>NW_026535289.1:12341668-12411353 GCF_026225885.1 Hylaeus anthracinus
GCATAGAATTAATTGTGTTATACTTAATAAATTAGGGTCGATGAATTTATTCTAATGTAACCGTACATAAATATTAAAAATGAATTTTATTAAGCCGTACATATTCAACGGATATCAAAACTTCGAGTCTTTTACAACGAATGCTCATGCGAATTTAGGAATGCAGTATTTATTAATTTAATCAATACGATCCCCAGGATCCCTGGTTACGTCTCAGTGCGCGACATGGTTGTATCGCGCACGAGAGATAGAGAAAAAGCTCGCGCGCGAACGATTTCGGGATCAGTCGTTAATTGCGAGACCGCGACGCGTTCATTTTAGACGTTTATTGTATCGATCACCCGGCAAGTTCAAGGATAACCGCGAAAATGTGAAATTTTGCTCGCTGCAACGACGAAATTTTGTCGAATTTCGTAACATAGACTCGATGTATTCTCCACGAGCGATTTATCGTCCTATACATTGTCGATTTGAGCACGATTCAATTCATGAAAACGCTGTTCCATAGATCGATAATCGTTACCTCTCGTCGTTGCGTCACTCGAGGCAATTCGAATACAGTTCGATACAGTTCGAATTCACGATGACAACGTAACGCGAACAAAAAACATAATTACCACTATTGTATTTCACAAAAAAAAATTGAATGGGTAAAATTCATATTCAAATACAAATTTCGCAATAGCGAATAAAACACGAACAACTTTCTATTCGTTATCTGTTGCATAAAAATTAAAATTCGAATTGTAACGAATAGAGAAAATTTTGCCCATTTCGGATACAAACGTCCGTGCTTTCATCGATTCGGAATGCACCATTCACGATGCGTCGTTACGTGAATTAATAATATAATTAACCGTCAATTGGTGACGTGCGTCACTTACTCGACAATTTAACAGACAAATTAATCATTTTACATACAGAACTTCGATTAATGTTCCGGTTGCGTCGTTATCGCGTATCGTCGATCGATTCGAAATTTCAACGAATACACACGAGCTGGAATTCGACGTATTTTTATCTATCACAGATAACGTTCGAACAAACAAAATTACCAAGTAATCCTTTATCTAGATGAGCCTCTATTCCCGAGTCACGAATAAACTCCTATCTGGATGAAACGTTTATTCAAATGAGATCTTATTCGGATAAAAGTTTATTCGTGACTCACGAATCAATATTTATTTTTTTATAGGAAGGAGAAAGTAATTATTTATGCAAGCGTCCGCGTGTTTTTCGAGCTGTGTTGTTTGTACACGGTATGCAATTTTTATAAACATATGAAAAATGTACGAGTGGCTGAAGATAACGCAGAAGAAAATCGCATACATTGCACAGACGCTACACGCACACAATATGCACGCATACACTTCGCACGTATGTTCATCACGTAGAGACATGTGCCTGTGCAAAGAATTGTTTTCTCGTTTACATAACGAGTAAATATATTCGTTCTTCCTTGCTCGGATAAGGTAGTATTCAAGAGTCCTTTGCTCGAATAAAAGTTTCATCCTGAAAGACTATCCACGGATTTATTCGAAATTATTCAAACGCTGCTCAACTCTAAGACAAACAAAACGATGACGTTAGGACAAAGCGAATGGTTAACGAGATCCAAGTGCACCCGCTGTCCTTTGTAACGTGTACGAAAGACGGTTGCGGGAAACGAGACATTGTTAAGACTCACGGTGAAAAAGGATTTGGAAGATTAGTCGGCGAGTCTCGGGGACGGGTGAAACGTCAAGTGATCACTGTGAATCCGCGTGATCGGTATGTCGAAAACACAACGGTTAGGCTCCACCGCTGGACGAATACGCGCGCGGCGTTGGACTAGAAAGGAGACACAGATGAGAAAAAGAAGAGAGAGAACTCACCACGAACTTGGACTTTCGCTTGTAGTGCTCGCAGCCGTAATTGTTGTCGGCTGTGCCGGGAGAGGACGGTTCCTCCTTGGACATGGACGCACGTTCGGCAACGGTTCGTGGTTTGTCGTTGTTCTCCATTTCGTCTTGAACCTTAAATTCCTCTTTGAAATCCTTTAAATTCTTTCTCCTCCGACGCCACCGACTCCTCTTTCCCATCGATTCGCGCGTCCTTTCCAGATTTTCTCGCAGCGTGCTCGATTAACACCGCCCCGGTCTACAGTTTGTTTGTTTAATTAACACAACGATACGAACGCGACAAGGGGGAGAAAAATGGGAAAAGGACGGAGAGCGCGTTCCGAGCACGCGTCGCGTATCCGACAGGTAGAATTCTATTTTTTATATACACAAAGTATATTTATTCGCACGATGTACGAACAAATAATAATTGCCGCGTATAGAGCGATTTATCCATAAAAAGTTCTAGCCAAGTCCGTTTCATTCGACGCGGAGCATCGTACTTCGATCGCACGATTCAGACATTTTTAATCGAACAATTAACGGATCAAACGTTGTTTACCTTTTAATTGTTCTTGGAAAGTTGTTAGTTAGACGAGGATTCGAGATTTTTGTCCATCTTTGAACGTTCGGGGGATTTCACTGTTAAGCGGGTATAGGATCCATCAAGTGGAAGCGACGGGAAACGTCTCGAGCATCGGTGTGGCCGTTCGCGAACACGAATTTCCGCCGAGCCATCGCCACTCGTGTCGAGTAGACCACTCTCTACGTCGCAAACGTTTCCACGGGGAACAATCTCGCGCGATTATCTCGAGGCATCGCGGGATTCTCGTCGTTGAACGAATCCAATGACTGAGAACGCTTTAAGTACGCTGCTCGTTCGTTTTCGAAACCGTTCGCGTCGACACACCGACCACCGATTTTGACCCACGATAATTTTTTGAGAAAACGAACGTCACCCGTCGCAACGCAACTCTGGCTTGTTGCACTATCACCACAGTGTAACGATTACAACGGCAGTCGACATACGGAAAAAACGATGCAAAACTTGTGGCCGGAAGTTGCGACGACTCGATGAGGTACTACCACTGTGTACTCCGCTACGTCCCCGTTAGTATAGCCACACGACCTTCAGCGCGAAAATTTGAATGTATCCGAACATCGTACAACCATGGACAAGGTATAGAATAGAACGGGAGTTTGATGGGAGAGTACTGACCATTGGGAATTTTCTGCCGAATACGTTATTCACTAGCACTAGTGGCGCCATCGGTGGGAAAATCTTCAAGTTCGTAGTGAAAATAGTTCTCACCGTTTCTGTATGATGGTGCCACCGAACTGTAAATTGTGGCAGCACTGTTAACATCGACTTATGCGCCCCCTACACGCTAGATTTAAGTTGGTGGAAGCATTACCACCTAGTACCTAGATCAGCCTAGACGAAACTTGTAAAGAGTACAGACGCGCCATTTACGCGCTATTCTAATAACGTTAAGTTTTATAAAAAGTGTGTTCTTTAATTAAGACCGCGTGATTCCGGCGAATTCTAGCTCATTAAAAGTTCTCCCATTACCGGGTCCCCATAAAATCTAGCCAAGTAGGTTGCCGCATGCAAGGGGCACCTCTGCCCCTAGGAGATGACAACCAAATCGACAAGCAGGCTAGTATCGGTTGGTGCATACCAGGGGCACCTCTGCGCTAACGATGTACCAACTTCCTAACACATCCACCACCTCTGAGTACCTCCTAACATCTCCTAATACCTCCTAACACCTCCTAACAACACCCAACAACTCTGAACGTCTCCTAACAACTCCTAACACCTCCTAACACATCCTATAACCTCCTAACACTTCCTGACACCATTTTAATTTCCTTTCATTTCCTAGCACATTTCACTTCTTTCCCTGGCACACCTCTTCCTCTATTGATGAAAAAGGTAAGTTTCAAGTTACAATTAAAAATTATGCCACCTCCTGGTTCATCATGCTCTCCTGATGCAAAAGGTAAGATTCGAGTCACAAAAAAAAAATTATGCTACCTCCTCACTCATCAAGTTCTCCTGATACAAAAGATAAGTTTCGAGCTATAAATAAAAGTTATGCCACCTCTTCGAGGATCATGTTCTCCTGATACCAAAATGTAAAATTGGGCCAAAATTCCCATACGTACCGAAAATTGTGCCCCTTGAATTAGGCAACCTTGACTTACAGATACGTCGGGCCGGTTGCCTGCTCGTAGGCGCAAACGTGCCACCTCTTCGCATATACATGTTCTCCTGTTACCAGGAGTAAATATCCGACATTTCCCATCACAATTTTGAGCGGGGTCAAAATTCAACAGAGTTGCAACTCAGAAGTTCGGCAAACTGTGACAAAATCCGAAAAATCGACTCGACTTTGCAACATTGTTGCAGTCCCGAGAAAAGCTATTTTCAACATTGTTGAGCTTGCAACATTGTTGCACTCCCAAGAGAAGCCACTTGCAACATTGTTGAGTTTGCAACATTGTTGCACTCCCGAGAGAAGCCACTTGCAATATTGTTGAGTTTGCAACATTGTTGCACTCCCGAGAGAAGCCACTTGCAACATTGTTGAGTTTGCAACATTGTTGCAATCCTGAGAGAAGCTATTTGCAACATTGTTGTAGTCCCGAGAGGAGCAATTTGCAACATTGTTGTAGTCCCGAGAGGAGCAATTTGCAACATTGTTGTAGTCCCGAGAGGAGCAATTTGCAACATTGTTGTAGTCCCGAGAGAAGCAATTTGCATCTTTTAGGCGCAGAGTGGCCCCCCCCCCCCCATGCGTCAACCCATGTGGCTGATTTGTTAGTTCGGTGGCACCATCTTATAGAAACGGTGAGAACTATCTTCACTACAAGCTTGGGTGTTTTCCCACCGATGGCGCCACTGATACCAAACCATTCCCCGTCTAGTTCTGATCAAAACTTCCAAAAGTAGTTCGTTGTTTTGACCACGAGATGGGGATAATAATTGTTGGTCCATGAAGCAGCTAATGGTACATATGATACTTTAATTCCCGCGTAAAATTTATTCTCTTTAAAAGAATCTCTCTGTTTATTGTTGTCATAAAATACTGTTATTATACGATCAATTATGAAATTCAGATGCAGAATGGTGGACGTGGTTGCTATGAGAGATTTCACGAGTGAGTTTAAATGCCAAAAACTGTTTCTAACCTTCTCCATAGTCTGCTTGATTGTCAAAGTACATCATATTTTACAGTGTAAAAGAAATTTAATGGACATAGTTATTTATTATTTGGTAATAATAAGTATCTTCCTATTCATGTTACGATTACTTCCTTTTATTAATAAAAAAAATTATTTATTAAATAAATTTTTCATTGCAGATATCGTTAACATTATTTCACGATTAACACGACAATGTACCCTGCGAATATCGCCAAACGAGCTGTGCTTTAGCGTCGCTGATGATCGACGATCGATGGTATGGGCAGAATTGAGTCAACACCATTTCTTTATCGAATACATTATGAACGGTGTTACCGAGGAGCAAAACGAAATTTATTTAGAATGCGATGCCATCATGCTAAGCAGATCGTTGAGTTCTTTACGGATGACTGCGAAAAGCGTAAAAATTAAATTAACGAATAAACGACAACCTTGTTTAACGCTGGAAATCGAATTGCCCTCGTTGAGCATCGAATCGCGACAATGTTTACACGACGTACCAGTCAGAGTCATACCCCGACGAGAATGGCCGGAATATCAAGCGCCAAACATACCAGAATTTAATGTAATGTACGATTTTAATGAATTTATAAAAAAAAAATATATATATATATATACAAAGAAGAGTTGAATCACTTTTAGCATCAAGGAATGCTTAAACGATATATTTTCACGCTTTACAGATATCGGTGGATATGCCAAATTTAAAACATGTAAGGAACATAGTCGACAGGATGAAGAATATGAGTCCACGATTAACGATAACCGCTGACAAGTCTGGTATGTTTGTACTCGAAATCGACACGGAAAGCGCAACGGTTTCAACGCATTTTCAGGATCTCCAAGTATGGAGTTGCAGTCAAAAAGACGTTGACGACGATAAAGTATCGGCCAGTATCGATATCAAAAAGTTTTATACATTTTTGGCGTGGGACATTTTACATCCGGAGAGTGTGAAATGTAATATACTTCACGAACAAATGGTGAACTTATATCTACAGTTAGCGGATCATCTTAAAATACAGTACTTTATTCCGTCGCTAGCTACCTGAGTTATTGTTAACATTGTAACCACCGATTACGATGATGTCACTCTAACATAATACATATTATTTATTTTTTATACAACTGCTCGGCTTGTGTTTTATTTTCCTAAATACATAAAAACAAACGGTACAAAATTTACTCCTCCCGACAAAAGAAATCGATACATTTCTCTTTGAACGTTTATCGAATGATGATATAATTAAAGTTAATTATACGCTAGGCTTAAATTTCGTTCATTTTCTTGTCTAAAATTTTGATGCATTTGATCGATTTGTTGTATCTTTTGATTTAGTAGATTTGTCTGTTGGTCTAACCATTGCAAACTGTTCATGTGCGCGTTCAATATTTTACCAATTTGAACGATTGGATCGCTAGAATCTTGAGTACGATTAGCTTGATTCAAATGCTCGATGATTTCCTTCAAATCTTCCGACATACATTTCAATTGTGTATCGAGTTCCTCCGCTAAACGATACGTGTATTCTCTCTCAGGATCGGAAACTGAGAGAGATTCTAATTCCTTTTCCAGTGGTACCAAACAATCCTGTAATTCCTTTTGTTGACCAACCTATATTTGATCATCACGTGTTTATAACAAGCTCCAAAATATTTATTTAAATGCCACGGTAATAAACTTACCACATAGTCCAACTCGTGTTCCAATTGTTGCTGTTCAATTTTCACTCTTTCAACTTCTTGATTGAGCGCTACTATTTTTTCTCCGTTAGTTATAAGCAATTTGTCCCAAGCGTTAACTTGCGCAGCTTGATTAACAAATACTTTTTCTTGTTCCTCCAGTTCTAAAGTCCATTTATTGATAGACTCTTCGAATGAGTTTATGGATGCCGGTTGACTCGCATTTGCAGATGAACTAACGCTATGATGTTTTCCTTGTTAATAGTAAATCAAAATTTGCGCGTCTAACTCAAAAACTGTATCCTTACGTAGTAGTCGTCCCCAACGATAATTGAGTACTCGGAGTTGTAAGACTCGGAGCGGCAGACGTTTTGTTTAAAGAGAATCCTGTTGTACTAGCTGCAGTTGTGCCTGTACCGAAAGCAAATCCTGTACCTACAGAGGTTGTACCAGTTGTGGTTAATGCGAAACCTGTGAAAGACGTTATATTGATTATTCGTACTAATAAGAATAGAATTAAATTGCATTCAAAATTATAATCGATAAACCAATTGAGAGTATTCAAACATCGATACCTGTCGCTTGCGTAGTTGTGGTCGATGCTGTTGTTGCGGTAGATGCTGCGCCAAGAGTAAATCCTGTTCCCGCTGTCATCGTATTCGGAGTGCCGAACGTTAAACCAGTTGTAGGGGCGGACGACGTGGCTTCGCCACCTCCCAAGGAGAATCCACTGGTAATTGGCTTAGTCACGAAACCTGATGTAGGTACAGTTGTTGTTGTAGCAGTGGTACTACCTCCTAAGCTAAACCCTAGAGTACTTCCAGCTGGAGCTGTAGTAGGAAATCCTGTAGATGCTATGGTACTGGCTGTACCGGGAGTTACACCGGTACTCACAATCGTACCCATACCAAAGGATATCCCAGGTGTTTGCTGAGTTGTAGTACTTGTAGGAGCAATGTTAGGTGTTCCAAAACTAAATCCTGTACCTTGAGCAGGCGTCGTATTTAATCCGGTACCAAACATAGTGCCAGGCTTATTTTGCACAGGTGTCGAAGTCAACGAAAATCCTGTCGATTTTCCTGCATCTCCTGCGCCGGTAGCTCCGAATGTAAAAGCTGCAAGAAATATATACACGTTATAAACAATATACACAATTTTGTATTATTGTACACTATTTAAACATACTTGTATTCGGAGCATTACTCGCACATGTAGTAGCTGTCTGTCGCTTCGAACTATCTAAGGTGAAACTCATGTTTGTTTTTTACGTGTATTTCAAATACACGACGATAGATATCTAAAATTATGGTCGAACAATTTCTAAGCACGTTGAGTTTTCATTCAAAGGTTTCAGCTTTTATTCATTATTAACTTTCTTTCGACGTTCTGCAAATAAAAATTTAAAATCGACTAGGTTAATTTCAGAGGTTCCTAAACACAGAATAAACGATAAAACAATGCAATGTCAACGTTCAAGTTTCGAACGATGGACTATTTTTAAACACTGTGTTCACGATTTTCGTATTTAACCTATTTTTGAGATTACCTTCGCAAATTGAAATCAAATCGCTTCACCGAAGTAAATGCAACGCACGTTTTGTCGTTTCTAACCAATCCGCGAGTTGGATGCGTACACTATATCAGATTTTATCTGTATAGATGTATTACAATGACGTAGTCGTACGTTGGAAACGTAATCGTTCTTTGGAAACTAACCTCTAGCTTTCAAAATAAAACGTGATTTCATTCGATTACGATTCAATTTGGCAAGTTGAAAGTAAGGCTTGAGTAGTTGGGTAACATAGCCAATTTATAGTTAAGTCAAATTATCAATACATCGAGAAGATGTAAATGGTTGTAAATGATGTTTACACAGGGGTGGCTCTACCCATACGACACAAACTTAAAGGGTTCAACTTTAGAGGGCGTTGTAGCTGAGTCATTTTCAATAAGCGAATTCATTCAAATTTATCCGGAAAAATTTGAGTTTACTCGAAAAATGATTATAAAATTTCAATCTGCTACCTTAGCAAAATAAAAATCTTAGTATGGAAGGTGGAGGGCCATGGGGTTACGTCGCTTACGACGCCGCCTACTTTTGAGACGGTCCTGAATGTATGGCACACTCGATCCGGCACGATTGAAAGGTTATAAACGTCTCTTTCTCTAATAAACGAATAACATTAGTCGTTAGCAGTTTACAAAGGTGTGAATGAACAAAAGCGTACGTTTAAATAAGTGTAATTCTACAAAGTGCAGTTGACTCTGCGCGACTAACCTCCGTTTGATATATGAATGTCAAACAATTTAAACTCTTTCATAGCAATGCATAATTGACGTTTATAATTGACATTAATATCACGCGACGAAGACACGCGTCACGGTTAAATAGAGCGCAGTCGAGTACAATCCAATGCATCTATAATGCAACCATACTTTTCCATGAGGCTTAACCGGGCCCGGTGTCTGAGCATCTCTCTGGACCGCTGACCAAGGCGAAGTTTGTTCACGACAGTCGAATGTCGCAACCCACGCGATGTGCGTCACGTACGAATCACTCGTACGTCTAATATTCATCTGTTCTTCGACCTAAACGTTTATGGTACATAGTCCGTGCACGAACGAGTCTTATTTACACGTTCCGAGTGAAAAGTAACGTTGTTTACTCGGTCAACAAGCGATAACGCGTCCGTTAAGGGCGCCAAAATTCTATTTTGCGCATGTATTTTACCATTGAATTGTAAAGATTCGTGTATCACTATGAATAAATTGAACAGAGTTTGATCGAAACCATCGATCGAGTCTCAGATTAACTATTACATCAGTTCCACGCGTATATAGTGCGGTCCAGTAGTGTTGGTCGCAGTGCTTCTAAAAAAAAAGTGCCCACGATTCGAACTCCGAATCGACGTTCCCAGCATTCAAGAAATAAACGTTTCTGTGTTTACACGAACACGCTTAAACATTTGCGAACGTTTATACTCCAAACGTCGGATACTGGAAGGAAGTTAGCGTTCGGCTTATCTCTACGAAGTTTCGAGAACGATTCTCGTTTTCTTTCTTGGAGGATGAGTGGACCCGTTTCGAAATCTCTGCCGGCGCGATAACTAACGGAAGATTGCTCCGGAATTTGAATGAATACGCGATACAATTATTATACGTCTAACTTTTTCTACCTATCGTATTTAAAACATCGTACATTACACACATCGTGAATTGTATCGATGTTCTTGTAATTCTTAAAATATCTATCCGTTAAAAATCTTTCGTTTTAAAACGAGACTTATCCTGATTCTTTTATCGATCGCCGTCGCTGTTCGATCATGTCGGTATTCGTCGATTTATTCGCGTACCTTTGTCTCCTGCGTATCGTAAGCAGTTCAAGCTTGACCGCACCTCCGCAATCGGCAGTAGTGGTCGCGTTCGAAGATGTTTACGATTTGTCTTTGCTGGCCAATACATTGTCGGATCAATTGATCGACGCCACGTTGATAATACCGGCGTCTAAAAAGGAGGACCTCTACGAGACGTTGATCGACGTTGAGGTGCTGACGGTGGATGTCCAGATCGAGGAATCCGCGTACCCAGAGACCAAGGCGGTTCAGGCCTGCGAGGCTCTGCTGAAGGATGGACAGATCGCCAAAAAAATACAGGAAATTCGACCGACTTTCGTCATATTCCCTGCGCTCAGGTATGTCATTTTGTGTTAGATCATTAGCGATTGTAATTAAAAGCTGATATTCGATTTTAGACACGATGGGTGCTTGATACCGTGGACTAAGAGCATCGAGTCGATTCCAGTGATATGGACACGCAATCGGGACGAGGAGGTATATGTGTTCGAGTACACAGGCGCAGCGTTGCCAGTGCAAAACGCTGGATTTTGGTCCAGATTGCGAACGATATTCACGAGGAGGTCGATATTCTCCGCGGGTCGGGACAATTACGCAACGTATGCTCTCCGTATAGTTGGAAAATATTTGCCAGACACCGATGTCAATTTGGATAATCTTTATGGCGATGTTCGTCTCATACTTTGGGGCGCTGATACCGTCCTGCGGTCAGATTTTGCACCGCTTACGCAGCTGATAGTCGAGGTGAGTGGTATGCACGGAGGCCTATCTTACGAGATAGTCTTTGGTTTTAATTACATGTAATATCGTAGGTCGGATGTCATCACTGTCGAGGTGCGCAACCATTGGAAGGAAGCGTGCACGAACTATTGCTTGAGTTTCGACAGGGAACGATTGCGGTTCTCCTGGACGACAATTATGAGCCGTTGATTAGAGAGTTGGCGCAAAAGCTGCCGCAGAACAGAGAGGGCCAAGCAATCATTTGGAAAAACGCCAAGTTTCAGAGCACGGATCGCGTGCTACAGAACTATTTTATTCGCACGGCGATCGATCGACAAGATCTGATAGGTAGAAGATTGCATCTTGAATGTTATAATCTGTGCCTGGATCGAAAATGATCTTCTCGGTTCTAATATCGTCGTTCTGCCATAGGTTACAGCCGCACGAGAGTGGTGTTGAGTCACTGCGGCGACACAGAGCTCCTGGAGGCTGGGTTTCACGGAAGACCCGTGTTATGTTTCCCCAGGAATACCCACGAGTCGAAGAACTCTGCTCGAGCGACCCAGTTGGGTTTTGCGCGTTCCACGGAGGACCTACGCGCCATCTCTGGCGAAGAGATATCAAACACGGTGAACCAGTTACACGAAATGCCCGAGTATCGCGAAAACGCTCGACGGGTATCCTTGGCTATCCGCGACAGGATAAATCCTGCCGTGGACAGGCTGATTTACTGGCTCGGTTATATGGCGAAGACCAAGGATGGTAACATGGAATTATTCTCACCGATGAACCCTGTTAGGACACCTAGCGAGGACCTCCAATTTTTCCTTGGTCTCTTCGTGGGCGGCATTTTAGGAATTTTTGCGACCGTTGGTTGTATGGTGGCGCGGTACATCTTTATCTCCAGACGAACCCAAAGGTCGAAGGGAAGATACACGCGGTGAAAGACTAAAAAATAAAATAATCGTTCGTCGAATTGCTATCTATATAAAATAAATAAAACATAATGAAATTTTCTTTTGGTTAAACAACCAACGAAGATCTCAATTCTGTTCACTTACGAGCAACTGATACACGAACAAACTTTTATAAATAAAAACGAAAACATTTCGCGGCTAGAAGAACGGAATCCAGGTGCTGGCTAATACGGACACTTTTCGCATATGTATTTATATAAATGCACGTAGAGTACAGGTACATACAAATACAAATGTTACGAGCTAGAGTGTGTTTATCTCATTGCTAATGAAGAGACGTAACTATTACGAGAATACTTGATCGTTAAGTTGATTGATTGGAAAAGCTAGAAAGTACAGTGTAGCATTGTGTGGAAAATAAATTACAAATTTCTCAATAGGTACTGCGCTCTGTATCGTCGTCGTCGTCGTCGTCGTCGTGGTCGTCGTGGTCGTCGTGGTCGTCGTCGTCGTTGTCGTCGTCGCACGAGTAGTTCGCTCGTGTGCGTTTATCGCTAGATCCTTAAAAACGTACGGACGAATCGGTTACCTCAAGTTTCACGAACTCGACTCGTTTTTTTCTTTCTTCGTTAAGGCCATGTTTCTCTCAAATCGGAATCAGCAGTTTTAGCGTCGTTTCGAGCGATGACAAGTGGTCGCCGGTGTACAAACTCGCGTATCGTATTCATCGATCGTCATTCGATCGTTGTAAAAAACGGTGTTCGTCGTAGAAAAATTTGATTCGATGCGAAGCATTACAACAGATAGACAGGTATAAAATAAATTGATCTCTGTGTAAAAAGTTGATCGATACTTGTATCAGAGATGGGCAAAATACTTATCTACCTGAAATAACAGTATCAATTATAAAATTGGATTTCATTAAGAGCTCGATGACTGTTGACGGTGATAAACGTAATAAATTATATACGTTGTTTCTATTCGAATAATATTTTGCCTGTCTCTGGTTTCGGTGTATATAAAACGAAAAGAACAATACAGTAAAAAAGGTCGATGGTATAAAACGATGAAATTCCCATTTTAAATTGGAAGAACGTATATGAAAGATGTCCGTCGCCACAAGCGTTTTCGCGACACGATGAATTCGGACCTCGTAATTGACTAGACTGTGGCTTCAATCGGCTTGGCGTACGCGACGAAACAGCAGCTCAATCGTTCGTAACGATTAAATTAATCAAATGTTTTTCATTCATGAAATGCACGAATGCAAACATTAAAAACAGACGTCTGTGTATGTTGTGCTATTCCGAAGATGAAGGTTTCTGGTCGAAAATGTGCAATATTTAGTTTACTCGGAAATGACATTAAATTTCATTCCTCGAGTAGCCCGACAAGACTCGTGTTTTTGATTAAGTTAATCGTTGATCGTTTTGGTACTGTCGTTGATTTAATTGATGATTATTATTCGGCGGTGTCGAGTCTGAACAAGATTGAGACTTTGAAGCTTTCAGGTAAAGAGTACTCTTTGCAAAGGCGAACCAGTTTCGTCTCTATAAAGTTACTCCGAGAGACTTCGAGTTTCTCTCTTTTTTTTTCTCTTGACGCAGCATTCGATGAGAACGTAAACATTGATCGATCGTATGTATGCTTATCTATATACAGCGCGGCAGTTGTGGACGTAAAATCTACAAAACGGTAAGAAGAAGACAGTATGTACAGTCATTGGCAGAATTGTTCCCGATCCGAGCGACTCGAGGCGAACTGCCGACAGCGGGATAAAATACACGTCGTATCGCTGGCGCGGCCTCCTTTTCCTCTTTTATTTTTTTTTTCCTCTCCTTTTCACCTCGCCTCGACGTGGACTCGCGCTCCCGCAGTCCGTCTCGCTCCTCGTAACTCGCATTGTTCGCCGGAACACGGCCGATATAGCGAGTCGTGTACAGTGACACGCGAAAGTATTCGAACACTCGCAAACCAAAACA
Organism: Hylaeus anthracinus; assembly: GCF_026225885.1. NCBI lineage: Eukaryota > Metazoa > Arthropoda > Insecta > Hymenoptera > Colletidae > Hylaeus > Hylaeus anthracinus. Next base: position 12,355,417 of record NW_026535289.1, read on the forward strand.
ATAGCAATTAAGAGTATTCTGTGTTCACTTTTTCTCGATACCGTGATTTTCCGTAACTACTACCAAACCTGTACAATCCAGATGAAATTTTGTTTAGTTGCCGTGAATGTTCCGACGGGAAGTACAGGTTTCCTATAAATAAAGATTTTAATATAAATAAATAGAAGTGCAAATACCTTTCTTCGAATCTCAGCCGTCTCCATCAGGTTTGATAATTTACTAGAATAACATATAAAAAAAGATCTACAAGATACTTGTAACGTCGACTTGCTCGAGCACCGGGTTGCCTGTTACTAGGAACGTCTCAATAAAAGGTACGAGAACTTGAAGATCTAGAAATGCTAACCCTAATCAAGGTCGTTGAAATCGGGGAGATCGATATCGATATTACGAAAAGACAAATTGAGACGCTCGATACAACTTCGAGCTATAAAATTTCATCTAACGCGCGAATTGCTAGTCGTGCAACATCGTTTCATCGATAAAATTCTGATACTCGTGTTTCCTTGTAGTCGCAACAATATTTTTAAATAAATATGCGATGATGTAGTCGAAGCAAGCATCGTTTTATCAAGGAAGGATGCTCGCTTTTACTACAGTGTTAAACATTCCGATTTTACGATCAACACACCGCATCTTATCCAACATTTGCATGATCCTCGATTCGACCTGCGCACGCTATATGAATTTTTTTCAAGCGTGGGCGGAATACTTTTGCGCGCCACTGTAGTTGCTCCATATTTAGGTGAAGACAAGGTGGTTCTACGCGCTAGAGAGCATTGGTATACAATGAGATACCTACACAATCGTGGAGGTCTTTTACTTTGATATAAATAAGACTCTCGCGTCATACGCAAATGTTGCGAGCACGAAACAGAAGAAAAAGAAGAATGGTCGTCGAGTGGCCTAATATCTCGCCTATGTTACTCTATTCCCATGCTCACGTTCAGCCGCATGCTTATCCGGACACTCGATCTCGTCCACGCGGAACACACACACACACACACGCACGCACGCTTCTCTTCTATCTTTCTCTCGCGTCAGCAAAAACCGCAAATTATTAACATATTGAGTTTCAGTTATGGGACAGCAAAATGGGGTACGCGCGCGAACCGATTCACCGTTTTCGCGTCGCAAAAGAGACCACAACGGCGTTACGAATTCCTTTCCGCGAAGGTCCTTTCCCCGTGCCCCTGAAGTCGCATCGATAAGCGATGCTCTCGGTCGATTCCAATTCCCGTTACACATTTTTTTCTCTCTTTTTTTTTTATCATCGTTTGCATCAAGTACCACGATGACGGCCACACATTTTTTTTACAGATCCTAGATAACCCTTGGGAATTGGACCGATTCATGGTCGATCCTCAACATGTTAACATTTACGTAAATAATGGTGCACCTGAGAGCCAGACTAGCATAATAAGCCACGTAACTGCAACTTCACAGACACATTGTACTTGCTATACATGATATTAATACTGAAACAATTCGACACAGTTTTGCGAAGGGTATTTTTACTTCGGAGGTCTCTGTACAGGGTGTCCAATTTGTCGTGACCACCCTGGACATCTTTCTCGTCCTCGATGACCAGTGAAAAGCGTCGGTGGAAGAAATGGTACGCTTTAAATGGATAAACTTTTTTTTTTTATCGAGGAGAAAGTTTTTCAAGGTCACCGTTAGAGACTTCAAGGTCATTTACGATGTCTTAGATCAACGATTACATAACCGCTAGAGGACTCCCCCATGCCGCGAATTGTTTGACAAGAGATTTAATAAACATCGATATATGTATATAGATTGCGGATAATTCATTGTAATTAAATAAATAATTTAATCATGGGTCAAGTACGACCCGATTCCTCCTTGCATCCTACCGGTGGGTCGAATATATTTATAAATTTGCGTAACGCAGACGTTTAATAATAATAATAATAACGATATTTTACTTTGACGGATAGTTAAAAAGTAACCAGGCACCACAGACGATTAAAATGGACAATCCTTCCTTAGGTCAGCCTGATGCGTTACAATTCAAGAAACCACGAGTAACCTTATAATCTCAACAAACGTAACCTCGAAGAACTGACCGATCGATCGTTAAACATCTCTGCCGGTAGCTTTCCTATCGTCAGAAAGAACAGCGCAGACCAAGCATGTCCAACTGGTCCGCGACGTTCAACAATGGCAGCAGTCTTTGAACGATTCGGCCACCAGAGTCATTACCAAATTACGAACCGATTACAAAGACGTAATAAATATTTCATAATCGCTTTCCTTTCGCAGAAATTCGAGACCAAGGCTAAACGGCTTAGCTGGCCCTACTCTATCATAGAGCTTTGTCGCAAGACACGACAGAGTAGAAACGAACCGATTCGTGATCTTCGCACACGCATCCCCGAACGGTCGTTCCACGTCACGATCAAGCGTTACGATTTAGCTGTCTGCTCCGACACGGCGAGTATCGAGTTGGACATGCCTGGGCGCGGGGACGTTTGGGGTGGTCAAGTTGGGACCGCCTCACAGAGCACAAACACACGTAGATATGTTAATCTAACCGTCTGAAAGCTACGCTCAAAGTCACCGTTGCCGAAGAGTGGACTTACGACACTCTGACTGTCAGGTACAGAATGTTCTAACGTAACGTGTCACACACTTTTGTAGCCTCTCGCGGCGGTTTTAACGGCCCGCGACCGACCTCCCTGTGAGAGCCAGCCGGACTAAGCCATTGCAAGGTTTAAACTTAAAACAGCGCGGTGGAATCGCGGTCTACCCCCATCGCGATCGCGCGACGATCGCGAAACGGACCGTCGCGATCGAGGATCGTCGTCGTCGTCATGGAGAAAAATATCTGCCTGGACGCAGAGGGTCGTGAAGCACCTTTCGGTAGACCGACCGGAATGCAATTGCCCGCGCCTAATTGCAGACGTGTTCTTCTCGCGTGTGCCGACATAGCTCGCACTTGACGTGACAACACCAGACGAACCGACACCCACATTTCTCGGTCACGTCGCGGACCCGCGTCTGGTAGCCCCGGCCGCAGCACAGCAGTCTACATCCGTCCAGGCCCAGGGACGTTCGGTTGCATATCCTTCCCCTCGTGCCGGGTATGCCGAGTCTGAAACAGATTCGTGGATTCTTAGCGTTTCTATTAACCGAAGACAACGAAGAAAGAATTAATAAACAATACATATATAATATAATCAGACTGCGGATCTTTATGCAAAATAAAATGTTCGCGAACGTGCCTACCAAAAATTGAAGTTAAATAGGAATTTATTTTATTCCGTAGATATTATAACATGAACTTTACTTTCGAATTTTTTATATTCTTGCATATTGTCCGCATTTCGTACTTTCTTGCGCATTCAAATTTCCCTATAAATGCACAAAGATCTGCAGTCTAGTTACCGGTTACGAAGCTATGGGATCCCTTACGTGAGATTTTTCTCGCAATAGTCGGGACTGTCTTCGAGGTACACCAGGTCCGTCTTGTTCGGCCGCTTGAGATCGGGACGAGCAGGCCACAGCCTCGCCGATCTTCTTCCGCCACGTTGCGCCAGTCGAACCAGAGCTGCGCCCTCGTGCAACGCCGCCAGAGCAGCCCCGGCCACCCTGAACGCTGGCAATCTTCTCCAACAGACGCGCACGCTGCACGAGCCAGACATACCTACGGGACCATGAAATTGCGCTCGCATCAATTTCTATGAAAATATGTAATCCGATCGACGAACGTAACCGCGGGACGCGTACCGAAAATAGAATCGGTTCTCAACCAATTCTATGCGGGGGCTCTCTTAAATTAAGGACAGTAGCTTGTCTCGGGTCTGGTTGTTTCGTCTTCCAAATATGCAAAGGAGATTTTAAATAAATACAAAGTTTCGAAACAATCGGACAACGAGAAGCGTCCGCTTGCGAGTGTTCGCATGGAATCATTGATATAGAAAGGGTTAACTTTCCAAGGATTCTACGCGGGGGAAGACAAAGGGGGACAGATGATAATCCTAAGCCCTCGAAGCGAGCGGAATGAAAAATAAGACCGTGGACAGCGTCCCGGGGCGGTTATCTGTGGAACGCATTAATGGCTCACCGTGACACTTGCACACGCGTTGCATTCTCGAGCGGACGGCACGCCTGCCAGCTTCGCTATCGTGCTTCCTCATCAGCTGGCCAGCCAGCCCTTTCGGTCCTTGGAGGACACCCTCCTTCACAGGTTCCTCGCCGCCGTCGGACCACTCTCGCGAAAACTTCTCACCGAAGTGTATGTCCTGTGGATTAACAAAACAAGATTCCTGTGATTTATGGCGCGGCTCTAGGCTCGACAAAAATCCACCGAAATCAGAAAATCTGGACCGCGAACAGGCTAATTCTTTCGGTGTGTTCAACCCTTTGCACTTTGGACGCCGCGAGTCCAGGAAACTTTCGGACCGATCGCGCAGGATAAACTGACGCGAGCGCGATATTTTCAAAAACGCCAATGTAGACTGTTTAAATTAGCTGCGTATTGTACGAATGTGAAGTTGAGCAGATGAGACGAGTGCGGACGAGAGACAGGGAGAAAGTGTGAAATACAGACAAGGTAAATGCCGAGAATAAGAATAAGAATGAGGACAAGAGTAAGAAGACACAATGACCTAATCAGGGAACTGAAAATAAGAATTAAAAATTGTTGGAATGAATATTGGGTCAGCGCACCACCACTCAAAATTATTTCAAATAAGGAAAGATGTCTTTAATAACGAATGCTCTCATATATTGCCGGCATATTATCGGTCACACAAATATGACCCATGTCTACAAAATTACTAAAAATCCACCTACGATCTGTAATTCCTGCAATGTTAAATTATCTATTGCACATGTATTACTTGACTGCCCAATCTTCCAATCTAAACGACTAGATTTCAAACTTCCGACAGATCTCAGTGACTGCCTTAACGGTCTTAGAAATATCAATGCGACTCTTTCATTTTTAAAAAGTGTAGACTTATTAAACAAAATTTAATTATTGTATATGTGCGATTAATTTGTAATTAATTTGTAACTATGTGTTATACCGTGATCGTTAGTGACATTGCTGTTCGTGCGACCATTATAAATAAACAATATAAAAAAAAGAGTAAGAATAAGAATCGAGAGAAATAAAGTCAATTTGTAACGTACGTGATTTCTGATTCGGAAAGAGTTTTCTGTATCCTTAGCGACAAGTTTATAATTACAACACTAAGAATCAAGGAATACGTTTAACCCCGTACGGGGTTGGTGGACTTCCGCAAAGTTTAAGAAGAGGCAAGAAAAATCGATTTCTCTCGCATCCGAGACACGAGGAAACCCCCTAAAACCAGCTCGGCGCTGAAGAGTCGGCAAATATCATTATCTGGGAAATCTGTCAGCGTGCCCGACCCGGACATTTGTCCCACGGGATCAGCCTCGTTAAGGGATTCTCCGTGGCCGTCGGAATGCGTCGCGGAAATGGCCGTTCCGCGATTCGACGTAATCCCGAAGGAGAAGCAGCGCCACACTTTCCCGACGCTTTCCTCTTCCTGCCACGTGAGTACCTCGAGCACGTGTTCTGATCTCCTGTCCTCCTCCCTTTCCACCCACCTACTCGCTCGCTGTCCCATCTCTCCCGTGTTGTCTTTTCTCACGCTCTCGGCGCTCTCGCTCGTATCGATCGCAATAAATTAAATATTTATCTAACAATAAATCAGAGACCGAAACCCAATCGTCGCAACGATAAGCAAGACTCTGGACGTCGACGCCGGGGTAGAAAAACAGACAACGGGGCGGCAACATTGATCGATATTGACATCGAACAGCATTCGTCGCGTAACAATAATCTTGTACGATACTATGGGATTTTTCTTTTTTTTAAATCTTCAAGTTCCTTTTTTAAGCGATTCTGCCATCTCGCAACGTTCGAGTGTACGTACAGAACAAGCCGCGAATCGATCGCCTCGGCGTCCGGTACTCGGTCGATCGTAATTTTTTCATTTTCGCAAACCTCGTTGCGTTTTCCATACGATTCCTCCGTTTCGCCGAGCCGCTCTGGATCGGTCGCCACTTGTGTTCAGCAATGTTTACCCTCGTTCTTACATTGTTTCCTTCGCCGAGTAGTTTCTCTCTCCCCCGTCTCGTACTACCCCCGTTCCCAAGCGCCTCTTCCCGGTCCGCGAGCTCTTTTGTATTTACGTTTGTGTGCATCGCTCACGTGCAAGTTGCGTGGCCGATATGTCGGGGGCGGGAGCAGGGGCAAGAGGTGGGCGGGTTGTTGCAACTTAACAAGCTTAGCCCCCTTAATCCCCTTGTAAGCCAGCAATGTCTACAAGGGGTCAGCCGTACGCATGAAATGCATCCGTTTACAGGACGAGCTTTGTCTTCGTCCAGGGTTAAGGTTTACGTCGACCGACCGTGGAGAGATCGAGACGACAAATTGGGGGATGCCCCGGGATGCCAGTGCTTCCCCCCTCCCCCTCCCCCTCCCCCCCCATGCAACGCGCTTAAACAGTGGAAGCGTACGCCCGGCAAGAAGTACACGTTCAACGGTAAGAAAATCACGACGAAGAAAGGAGAAACTCGGGTGTCCCTTCGTTTCTTCCTTCTCTTTTAACGATAAAATAAATAAAAAAAAAAAAAAGAAAAAAAAAGAAAAGGGAGCAATCTTGGAATGCTGAACAATTCGACACACGGAGGGTGAACACGGTGGCTGGCCATCTTCATCCCGGATCACCCTCGTTATTTCCAGCGCTAATGGACCAACCGCTCTTCTCTCAACGAGTCGAGTTCAAGCTGGGGCTGTAGACACGGATTCACACACGGATATTCTTTCCCACAATGATTTCGTATGTACGTTACGAGCACCTCCGAGCTACGTACACGTATGCTCGGAGCCTGCTTATGACCTTTATCCTTACATCGGGCTGTTTTTCTTTAAGTCTATGAGTCATTCACAAGCCTCCCCCTCCATTCCCTTCCAATAGAACCCTATATTTTCACGATTCGTTTCGGTGGCCAGCTTAAAAACGGGACAAAGGGAACTATTATGGGACTCTGTCCGGAGGATATCCTAATGACTTATAATCCACGATACTTTTAAAGAGGATCCATCGTAAAACAGTCGACTCATCGACGACACGTTATAACGAGAAATTAAGAACGTAACATCGTTTCCTATATTAATATTCGAACAGTGATATGCTATTCGAATACCTGGATACCTACAGCCTCGATGTCTCTACGGAGAACTTATTCATGAAATTCTTTCAACCCTGACAATCGATACCCCTAAAAAAAAAAAAAAAGGAAAAAAAAAAGAAGAATTCCAACGCGAAGTACAAGCTAAACACGACAGGCGAAAGCTTGTCTAGCGTGAGCAGCTTCTGAGAAAAAGGTACTCGTAGCAGTTCTCTGTATCGGCGAGGGGTTGGTCTGTCCCCTTAACCCTGTATACGCGTAACGCAAAGAAACGGGATACTGTTGCGTCGTTCGGTTTTCCTTTCGCCCCCCTCTTCGCCGAGAAAGGGTGAGAAATAAACGTCGTTTGTCGGGGGAATGGAATTTCATTAACTCCACGCGAGACGGAAGCACCGTTTCCAAGCGCGAACCGGAATCCACGAGCGGGATTGATTTACCGATCGAAAACAACGAAACACAGAAACTTATCATTAATTCGCGTTCTCCTGTTACGCGACCTCCGCGGTATTTCTGCAGGCTCCCGCGAAATTGAAATCGTTGGTTTAATTGACCCGTCGGAGACTTGGGCATTCGATTAACCGGCCGTTGCGTAAGAACTCGAAGAATTCCTGCAGAGAAACGTATCGGTTTCGCCCGTGAACCGGGCTTACTTTCGTCCTTGGAGGGTTTTAGAACCGCTAGAGTACGACGTTGGTACGCGATGGTACGCTTCCCTTCAGGGAAGAGGGCAGAGGCGATATTATGTAATAATATTACACGGAAAATGAACTTCTACGTGCAAGAAGAACACCGATAAGCAAAATTCCTGAACTGAATTTCGTATACATAGATAAGTCGCGACGACCATCGGGTTGAACGCTTGGAAAAATAATAATTTACTTGAGCTCTCGATCGAATATAACGCACAGATTAATTTCTACACGTAATAAATACCCGGTTTCTCGGTATACATTTAAGAGACACGATTGTTTCAATTCGTGACAAGTGTAACAAGTGTAATTAATTAATGGGGAACGGTGGTACGAATCCAACGAGGAGAACTTGCGTAAGAAGGTAAGCCCGCGAAAGAAGAAGGTAATCCTAATTTACGGTCGGCAGTTAGTCGCGTCTTATTTTTGAAAAGGACAGGGGAATACAAATAAAGGGTGAAATTACCTCGCTGCAGCCACCCCATTGCCAATTATTCGGGCGGCGTGTCCTGACCCGGTTGTCGCAGGAGCAATCGGTGAGCTCGCCCCTGGAACAGGCCCTCGTGACGCTGTAAGCAACTCCTGCTGCTGATATTGCGTACACGAACGCCGCCTCGCGACTGTCTGCGAACATGCACCAGAATTTTGTCGCTGCAGAGAAGTTTTTTCATTTCTCCAAGGCTGCCCTCTTCTCGGCAGCCCGCGTCTCGTTCGTGATTACGCGAAACGGCAGGTGGTGCTGTTCCTTTTTTTTTTTTGCACGAGGAATTAAATTTAATTAAAATTATCTCGAATCCGCGACGCGATGGTGCCAATTTTGATAACGCAATTTCGTACGCGAGGTTCGTCTTTTTAATACGAACGGGGATTCGTTCCGTGGGGAAATAATTAAATGGGAGGGAATTCAAGTGAACGGAGTCGCGCTTAATTTCGAGTAATTTCGAGAATACGGACCAATTATCGGGTTTTATAGAAAGTTCACGTCGATCTTTGGTAGATGCTATTGGAACAGGTCTGAACGTATCGGAACTTTTTTTTATGAATTCGGTTGTCGTTCGGCACTTTCGAATCGATAGAAGGTAAGCGTTCTTAGCGAATTGCTATTCTCGACAGTCTAGACAGAGCTTTCGCGTTACGAGGAACTCGTTCTGCCTGCGGTTGAGCTTTTACTTACTGACTAGCATCACGCCGCCGAAAACGTTCTCCGGATTTTCCGGGCTGATGGAACAATTCCATCTCGCTGATCTAAACTGGTGCTGACACTCCTCTATGGCCAATCTCGCGCCCGCGCTGACTGCCTGAAAGCAAACACCGTGAAAGACTGGGGCGAGAGGAAAGCATAACGCCGGGGATAACAAACATAGAGCGTTACTTCCAAAAAAAAAGAAAAAAACAAAAAAAACACGATATCTCAAAGATTTTTGTGGGAAGTAGATTTAAGAAATTGTCGAATGCACTTTGAAGCCCGCAAATATTACCGAAAATATTCCCAAAATTTAAAGAAAATCACGAAAACGCTCGATATTTGGCTTCCCAGCGTGCCACCCCCCTTAATCCTAAGGGAACAATTGTTTTTCCTAAGGTCAACTTTTTGAGATCCAAAAGCCATGTTTACCTTATTTTTAACATAATTCTACGGCCCCGAAATTACCATGGAAATTAGTCATGGAAATTAGCATGGAAACTAGCAGGTGGAAACGTCGCGTTACAAGTATCCGCTGGTTTCCCAATCCCTTGTTAGCACGTTTTCATCGACGCGTCAAGAGTACGGCCGAAGGAATGGGCACGTGTCACGGCGCGGCCACAATTACGGGGTTTGTCCGTTTAATAGTAGACCCGCGGTTAATTGGATCGGGTGTCGGAAAGCAATTATAATACGTAGTCGGTTTCTATTGACGGCGCAATTATGTTAATAGGTATTCCGAATCCATGTTATCGCGATCGTTAATATCAAACGAGAACAGCACTCGACGTGAATTCGATCCAGAGAAGTTTCGTAAATGTATCGTAGATGTTTTATGGAGATACGCTCCGGATTCCCGATGCGAAGACATTAAAATTAGATACGTAATTTTTCAATCTCGGAAATCTCAACGCGCGATGCGCGTTTCCGAGTAACGAGAGACAACCGAGACGACCACTCGGATTCCGCTACAAACATTCCGTATAGCCACGAATAGCGCCGTTGGCACGCCTTAATAACTTCGGCGCTCGACGGTAACCGAGATTCGTGTCATGGATAAACGATAGTCGGAGTCGCTCGTTTTGCTCTCGCGCGTACCAAAGACAATAGTCGATATATCGCAATTAATTTGACAAACTCGGGCAGAAAGAGTCGATGATATCAATCGGTGTTTCGCCATCTGAAATTTTGTCCACCTCTTAAACCTTTCGGAAGGATTCGGATCACCGACCGTTATTAAAGCGAAACTCGAAATGCTCGGCTCGAGGTTTAGCTTCGAAGCTTCCGCTACTTCGTTCATCACCAGTACACGTAACCCATCGCACAGACGCCAAATTGCACTGCACACATAACCCACTACAGCCACCAAATCGCATTATACACTTAACCTAACATGCACCCCAATTGCATCCCACACTTAACCTATGACACTCGGCGCATCGCGTGTGCTCGTAACCTACCTCGCTCGCGCAAACACACAAACCAAACGCGAAACAGCCCGAGCGAGATCGCCGCGGAAGGCGATGCGAGGTACACCGTTCCGAACGCGGCGAACACGGAACCGGGGGTATCGTGGAACATCCGCCGACATCCGTAAGGAGCATTCTCACGTTCTCCGCGAGGAACGAGGTCAATAAGATACCGATTCCCCCACGGCGAAAAGGTGGGCTGGGGACGAGTCGAAATTTCACCGTTGACGCGACATAAATCGCCGCGGAGGATGTTCCTTCGTACGCTGGCGTGTGCATCCGGTTCGATCGTTCGGATATTAAAGCACTCGGTGGCCCAGCGTCGAGGCGTTATGAATATTCATGGGCGAGGGTCTTTTGTCGGTAACCTGGTCTCGGAAAACCGAGACTGGCGGCGCCGTTCAAAGGGATATCGGGGGTCCCGCGGACCGGGAGTTTACCTAGGCACCGGTTTCTAGACGAGGCCCGCCAGCCAGGGCCCTTCGTCGACAAGATTTGTGCATTAGGGAAAGGTAAACGCGATTTTCGGGACCGTGAGCCCCGTTTCCTTCGACGATCCGATCCGTCCAGCCTGCTCCAGGACGAATCGCGAACCGAACAACCTGCTGGAGGACCACTGTCTGGGCTTACGCCGAGTCGTCTCGCGGTGAGTTCACGCTGCACGGAGAGTCTCTCCCGTTGCGTTGCGACAGTTTGTACCAAGTGGAATGGCAAGTATCGAGAAGAATGTCGGAACGTGTCGCAGAGAACCTGTTAGGATCGTTTCCTTTGGATAGATCCTCTCGGGCGTGACAATGGATTTTGATAAACTTTCCAGCAAGTGGATCAAAGAGCTCCAAGAAGAAGTACGAAGTATGCGAGCAGCTGAAGTTACGTTGATTTATGTTACGATTCTTAAGACGAGTACCCTTCCCGTGCGATGAACGCAATTTCGGTTGTACTCGAACAAAGTAAAGCGATCGGTTTTACCACTGTTTGTAAAAGTGTGCCCCATTGCTTTACTTTAGCATACGAGTGTCTCGAGTGGATGGATACTGCTCAGAGAGTCTCTTAGCCTGTCCGATAGTTTCTTCGGTTGTGTTTTGACAGACTTTGCACCGAATGGAACCGAGTGTTTGAAGGAGAAGCTTGAAGCACGCGGGCTGCTGAAGTCATGCTAATTTATGTTAAGGTGTTCCTGCTCCACTCCACTCGGCCAGAGTACTGCTTCTTGCGCCTCGAGAGCAATTTACCACTGTATTCTCTAGGCGTACTCGTTCCTGATTGGAAATCGATGTCGAATCAGATCCTGCGACGCGAGAAGAACTCGAAACAAATAGGAGGATCGAGTTTTAACGCATTCTTCGAGAGCGCCAGTATTTCTGATGACTATTCAACGGCTCCGGGTGTCTTCGATGGATGGATGCTACTCGAACGAATCCACTTGACAGTCCAAGATAGTTTTCTTCGTCCGCAGTTTCTTCGTCGACTCTAGCTCGAGAAGACTCGACGATTACAGTGTCGGACTCGATCGTTGTTAGTTTCTCGCGTCAAGAGAACCGGTATAGTATCGCAGAGGAAAGCCTTCGCTTTCAGGACGATGGTAGATGTCGCCGAATAAATCAAAATTCTAAAATTGTCGCGTGTTTTTTTTTTTTTCGAGAGAGACTACGATGTACGGGAAAACGTATAATAAATACCGGTTTCAGGAATTTGACACCGCGTTGCTGGATTCAGCGATTTCCCGACAGCGAGTGTCTCGAAAGGAGGTCGCGCAGGGTTCACTGAAGGCTCCGGACTCTGTTGCAGAGCCGGCGTATTAAATATTGCACGCGCGGCAAACGAAAGCTACAACTCGAGCTTGGCATTCCGGGAGTTCTTTAGAATCATGCGAATCGAGCCAGTGCGCTCGCACCGAGCCACCTTAAAGGGACGGTCAATTTTCCGTCGCGATTCCGGATCGCTTTAAGAGGACCAGACGGTCGAACCGCTTCGAGATGGTCTTCTTTGCGAATTAATTCCTGCCAATCGAACGCGATTCGTGACTTTTCCTTTCGCACCGAGCTTATGGCTATCTTAAACACCGAGAAAATATATTCTTTTTAATTGCGTACATCCCGTGGAAAAAATGACCTGGGTCGCGGTTTGCTCGAGGATCGTTTGTAACGAAATTTCCACGAAGACGAATGTTCCTCGAGATCTCAAATTTTTAAACGGATACGTAAAAATTGTTCGAAAAGTATATACGTTTGATTGCTTCGATGATTTCGTGGGCATAAAAGTATGAGGGCAAGGTATTCGAGAAACGAATACTTTCCTGGTTACTTCGTATCCCATAACACGGTTATGCTCTCTTGGAGGCGATGTTGAAACTTTCCAACGTCGTCGTAACACGCATTTTACGACCCGTTTCTTTGCATTTTTCGTTAGGGAATTACACTGAAACAATTTACTCGTACTCGTTCTCTAAGCCACAAAAATCCGAGGGATCTCAACCAGGCGAGCTATTCCACCGTGGAAAAATAATAGGTATGACGCTCGGCGGTCGAGCGGATTGAAACTAAAGCCATCTGGAAATTAATTTTCCTTTTACACGTATTTTGAAGAGTAAAAGTTTCGTTTGAATTGGACATAAAAAATAGTGGAACCTTGTGACACTTCGCGAACCCCTAACAAATAACCTACTTTCCAGACTTCTGGCCCTTATTATATAAATAACCCCATATACGTCGACGTGACTCCGTACCCGATGCGAGGTTTTCGAATTCTCGCGAGGTCTGGATTTTTCTCAGCATCGACCACGCAAGAGTTACGAGCTGTCTGTGTCGCGCGATTCACCCTGTATCACAAAGGTATGCGCGGGAAAAGCTCATCGCGCGCATAAAGGCGAAGAAAAATGGAAACGATTCGTCGTCGTCGTCGTCGTCGTCGTGGTCGTGGTCGAAGAGGAAGAGAAGCAGAAGAAGAGGAGGCAGAAGAGGCAGAAGAAGGAGCGGGTTCGAGCATTAAAGCGGTCGGCGCGGAGACGGCGGCTCGAAAAATTACACCGACAAAGTTTATACGCCGGCTCTCTGCCGATCTCCGTCTCTCTCGCGCCCGCGGCCCGTTCTTTCTTTCTCGCCCTCTCGTTCCTTCTCTGTCCCTCCGCTGGGCGTAGGTCTCGTGAATCGAATTAGCCGCGTGCTTCCCCGGGCATTAATCCGAGAGGTTCTTCGGCCCCTGCCGCGAGGTAAATACCTGCAGGACGGGTGGCGAGCGGGAGCATATCGCCTGCTGCTTGGCGGTCAGGTGCACGCTCTTGCAGTTCTTTTCGGCGCTCGCTGGCCCGATCACACCCGCGCCGACGATCTGTGCCTGTCCGTCGGCACCGCTGCTCTGCCCCGATCCGCTATTCAGCCGCGGCTCTACGCCCAGGTACCTGAAACAATCCCGGAAGCAGCGTTATTATCCACGGTTCACCTCCGCCCCATCTCACAACGGCGACACTCGCCTTACACCTACGCCATCGAAACGTCCACTCTTTTACGCACCGAACGATACGAAAATCTACGAGTCGGTCTACGGTGTACACTCTACCAGTGATCCACCAAAACCCTAGACTTTGAATAAATCGAAGTTTGCTGATATGTTCGTCTCGTTTCTTCTTTTCAACATTTTCGCCCATCTCTGTCACATAGAATGGGTTCCACTCAGTGATTGGCAAAACCCTAGGCTTTGAATAAATCCGAAGTTTGCCGATATGTTTCCTTGGATCGAATCACGAATCACTGTGAAAAATCATCGCGATTAAGAATGAACGTGATTGAATCGCGAGTGATTAAAAAAATAGCAGTTCACGCCATTTCTATCGCTTACTGATAGCAAAACTTTTGTCTCGTTTCCTCTTTTGAACATTCTCACGAGCAAAACCCTAGGCTTCGAATAAATCTGATGTTTATTCGCGTGTTTGTCTCGTTTCCTTCTTTGGAAAATATTCAAAAAAAAGCCTAGAGTTTCGTCCATCTCTGGACTCTACGCTAAAAAAGCTGTAGCGAGTACCGAAGCTGCCGTCCTTCAGCAGTTCCTTCGTTCACGTTTTGAAACCGCATAGTTACCGGGAAGGTGTCCGCAAGCAATGTCTCCGCGGATCGAGTTACGCAGCACGTGTTCGAAAAGCTGCGGTAGATATCGAGGAACCTTAACGCGAATGTTTGCTCCATTTTGTTTGTACTTTTTGGAGCTGCGGTCGCCATGTTACTCTTTCACCGGCGGTTACATGATCGCTTTAATAGATTCGCGTTCGCTTTATTCATTTACGAACACTTCGCTTCATTCCTTTACGAGGAACGTTATTCGCGCGCAAGAAATTGCCAAGTTTAAGATCGCCGATCTAAGATAATGTTTCAGGAGATGCGAACACAGAGATCGAGAAGAGTTGGATGATCACGCCTCGGGGAAATTCTTGTGAAATTGACTCGGGTAGCGCGTTAAAACTCTTTTATTACGGCACGGTATGGTATCGAGAAGTTTGGTAATGATTTTATAATTACACTCGTAGTAAAATCAATCAACTCGACGACTTATACCCGCTTCCAAACTTTCTCACCCTGACCATATTTGGTATAGTAAAGCGTGACGGAGTCTTTCTAACTTAAAAAAAAAAAAAAAATGTTTTCTATAAAAAGCACAGTGGTAATAAAATGTAGAAAAATGGGTGCGTTATCAACGAAACAACCAAAGTCGAAACAGTTTAAAAACTGTTCGAGTCCGTATTTAAGAATCCTCGTGGACCATCTGTAAGAGGATCGGTCGCTCTCTTTATTACAAGACCGTGTCGTACGTGTAGGTTGTTGATGGGCGACGATCGTTCCAAGCGTTGCCCACGGGGTTGCAATCATCGTTTTCGAGACAGCCAAGGCCACACCCTTGATTCTCATTAAGATTTACCGCCTAAACGGGCGCTACCTATGTCCGGACGGGGCTGCCGTCCGGACCCCTCTTCGAAAATAATATAAAATGATGCGGCCGCTTTTTAGAGCGACGACGCCGATTAGTAACAGGCGGACGAGGATGGCGCGCCTCTCGACTCGCTTCGAATCTCCTTTACAGTTCACTCGTCTCACAATAATTCCACTCGTTACAGCGGACTCGAGAGGTTACGTACAATTGGGCACGGGAGAAGGCTCGGTTCTATGAATTCTTTCGGTTCTAGAACACTTTATGAAAACCCTGTTACACTGGAATGCTTTTTTATGGCGAAAAGTACGTAAACGAGTCAAGAGAAAAGATTATAAGAAAAATAGCGAGGAATAATGAAAGATGCAAAGAATAAACTATGCATTTGGATGCGACCCTTTGATCGAATGTATACGCACGCAACACTTGTTGAATACGGGCAAGACTGTTTACATTTAGCTCCGACCAACACAGAAAATTACTTGAATCGAGCAAAAGCAAGGTTCGGAATTTAAAAACCTTTGCGTCGAGACACGCGAACCTATCGACGATGCAGAAACGTATAAAAGACTGTGCAAACCGGCGACAAACTCGGACTACCACATCGCGCGCAAATTGTCACGTACGGCAATTTAAAAAGAAATAATTTCAGCCTAAACGGCCAGCAGCGTCGTTTAGTTGGCAATTAGCGGACCGATCGTTGCCTTATCGGCCCGATCGGCTGTCGCACCGGTGGCGCGATCGTTCCCGGATACATTTATCACCTAGCATGGTGGTTCTTAACCTTCTCAAGCTCGCGTTGGAATTTAGAAGAGAATTCTTTATATTCTTAAGAAGAATCTTGACGCGGTTCTTGTTCGCGACGAGATTCTTAAAATTTACAGAAAATACAAAATTCACCATTCAAAGTTTACGGAAGGGCGTTGCCGGCATTTCGGCACGGTGAGTAGTAGTCGCTAACCTATCGCTTACTAGGGATGGCGTGAAAAATCACTGACAGTAATTTTTCATGGGGATCGCACAATCACGATCGCAGTCGTGATTAAGCTTCGATCACGACCGTGATCCGGAAAATGGTGTTTCAGAAGCAGTTCATGTTAACACGTTCACTGGCAGACTAACACCCTTGAAAATTTCTACCGCGATTAAATTATGTTTACAGACTATTGGAAACTGTGTAATGAAACATTTATCGCGGTGTTTAGTTTTGTAACTTCGTTAAAGTTCAATTATTTTATTTAAATTCATTTTCTGTGACACTTAACTTTCAGAATTAATTTTCGTAGTTTTTCAGTGAAAATCACTGTCACCCACGTATGGTTGACGTGACGATCAACGTGTTAATCGTTATCGTTAGTGTCTCGCTGTCTCCCCTTAGCGGAAATTCAAGAAACTACAAATGAGTCAAATTTAAATTGTATTGAAATGAAAAAGGGAAAAGAATGTTCTCTACCAATCAGAAACGATCACGAAGAATCACGAGTCACCGTGAAAAATCATCGTGATTGAGAATGAACGCGATTGAATCACGAGCGACTCAAACGTAGCAGTTCACGCCATTTCTATCGCTTACCGATAGCAACAACGACCGACGGTGGTCGTGCGAGCCAAGTTTTACAATGAAATATTTCTAGAACGAATACACGGCGCGCCTCCTCCGTAGGAGATCGTAAAGGCTACCGAGGATCACGGGCCAGAAGGAACTTTCGGCGTGACGAACCACCTATAATTAGAGCAGGTATTCGAGTGAAAATTATAGAGGGGAAAAGGACGAAGGGCAAGCTAGGGTAAGCGATGGCGGCGGAGGGAAAAGGGATGGCTCGTCGAAGGGAGTAGGAAGGGAATCGGGGAAGCCGTGTAGCCGCGAACTGGTATCCGTTCCGACTAACGACAGGAGAAAAGCCAAGAAAGCGAGGTCTTCAGGGGTGGCGCGCGGGGGCCCCGATATTTTCGCGCGGCGCGTCGATATGCTCGCCGAAGAGCAATAGGTATTTCGCTCTCGCAGGCGCTTATTAACCGACTGGCATTAAATAAATTCGATAATCGAACCGACGTTGCCTTTCTATCGGCGTCGACCACTCGTAAATTGAACGAGCTTCGCGGGGATCGTTCGATTTGACACGCTTTCTCTGCTGCAACTTTCACTCGGTCGTACGAACCACTCGACGGTGCTCGCGGTAAAAATGCTCCCTTCGCGGTTTTCGGATCTGTATCGGCTACGTAACCCCTCGACGCGAGGTGCGCGAACCAAGTAACGAGACTGGCGTTGGATCTGGTGATATCGGGGACCGTGGACTTGGACGGCCAGTGGGTGAACATTACCGCTGGGAGTTTGTGACCACAACGAATCGAGAAATATACTATTGTAGGAGTCTAAACGAAAAATAAGGCACGGGGATTTCCGTTTCCATTGAGATTTAAAATAAATTAAAAAAAAAAAGAAAAAAAAAAGAAAAGAAAAGAAACACTACCATCAGGGAAACGATATTCAATTGTAACATCAGTCTCGTTACTTAATATACGCACCTCCTATACTGTTCGTAAGTGTTCTAGATTCGGTAAAAAGGATAGAAACGAGCAGCACGGCACGTCCAAGCGATCCTTCTGTCCCCGAGAGCCGCGCCTCGCGATCAAGTCCTGGCCCGCGAGTAAATCGCGTGAGTCATCTAACGAGGCCGACCTGGCTATCAGGTACGAACCTCGTGGCAACGGCGTAGGAACGTTTATTATTTGTTTGCGGTCGAGGCTCTTCGACTTCGCGCGGCTCCGACTCCGGCTAGGCTATTTCGGGGTTTGTTTGGCCACGGTTTACGACTCTCTCCTCTTCGGAGAGCCGTTTTACACGCAACCCCCGCGGCGACGACTATCACACGAGCCCGGGGGACCCCGAGTGTTATCTTGTGTACTCTCGGTCGAATGTCGCGGCCTGGGGAACACCGGAGCCTCCGCGTCGGGGATTAACCGGCGTCCACGTCGATTCTGGAGAACTCTCGTGCGCTGATCGGCTGCGATTATCCCCCGGAGAACCGATGTTTGCGATAAGGCTAAGCCTCTGGTCAATCCGGCGACTTTGCTACCCCTAAACACATTGATAGCCGCGCAATATTGCAATCAATACAAAACACGAATCGCAATGACGGGAAGGGGTGACGGAACGCTCGGCCGGGCAACTGGTGAGAAACTTTTATCGGTGTCGAGGGTTCGCCGATTAAGGCGGTCAAGGTCGGGATCGAGGCAGAGTAGAAGAGAAACGATCGCCAGAGGAAGCAAAGTTTCCGTGAGAATCTTCTTTTTCCCCTCGGTTCCCTTCAACAGGTTAAATTCGACGTTGGATGGGACAGGATGATGCGCGTTAACCTTCCGCGAGGCTACACGAACCGGTACACGGAAATTCGACAATTTTTACCTGTACAATCATATCGAGTATTTATGTTTCCAATCGAGTAAAGAGTTGTTCAATTTCTAGCATTGTTTCAGCTAGTGTTCCGGCCGACCTACGCCCAAGGCACCCTTCCAGTTCCGTCGAAGTCATCGTCGAGGGGTGGACAGCAGCGAAACGAGCGAGGTATCGAGAAATGGACGAGCAAAGTACCAAGAGGGAGGGACACGCGTTGGTTTGGTAATCGATACTAATTCGGACGAGGCAAAGTTTCGGCCGTGCCAACCTGGCCTCGAGTTCCCCACTGATAATATTTATACGATATTTCATAATTCTTAGAACGCCAACAGACAATCGTAGAGCGTTGAGAAAAGCAATAAGGAAATGAGGTCCGGGATAAAGACATTTAGAACAAAGAAGAAGTTTAATTCCGCAATGACTGCGTTAAGTGGTTTCATGGAATTCTTTTTCAAAGAGGAAAGACATTTAGACCAAAGAAGAATAAGGTCCAGGATTTTTGGATCGACACACTCCGAAGACGTACCAAAAAATCTGTATGGGCCATGCGAACATGAACATTAATGTAAAAAAAACTAGAATTAAAGTGAAACGTATACCAGTAGAAAAATTGACTTTGCGCCAGTAAATACCGCTCTCCGAGCCCTCGTGAACCGGTATATCTGCCTACTTAGGGTTAATACCAACGATGCACGACGTATTGTGGGCTTTGGGGGATTTATACCCCTCCCATTATGATGTCGGCGGTGAGTGTTTCTCGACGTAAATGGGCCCTATCGCTGTCACGTGGACAAAGCCAGCGGTCCCGACGTGGTTATGACGGCAACGCGATACCTCTCATAATAATAATAAAAATAATAATAATAATAATAATAATAATAATAATAATAATAATAATAATCGTCGCAGGGACTCGATCCTCGCGCAGACCCGGCGACGATAAAGGCAAGAGAACTGGAAGGGCTCGCCGCGGTCTCGC
Source organism: Hylaeus anthracinus (assembly GCF_026225885.1). NCBI lineage: Eukaryota > Metazoa > Arthropoda > Insecta > Hymenoptera > Colletidae > Hylaeus > Hylaeus anthracinus. The sequence continues at coordinate 12,375,239 of NW_026535289.1, forward strand.
TCTCTTCTCTTTCTATCTGTGGGCTCCTTCACTCGTTCCTCTCCACCTCCTTTTCCTCCCTTTTCAATTGAGAGCGCACAGTCGTGCCCTCCCGCCCCCACCCCCACACCCCACACCCCCCCCCAGCCCCCGGATACATCATCGGATCTGAATATGGATTTCTTTCTTTCCTGCTCGCCGCTTTGTCGAATTATTATTCCCCTCGTTGCCTCCCTTCGACGACTCTCAGCATCCTTTCCCGTTCGACTGTCCCTCTTTCGCTCGTTTCCGTTCCATTCTCCCTGTCCCCATCCTCCGACTCTGTCTTCTTCTACCAGTCGACACGGTTCCGCCTTATTCCCTAACCGTCTCGACTTACCCTTGCCCGAGGTCTTGCCCTGCGCGAGTGCGCTCGAGTGTCCTCTACGCCTCCCCCTCTCACCCCCTGCCGCCCTTATCTATTCGCGACGTCGACTTCCTGCCCGCGGGGAGGACCTCCTCGATTTCATTTGTCTTGCGATTCGATTCCGGGTGACCCGCGCGGGCCACGTGATTCGGGGGTTGGGTGGGGGGTGGGGAGGAGGGGGGAGAGGGGTGGCGGCTACTGGATCCGGAAACGGATACTTAGGAGAGGATCGCGATCGGCAAATTGGCGAAAGGGGGTTGTGAACGGTACGATTTAACCCCTCGCGGATTCCGGAATTTTTGCTTCTATTAGGTTGTCCGAAAAGTTTTTCCTTCGCTGTATTAGACGAGTAATACATGCACGGTAGTTTATGTTTCATGTTACGTCACTGAATTCTGCACAATTCATCTCGCTACAGTATCGTTACAACATGAATATCTATGAAATTTGATTGTCTATTTATGGATACACGACCACATCAAATAATTGAGTGCAACTCGCGAAAGAAACTTTCGGGACAACCTAACACTTTCAACTGCTATTTTTTATGGACTCCTATGGTTAACCCTCCTCTCCTATGGTCGAATCGAAAAATGATCGATGTATCAGTTCCATCGTTCGGTTTCTCGAACCGTGAAGACCGAAATCACCCAAAGGTTATAAGTAAAAATTAATTTGGTTTTGAAAAATGTAAGAGTGCGCGCGCGTGTATGTGTGTGTGGCGACGCGCCTTCCTCGCGTTGCTTGGAAGCTAGGAACAGCGGTTTGGAGAATTCCAGAACGCGCGATGGAATATCGCGTAAAGAAAAACAAAAAGTCAGTCGTTCGATCGATTTCGGAGGAGACGGTCATCAAATGTCTCATATATTGTATTTCCAACTATCGTAAAATAAATCAATAAATAATTCCTTTTACAAAAAGAAGTTTTTTTTCGGTAATACCCCTGTTTGTACGCAATAAATGCGGTTATAGGTGAGAAGTTCTAGTTCCGCAGCTGGACTTGTTTTGAACTTTGTAAAGGGATCGCGCGTCGTCGCGGAGGAGGAATGTCTGACGTCTACGTCGAGGATAGAACGACGTCACTCGTCGACCAGGCGTAAACGTAGACGATAGGCGTCGAAAGAACGAGCGATCGTCAGGTTGTCTGGCATCGGTTCTGCCGGTTCGTTTACGAATGTCGGGGCTGCGAAAGGCAACGCGAGTAAATAGCGGGACCGTTTTACGAGCGGCCTCAACCCGGCTGTTTGCGCCTGGCTTTTCCAAACCAACGACAATTTCGATCTGCATTCACTCAAAAATCCCTCCTATCGCGTCTGCCTTCCCTCGAAATCCCTCTTATCGCCTCCTAAATGGATCTCGGGTTTCGTTAAATCCCGCGGGATGTGTTTATCGAGTTCCTATTTGTCTCGCGTACGGTCACTGTCTTTCCGTTCGCGTTTGTCCTCCGGTGACTCGTATAAGTGGTCTCTGGAGCGTGTCTGCTGGATGCTTAGAGCGTTGTCGGAGGAAAGACCGAGTTAAAAATAATTTTAGAAAGAAACCGCTGGCGAAGACGAGTTCCGAGCTGTTTAGAGGAATCCGTGGAAATTTCTAGAAAATTCTCGAATTCCCGAGCCCTAAAAATGATTCCGTTGTTTAGGCACTTGACTAGCTCACGAATCTTCCGGGACACGAAACAGCGTGTTCCCTAGCGGAACTTTCGTGCTGCTACTTTATCAAGTATAGCAGCGTTACAGTAGTAATTCACGGATGTGGTGGTAGCTTTGAGAGAAAGGTCTGTTCCGAGTAGTAGTCGGAGGCTGAAATGTTCCAAGTACTTCAAAGAAAATTGTCCCATTGTTTAGGCACCGAAGGCACCGTTACAGCTACTGTTACCAGTAACTGCGGCAATCTCTTGAAAAAACAACTCCTTTGTCGAGTAATTTCCGCGTTCGAGTGGCCAAGTCAGCCGATTCGCTCGGAATCGTGGCAGGTAACGATTTTCACCTCGAGCCGATGCTTCGTGGCTAATTCCTGGATGGCTCGATTTCAGCCGACAAACGTGTCCTTAAACAAACTCGACAGACCTTGCACTTTATACGCGGTACAAAACATCGAAATCGACGTTCTCGTGGCGTTGTTGCGCTCTCGGAACTCGAGGAAGCATCAAATTTTCTGGTATTCGTTCAACGAGGAATGTCTCCTGAGCTTGACCGCTCCAAAGACACTGATGTCGCATTCCGCCTAATGGTTTAAACGTAAATCATTCCAGGGACAATAAAAATTATCACCGAATAGGTGTTCCCGAAGGGTCTGCCCGCGTAGATTGTACGAAAGGGGTTTGGAAATAACGGGGATGTCATAAAAGTTATCTGCTTCGAGGACGGATACCAGCCGCTTATCTGTCACGTTCGCTTTCCGTCTTGGTCTCCTCGGCCGTTTCTCGAAAATTACGTGCTTCATCGCGGAGCTGGCCAACGTATGGTCTGGGTTAGATCCCGTGGGATGTTTTCGGGTCGTCCCGCCGTTTAGTTACGATAATAACACGGTCTGCGTTTGTTTCAATTCGAAGTATACTTTTCACTTAAAAAACGGAGGAATTTAATTGTCTCTGGTTTAATTAACGTGCCTCCACGATTCGAAAGGAATAGACGACTCGTCGCAGGCGCGCGCGGAGTTCAGGGAATTCGGCCAGTGATTTCAACGTGTTCCAACGAGCAGAGCGCGCGGTCGCCACTCGATTTCCCCAGCTCGCTAATTTCCATAGAAAAGTCAGGCTTGATGGCCTGGGTGCAGAATCTAACAAGATAGGCCGAGGAATTAGCGCTAACGAGATTAAAGATTTTAGACTGTGCACGCACAGTAGCCTCGTAGAAGATTAAGCATAAAAGCTCGGCGGGTAACAGAGCGGTTGATGCACTTCTAAAACTGTCTCACGGGAAGGACAGAGGTGGTACGAATACATCGCATCTCAAAAGTCTCGGTTCGTTCCTGTTAAAGGCGCGGATACCATAATACCAAATTCTTTTTGTATCGATTCTATTAAGGTGACTGGAAAGTAACATCGTTTCTTTTACGTTAAATTCAAACATGTAATATGTCGTAATGTGAATGTCGAATGAATGTTAATTGTAACGTATTATGGATGTGAATGTTGGATGAACGTTAGTATTTAAAATCACTAGGTATGTTTACACGTTTTATAGTTGTCAGTTATGTTTGTGTTAGTCATTTATTGATTATTCATGTATTTTGTATTTTGTATTGCGATTCGATTTTCTCTACGATACGTTGTCTGTTGTCTTTGAATTTTCACAGTTTTCCGCCGAACCTCGAGATAAATATCCTTACAAACAGATACATTTTTAATAAGTTTCCGTTATGAAATCGTCCTCGTTATCGACGGCCTTTTGCCATCTGGTGTGCACATTCTCAATGCCGGATAAAAATCAACGAGCTTACGAATGACAAACAAGTATCGAAATTCGCAGAAACGATATTATTTTCCAGTTCACCTGATATTTAAATTTCTATCAATTTAATCAAAGTAACCGATCCGTATCCGCCAGTAGAATATATCGTATTTCTCTGAGGGGACCGTTACACTTAATAATAATGATAATAAAAAAAAAAAAAAAAAAATAAAGAAACAAAAAAAAACGAAGAAGAACATCAAAGTAATAAATCCTCACAGTTTTATCGAAAAATTCGTGTAGTACAGGTCCCTTCTGCAATTTCCTTCGGAGCTGAACTTTTGAGCGACGGTATACATCGGAATTAGCGGCTCTTTTTTTTTTTTTTTTTTACTTCCATTCTGTTTCAAGCCCAGCAAACCTAACGAATCGTAAGTTGCACGATAATCGATAGCGCGCGAGCAACCCGTTATACTTCCCCGTTCAGAGACATTGTTCGTTTCCCTGTCTATCGAGACTATCTGTCCTTTGCGATGCAACGCGAGGGACCAAACCGTGAGCGATTCAATGTCGACTCGTCGTTCAACCAGCGATAAAACATTTCCGCGATTGCGTAAGACCGGATCGAACGGGCCGCCATTCAGGCGATTTACGCCAACTTATCGGTCGGTACATGGAAAACGAACCCGTATTACGGGTACTCGACTCGACGTTTACCAGGCGTAGTGTATGCAAGTTGCGTATGGATTCACCGTGTCGCAAGAGTCGTACTTTCATCTCGAAGAAATTATAATCAATCGACGATGTTAAAGGTCTATTTACACGTATCCGTAACGTGTCAGTTCTGTGATGTTCCATCAGCGTCGGTGATTTGAAATATTCTTCTGTTGTTTTTGAACGAGCATGATTCGCACACGTCCGACGCCGCTCCGTGACGTTAGTGGTACGGTACGGATACGGAACTGACACGTTACGGATATATTTAAATAGACCTTTAAGGGTATACGATCAGTGATGGGCAAAACCCTAGGTTTCGAATAAATCTGAAGTTTGTCGATGTATGTTCGTCTCGTTTCCTCTTTTGAACATTTTCCAGAGAAAGAAACGAGTCAAACACATTGGCAAACTTCAGATTCATTCGTAGCCTATGGGTTCTGCCCATCTCTGTATACGATGTCTAGTTCCTGGGCCTAATGGTCCACCTGCGACTAGTCTACGAAATTCACGTTTCTACTGCTATCTTCCATGAAAAGGAATTCAGTAATTACCTAAATAATCGTCTTCCTAATGGGACTTCCCATTCAGCTATCCAGAAAGATTACGCAACAAAGCCCTTCCTGGTAGAAGAAGGGAAGGGGTTCGCCGCCTCGCGAACCAAAAGAAAGAAACAGAAGGATTACATCACGGCTGGCTCGTCGATCGCAACGCAACCGATATATCGACGGTCCTCGGGGGTGGGATCGGCGGATCATTCTGGTTAAAACAAGGCCAATCTTAATTAGGGGATGCACCGACTCGCTCCCACGGGACTCCCGTTGTTTCCCTTTTTGCTCCTGGCGCTCATCGCGTACGGTCGTCTCTACATAGTCAGTGAATCTGAAAGCGCCGGTGTCCCCTGCCCTCCTGCTCCCCCTTCGAGCCCATGGGATATCAAATAGAGTACTCTACCTACCCAGAGTCTCCGCGTTTATGAGAATACCGTTCCTTGCGATCGCGTTCTCGCGCCGCCACGCACATAATCCGCCACTTGCTCTCCCGCGAGCAACCTTTCACCTTATCCTCGCGTTCGACATCCCGACCACGACTTCGTCGCGTTATCTTCGATCGGAGCTGAGCTAAACGCAATCCACCACGGTCACTTTCAACGATTTTTCAGAGGATACGTTGCTAACACTGTCAAACAAGTTAAAAGCATGTTTCATCCTTATTTGCACTAGGTCTTTCTTGTTTCGGGTGTTTAGATTCGAATTTACAAGGTAAACGGTGTTATTGTCAACGATTAGGCACGATCGTGTTGTAACTACGCGAGCGATGGCACATCGAGGCACAGCAGTGCACCAACAGCAGTCACGATCTACACCTCGCGCGAATAAAGGATCTGATTAATATCAATCGAGTTTCTCTATTACACCTCTTCCGAAGAAGTTCTTGTTCCGGTAACAAAAATCAAATTTTAATTGAAACGATGTACGAAGGTGTCGAATCGTCGGGAAATGTTTCGAGAAAGAAATCTAACATCTACGTCGCACGATCTATAAGGCGTGGCTATGTCTCTCCATTTCTCGGAGTAACCAAGAAATTTCTCGCTCAACAGTCCCATTGTCCTGTTGCTGGTTTTCATCGTTTTCATCGTTTTCATCGTTTTCATACGTTGTCGAAGCGTGCATCGTACCGTTTCCTCGAGTCGCATAGATTTATTTCACGTCCTACCCGATGCCGCGAGATTTAACGAAACCTCTGAAAAATGATTCGATTCTCCTCCGGCGCGACCAGCTTCGTCGAGAACTCCGCGACCCGGTGTTTGAGCAGCACTGTCGTTTGCCGGTCAACGTATCACGAATCGCGCGTTATATCAACGAACAATAACCACGCCGTGATACCGCGGTGATTTTCATTGTTCCGTTCCGTTGTTTGGCCGCCGCAACTCCAGCGGAATATCGCGTTACGCGAGATGTTTACGCGCCGCATCATAGGATACATTTAATTTGGCTTCCGTAAACGAAACCCCTTGATTAAATTATGCCGCGTTGTTTGCTACGGTGGCGGGGGGGGGGGGGGGGGGGGGGGGGGGGGGGGCGAGGTGGAAAAAATTGCGAGGAATCGCGAGATTTTTTCGGCGGCGATGGTCGGAACGGTCCCTTTTATCCGTGTTGTGTCGTAAGCTCGATCCGTTATACATCGACGTGCCGCGTCGAGCGTGGAGTAATAACGCGATGGTGGCGTTGTCGTTGATTCGCGGGTCTCGATGAACGCGTTAAGCACCGTTCGCGGGTGAAACAAGGAGTCGAGCGAATCAACGAGGGATCGCGCGGTGATTTTTGTTTGGCCCGACACGATATACTTAACCCAGCCACGGAACGGTCAACAATAAAATCGGAAGGGTTCCGTCCTCGCGATGAAATCATCGCCGAAACGATTTCATTCGGTACTTTTAAATCCATCCGACCCAGAAAACTCGAAATCCGATCGATTTGTCCGATCAATTTCGAGCGAACTCTGTTCCGTCAGCGCAACAGAGTTGCTGTTCGATTGATATATACGAGAGATCGCGTAAATTAGCTGGACTCTAAACGAACAAACACCGTGGGCCGCGCAGAAACTAATATAATGGCGTGCAAATATCCCCCAAGCAGAAAATCTGCAATGTTTGAACAATCCATTAAGTCCCGATACACCAGCGGGAAATCATTCCACGGTCGAGGAAAACTGTTATAGAAATAAAGTTCCGTGCACCGAGCAGACGCTTCGTTTTCTTTCATTGTGTTCGGCTGTCCCAGTGCTTCAAAGACTTAATCTCCCAATCGTCTGGATTTTTCATTTCTTAAAAGCCTTCTAATTCCTTCTACTCCGAAAAATGCGCAAAGCATTCTTACTTGGTACAAGTTTTCTTCTTTTTTTCTGGGGTGGGGGGTGGGGGGTGGGGGGGCGAATAGAAGGTATCTGGAGCGTGTAAACCGTTTCAAGTGGTAATTTCTCCGCGGTTATTAACGCGCGTCTGGTAAAAAGATAAACGTATCCCTTGGGGAATAACTGAAATGACACACGGAAGGTATTGCTGAATTGTTTTTCTTCTAGGAAATATCGTAACTTAAATTGTTTTAAAAGAACTTAATTGTGACACTTGTTAGTCTTACGTGTTAGACGTTGTCACTGTTAGAGATCCGACATCCACTGTGTGCTTACATTGATTTGGGAAGCAAAGTAGTGACACAACGTCTAACATACGTTTGTTTATGCTTTACGTTCATTTCGGTTACCTATGTACCTATCTTAACGACTGTCCGATTAGGCACGTTAGGGTCTGCCGGGCCCCTATAGCTCGGGTACCTCGGGATTGCAAAATCCGTACTGTAGCTACAATCAAACACAGCTACAGCCCCTGAGGTCTCGAACGGTTGTAAACACGAAGTTTGATCAATTTCCCGTATTCCGTGCTTGAATCCTATCTTTAACCGTGGTTAAACTTCAACGTTAACAAGCCTCTTCCTCGTGTTCACTGTAATATTTAATGTAACGACGATCCGAGTGTTGTACCGTATTTACAATTAGTTCGATAAGCCGCGCATATTAGCCTTTTCTGACCGCTAAGAAAAATTTGAATTCAGGAATTTTAGGATCTCGCCGTACCATGAATTAGCGATTCAACTTCAGCCCTCCAGACGAATCTGGTTCGCGGGCTGTCGATGGATCTCGTCGCCGTAGTATCGTGCGCGAAAACAGTCGGTGTTGGTTCAGGCGTTGGTTTTGCGGTGGGGTTAAGCGTCGTTCACGCGTGAAACAAGGAGCCAATGAGTGGCCCGGCCGGGATCTTAACGCTCGGTTAGACAAACGTTGTCGGTGGTTGCATTAGCATATTGCGATTTGCATTTTGGTATATTATCGGAGAGCACCCGCCGCCCTCCAGTGTTTTCAGAGTGTATGGACCGCTATTGCCCCGGAGCGGCACGCGACGCTCGCCGCACATCCAACGATCGATCGCCTCCGATACCAGATTTACGTATCCGTATCGGATTAACTCTAGACCGCGTAATACGCTCGATTTGGGAACCCGACGATAACCATCCCTGTAAAATTCTACTCGGCAGGGACGGCGATCGTAGAAAACGAGACGGAAACTTTCATCGATCGTTCCACTGGGAACGGAGTTTCTCTAATTCGTAGTAAAGATTCTTTGCTAATTACCAGGATTCTAGCGAAGACTAAATTAATCTAAATTCTAAATTAATCGGATTCTCTGACAAGGAAAAATCGCGGGCCACGTCGAGCGCTGCGGAGACGGCGAAAAATCCGCGAAGATCGAGGACCTATGCGAGAGAACGAGACGTAGAGAGGGCGCAGGGGGTGGATAGAGCGGCGGGTCTACAAACGAGTAGGCTATTCGGACGCGTGGGCGGGATAGCGGGCGTCGACGAGGCATCGGAAGCGCGATTTATCGCGCGGGCACACCGCGAGGAAAGAGTCGTCCCGCTTGGTGGTCGTTAATTCCTGTCGCACGTGTCCCACCGCTTTGATCACGCGAGTATGCTAATTGCCGTCCGCCGCCCACTCGCTGGCGGAAGATCGGCCACGAACCAACTGGGAACGAGAGGCGAGCGCGGAAAGAAGAGCGCGCGGACCGCGAGAGAACGCGAAACGATGGAAGAAGCGACGAACCGAGAAGAAACGGAACTGGAGAAAAGAGGAGAGGGTTCGGTGGGTGGAGGTGGGAGGTTTTGACTCTTCGTCGAGTGGATGGCTTTGCCGCTCTCGACCGCGGCGTGTACAATGTTGGCACATGCGCGAATACCGCGCGTGAGACACCGAGTACACGTTGTGAAACGTGCGTGGTACTCGGTCTCTTGTAGGTACACCCGATCTTTTCTAACCTTTGGAGATCTTTGTAGATTTGCTTCAGGGACGATTTAAGACGAACCGGGCCGTTTTTGGGATTTTCGTCACGTCAACCCTTTGTACTGGGAGCGTTTCGTTGCAAAATCCATGTAACTCAAGAATCGTGTAATTTAGACACCGAAGAACGTATCTTTTAACGCGTGTTAACGCGTGATACGGTCACAGATGTGGATAGAAAGTTTCTATCTCTCGGCTTGCAATCTAAGAATTAATAATAATAATAATAATAATAATAATAATAATGCTTTATTTACGAGCAATCTACCATTGATATTAAGTACGATGTTAATAACAAGAAAAACAAAACAAAAATGGAGACGATTACGGTATCTTAGAATGTAACGTGTTCAAACTTGATTGCGCACCTGCAAAATTGCAACTACCGACCTTCTAAATGCTAAAGGTGAGCCATTGCAAAGATCAACAGACGTATCAAGGCTGTTAGCCATCGCACATATTCTTGTAACGTATTCGCTGCTTCGAAGTTGTCTACTTGGAATATTAAATTTCAATAGTTCCAGTATTCCTGGGACATTCAATTTTACTATTTGTAATTTCAAAAATTGGCACGAGATCGGCTGCAGTTCGGCGCTGCTTAAGCGTGAGCATTCGCATGGTGCAAAGTATATCGTCGTAGTCGTGGTTTGCTATATCCATTGGTCTATCTTACAAGAAACGTGCCTTAAGAATTTATGCTGAACACTCTCAATCATTTTCGTGAGGCCACTTTGTAACGGATTCCAGATCTGAGATGCACATTCAAGATGTGGTGGAACTAACGAGGAGTAAAGAATTTTAAAGGTTAAACGTATCGTTGAATTTTGGATGATAGCGCAATTCAACATCGAGAACATAAATTTCGATGACGAATAACCGCGGATCCCGAGTACGTGGCACGTGTTTGTACGCGCGCATGTGGACAAGGGTTTGGACGAGCGATCGGTGCGTCGCAGAATTGGCTTTTTCGAAGCGAGCTCGAGAAATCGGGACCAAAGGGCCGCCTGGGATCGGTTGGACAAGCGTCCAGAAACGAAAAGTTGGCGAGACGGGCCACGGGTGTTTATTTTGTCCCGCGGGACCCATCGCGCGCAGGCCGCAGCATATTTGCTCGCGGAATACGTGCGCTCTCGTGTGGTTAAGAAGACAATTACCTCCGCGGGGCAAACGGGCCCGCCCTGGCGGCGCGCTTTGTGCGGCAGCCACTTCTCCGACTAATTCCTCGAATTTACCAAACGTTTCTGGAAGAACGCGTGCAGCGACAGTCAGCGCGAAAGGGCCCGACAGATACGACACACACGTCCGATCGAAAAAAAACCCTAAACTGTGTCATTCGTTTAAATCAAGGCGTGGGTTAACGATTCTAGATCGAGGGAGAATGAAAATTCTTTACGTGCAAGTTTCGTTTTTGGTCAAAATCACGTTTCTTAATCGAAAGCTTTATCTAGCGAAGATTGGATTTTATTTCGTACGAAACATTTAACGCGGGTATAAATTCTATTTTTGTCCTATACCTTTATACCTCGATCCGTTTATTTTATCCTGCGTAAAGGCACGCTGCCCTCCATTTTCCAAGTTAAGCGTTTAAGACGCGGCGTAGCGTCTTACTGTCCGAACCGACGTTTACTCAAATTACTGTTCATTACGTATTCTGTACCCGATTGCCGGCTATTACTTTGAAATGGCAAAATGATTGAGCATCGCGAGGAGTGCTTTGATCTTCTATAAATAAACTTTTCCCTTCGTGTATCGATACGCAATTAAGAAACACCTGGCGAACAAAAATTTGTTTTGTTAAGAAATACCTGTTTCTATAAGGTGTTCTCTTTTTTTACCGAAAGTCTCGAAGTATGTTTTTGTAGATATTTGGTGATCGTTCGCACGCTTTACGAGAATGAAACAATTTTTCAGGAATTGACCGTACCTCCAGCGATAATCCGAACGAGGACTACTTCGAAACCACACCTGTCAGAGCGGAAACGGACAAGTTATTGCTGCGGCACACACGCCCCAGCCGCGAGAAGACCGTACTTTCAATTTCCGTTCGTAGCGTTCAAAAACCACCGCGGCCTGTCAGACTAGAATCTCAAGGATAGCGAGTCGGTTTGATAAATTAGGGCCAGATAACGAATTATTCTTCCCTGGCTTTGATATACCGGTCTTCTGGTCCGCTTTTTCAAACCGGAAAAACACCGGCCAATGATTGCGCGACGCACGTAACACGCAAGTTAATTGTAACGCGAAGCGCGTTGCAATGGAAAGCAAGAAGTTGTCGATTATCTTATAAAAAAAAAGCAAACCAAGTCGTAGCAGAGCTTTCCCGGCGCTAGTTCGGAACGTATCAACTCTGATCGCGATTAACGAATATACATGTAAAGAAAGTGTACTTTCTTTAATCTGAATTACGCGCGCTAATTACTCGGCGCGCTCTGTGGGGAGGATTGAAAATTAGAGATAGAGAACACGGGCATAAGTAAGCCAATAAGATATGAATAATCATTTTAAGTTGTGTACAGGAGAGAATATAAAATATAAAATATAATAGAGAGAATAGACTTATATTGTCGTTCCTCTATTTTCCAGGTAAAATTATGTTGTAAATATTGTAAATAGCGTACACGATGTATAATATTAATAACCAAATAAATACTCTATTTTCCAGAGTAACATATATTTGTCTATTTTCATATATCAACTAACGATATAACATCGTTATATACGTACAAGTGATTATAATTATAATTCGCAAAGAAACGAAAAAGAAAAAAATGTATTATACAAGAAAGCGTTCCCTTACAACGCTTCGTATCCTAGAAATTCAATCGCGATCACGCACGACTCGATCGTTCCCCGGACGCGGTGCCCCGCCAGTTTCCAAGCTCGATTTTTTCGATAACCAAGTATCGCGAGAAAAAACTTTATACCACATTCCAGATCCACATTTTCGCCAAGGATCAACCGGTGTCGTTCGTATCCTTCGTTCCGAGACACGCTACGAAATCGAAGCCGTTTCTTCCGGGCCGTGAGTTCCCGGATTAAAAGTATCGCGCTTGTACCTCCAGTCGCTCGCAGACTGGGCTACGAATTCATAAATATTCCGCGGTGTATGCCGAGACGGCGCGCTTCTTTCGATTTATACGTCAGGAAGGATCAAAGCGCACGCTGAGAATAATCATCCGCCGACGAAAAGACGTTTCACAGCCGTGCCCGATAAATTTCGAACGGGGTTGCTCGTCTGCCGCTCCCGGAGATCGAAGAGAAAAATAGACGCGCGGTACGGAAACAAAGAATCCGTTAACAACGATCAGCGCGAGATCAAATATCGCTAAAAATTGCTAATTAATTATATTGGGTCTGGAAAGTCCATGGCGATTTTTTAGTAGGCGGTACAGGTCCGAATATATCGGAATGGTCGAAAGCAAATAACACGTGGACATCCCTTAAAAGGGTGGAAAAATTGTCGAACAAAATGGTACATATATAATTCAATAAATATATATATATATATCGAAATTCAAACGTGTCTTTGAATGTTTCTTAAAAATTGCCACGAACTTGCTGGACAACCCAATATATTATAAATACGTGATAATTCGCAGTCTGCTCGTGACCAAAAATTGAAATGACCGTACCAATTGCGTGATCGTACTGTAAACAAAAGAAAGGTATCGAGTTCCCGCGGCAGAGGATTCACAGAGGTGAAAAGAAAGTTGGACAATGCCCGACAAAACTCTGGAGATCAAATATCAATTTTCCCTGCGCCGAATGGCCGAGGGAGAGGAGCCATCGAAGCAGCCCCTAACTCATCCTGCGGAGTTAATTCGTGTTTGTGTGCAAAGCATGATGCGTCGTGCCGGCGGGCTGCATAATAGTGTCCTGCATCAACAACGACGTTTACTTTGGCGCAATATACAAACAGATGTATCTGAACGGCAAGCTCCGCTGGCCGGATCATTTTACGCGAACGATATTTCCGCAAATTAACCCTCCGCCAGGCGGCCATATTGAAATCGTTCGGTCTGCATCAGTGTTTCTCATACTTCGCCCATCGCACCACCCAATAGCGTTGGGACGGAGGAAACGAATAACGGGGGTGATGTCACCCTTTCTAACTTGTAATCGGATGCATTTTAAACGATAATCGAAGTTAAAGTATCGCAATATGCTGCGACTTTCCGCAGCCTCGTGACGTTGCACCAAATGAAAAAATTGAATAATCTAAACTTGACCAAAAATTCCTATCGCCGAATCGGTATTTCACCAAGCGGGAGCAATCTCCCCCGGTCCACGGTTAGGTGCACGGACCATTGAGTCCTGACGGGCCCCAGCATCCGGGAAACTCTGATTAGGCTCTTTCGTTTTCTTATTGGAAAACTTTCGTCGCGACTCCCAGGGCACAGCGAAGGTGGAGAAATTCCATCTCGTCTATGAGACGGGGAGGAAGAGGGGGTGACTCAATTTACCAGAAAATTCTTTATACTTTTTCCCAATTACCTTGCTGTTTACCCTCTAAACTCTTCCTCCGACTGTCTCTTCCAGTCTGATTTCTTTCTCTTTCTTTTCTTTATTTTTAACGAGTTCCTGTTTTCTGGAAAACGTGATGTGTTTATTTGTTATTATTTTTACTCGCCAACGAATCCGTGCGTGTCAAAGGTGCGAGTTGAAACGCGAGTCAAAGAGGGCCTTGTCGAAACAGGCTCGACGTCAAATAAAAATCCAAATCAACGGGGAAGCGAATACGGTAGCCCTCTATTCCGACACCTTTGGACGGAACATCAAAGAAAATTTTCAGAAATTCGTTTCTGCGTAGCCCTCGATTCCCTTTAAAAATCGTCGTAGCATCTTTGCTCGTTCGAGGACGAATTTCCCCAAAACGGTTCTCTTATAATAGAACTCTTCCACACCCTCGATGAAACGAAACCAATCGGACCTAAAGAGTCCCGAGTACTCGGGGATCACGGAGACACTTCCCGAACAAAATTGAAAATTGTAAGGCCCTCGCGCACGATATGTTTACGAAGATCTTTGAGGTTGGCCCTGAAGTCCAAAATAATCTGCTTTGTACACACGGTGAATAATACCCTGGCACGAATTACGTAGGGAGAAGTACACCGTGTATTCCTCTTCGTTCGCTTCATTACGTCACATTTATCTGTATTGAATGCAAACTCGTTTTCGCGGCTTCAGGAGCTTAAGGTGTCAAAAAATCAACTTGCAACACTCTTGCGTCTCTTTCAGAGTTCGCTATGCTGAATACTTTTAAATTATCCGCAAATAAGAGGACTCTCCTGCACGCTGGCAGGGTAGAGACATCATAAATAAACGAAGTGACCATCGCGAACGTTGGAACCCTCCGGACATTGCTTGAATTTTACTTGAAAGGCGGTCGTTAAATCTGACAATCAAACTGCGTTTATTTAAGTAGCTTGGAAGCCACAACATGTTGCCACGAGTTGCCAGTTTCCTAGACGTTTGGTTCGACAGAACCAAAGACGTTTTAAAGATGATAGAAAATGTATCTACTTAGTCAATATATCTACTTAACCTCCTCTGCTAGATTAGCGACCTACCCACTACATACGGACGTACGGGCCATTTGTTTCTACGTCCGTTAGATCTCGAACTGTTCAAACAAAACACGTGTCCATCTCCAACCGTGAGTAGGCATTTAGAATAGCAGATCTTCTCCAGGAGGCTTTCGGTTTATTTTGCATAGAGACACTTCAAGGGTATCGCTATCCAAGGCAGATGCAGCTTTAGCAAACGTCGGTCGTAAGTAACAGGACATTCGAGCACCGATTACTCCTCGATGCGTGCTTCTCCTCTGCCTACTTCCTCGACCCATTCACTACGGATCCTCCGGAGAAGTAGTCGCTGAAACTACTCGTGCGCGCGAGCCATCCGCAGTCAATGGGTTTAAGGCTCTCGTAATTGCTGCATCCAAGTCCTATTACTTAAGACTCGCGTTAGCTAAAGTTACATCTGCCTCGGATAGCGATACCTTTGAAGTGATACCGGGCAACGTAAACTCGAAGCCTCCTGGAAAGGGACTACCATTTTAGATGCCATTTGGAAGCGTTCGTGATTCACGGTGGGGAGGTCAAAGCGAAGTCCCCGGTCCGACCTAACCTGACCCAAAAATATCTTCTCGAAATCTCCACCTCGTACGGTTCCATTTTCTTACGACCCGTGGCCACGATTCGACGCGATCACTCGAACATCGGCGGCCGTGACAACGACCTCAGGAATGGTCAAGCGTTTACCTTGGGATTCGAAGAGTGGTTCGCGCGTGATTGTTCGTGACGCGCGAGGGATCGAGGGAAAACGGGTGCAGCCGGATGCGCAACGGCGTGCAGATGCGTGCCAGCGCGGGCATGGTCGGAGGCTAGGTCCCGGAGCGGCAGCGTTTTATGGTGAATGCGTTTTATTGCCCACGGCTGCCGCGGTCGCGTAGTCGGCGCGGCTCAAAGGCCCGACTGGAACAGTAAAGGCTAGTTTAACGGTGCTAACAGCGACCGCAATGCGCCGAATGTATTACTATACCCACCGATCCTACTATTTTTCCCTCCCCCTCCTCCTCTCCCCCACCTCTGACAGCTGTGTTCCTCCGCGCCCTCCTCGTCTCTTTTTCTCGCCCGTTCCGTTCGACGCGCGATTCCTGATTCCGTTCGCGACCCACCGCGAACTCTGTCGATAGCGAGAATAATTCGTTGCTGCATCTCTGATGAGAACTACTCGGACTGCTTTCGTCAGGTATCTTAAAATATGTACAGGTCGACGGGCGCTTCCTTACAATTAACAAACGGATAACCTCAACGATAGCCGATACTTGATAATCAGATCTATCGCTATCCCAAGCCAATCCTGCTTTCTCTCCCTCTCGACAGCTGCTCACCCATCTTACCAGCTTTTCTCCTCTTTTTCTTCCCCGTTCCTCGCGCGATTCCTGCTACCGTCTACATCCAGCACGGACCCACCGCTGCCGCAGAGGTTCCCCTGTCGATACCACTGATAATTTACGGCAGCCCGTGGGTTTAATTAAATTTTCTAGCAACACCAGGCCACAGGGCAGGTGAGCGACGGAAACTGCGCCCGGTACCCGGCGAAATGGAAGGGGACGACGCGGGGAACGAAGACGTATGCGACACTCCTCCGTAGGAACGGTTGATATACCTACGTAAAACGTGGAAACGCCGGTCGACGGACCTACGAGTGCATGGTTCGTTGCGGAGGAGGTTTGGGGTGGTAATGCCCGCCATTAATCAGGGCGTATCGTTCTGAGGCGCGCGAATGCGGATGATAGAAATGTTTACGGACGGCTGCTGTTTGAAATCGATACCTTTCCGTCACTTACTCCTCGACTCGTTATATTAGGAATTGATGGCGATGCTCGCGAATATTATACGGGAAGATATGATACATTGCCTCTGTCTCGAGCTTTCGGTTCCCTTTGATCTTCCTGTTTGCGGTCATTTTACCATACCTAAAAATATACCTAACGCAACAAAATATTGGACGTAGAAGCTAATTCTGCGCCTTTACATTCGATCATTTGTTCGAGTGCCAAATACGATGAATTAACAACGAAATTTTTGCAATAAACGATACAAGAAAGACACGGAATTAATATCTACGCCCACTACAAGTTATAATTTTCTGATTCACGTTGTAATTTGAATCCTTTCGAAAACAATGCCACGAGCCTCGCACGAGTTTTAGTTTTCCCTCGCGAAATTTGTATCCAGATAAGAGGTATGGCCGCGTTTCAAGACGAATCGAGTGTATTAGCGGCGTACCCGGCGTTTACAAAGCGACGCAAGGATGCGACGCGGCTCGTGCAGGAAGTGGCTCCGGTGCTTATAAATAAGCACACCATTCGGTCGCGCGGGCAGCCAGCGAGACAGGCCGAGGATTAAAATTGATTTCGTGTTTATGAAATGTCGCGGATACCTTGGCGCGATCCCCTCGCGCTGGCGGTCACAGAAAGAGGACTTCCACCTTCCGAGAATAGACGCGATTTAACGGCGGCTTTAATGCGCGTCCTGGAACGCGAGATAGGCGGTGTGCGGCGTCGGCTACGGCCTAGATGCGACCGAGACGCACGGTTCGCTGAAAGAAATATGCAGGGGGCGTCTCGGAACCATAGGTCAAGACTTAACCGACTCGTGGAACTCGCAAAAACTGGACTCGAATGTAGCAAAGGAAAAATGACACCGACTATTACCTCGTTCGAGCGAGTAAGGAAGTATATACACGATGCACCCTCTCCCATCTTTCTCCCACCTCTTTTACAAAAATTATAATCAGCTAACAAAGTATATAGGGTGAGTAACCTAAGACCGGCCACCTGAATCACTTGGCTGCTATTGGTGATAGGAAAAAATGCGTCAGACCAAAATTATTTGGTTTCGAGGGGCTGATTATTCTATGTTACTAGTTTTTTCATAGGTGAAGGCGTCAAGGGGATACGAAGGTCATCTCCGTTTTTTTAAATGGAACGGTACGTTTTTTGATTTACAGTCCGATAGAGTATTTCAAGGCGAATACAATGACCTATTGAAAAGGTCATTTGTGACCTGGGTTAAGCTAATTACGATTGAAAATAATTTACTCGCCTCCACCTATCAAAAAACTAGCAACACAGGATGATCATCCCCTCGAAACCAAATAACTTTGGTCTGACGCATTTTTTCCTATCAACAATACCATCCTGTATACGCGGTACACCCTCTTCCATCTTTCTCCCACTTCTTGTACAAAAATTATGATCTAGACAGCGCGCACGAAATCGAGTCGATACGTAATAAAGCTGTTACTGATATTCCGGTTCTTGTTTAGACTTTCGGCGTAACGTTTTGTCCGCATTCCATCCCGTTTCGCGAGGCAATCTCGTCGAATCGGGCCGCGTACTCTCGTTTCCTCGATTCCTTTCCTCGGTGTGGAAATATTCGGCGCACATACACGCGGCAAACGGTGAACGAGGAACGTTGTCGATCTGGCATCTGCCCTCGATGCGGCGCGACGAGGAAAAGTCAAGGAGACGCCGATGCACGGCCCCGTGAACGGGTACGATTCCAAGGAAGACCACTCGAATGCAATCTGCCGCGGAACTCCTCTCCTGGGAGGGAGCGGGGAGCCCACCTCTCTTTTATGTTATTACACCGAGCATCGCCATACGGCGATCGCTTTTCGTTCCTGATCCGCGGAGACTCTTATCGGGACGGTTACAACGAGACGGACTCTGCGTGTTCCGCTATCAAATTGAACGCGTCTACTTCGCTATTCTTCTTTGCTATTCTTCTTTGCTATTCTTCTTCTTCCTTCGTTCTGAGATTCGGGCTACTCTCCGCGATTTTGATCGTTCGATATTTGTCCTCGGAAACTTGTCGGAGAATTACCGAGGAATCCAGATGAGGTACGACGCATTACACGCGCGAACGATACTCTTTCGCGTTGGAATCCGTGCAACTTTCCAACGGACTCGGATAAAATGAAAATTCTTGCGGGCCATTCTAAACGAACGCTTCGAGAAACTATAGATAGAGTAAGTACGAGAAGAATATAGAGACAAGGGTCAAGGGCTGCAGCAATGTTTAGGAAACCGGTAGCAAAGCGCGTTAAACCTGAAACGACGGCGTGACTTGTTATGCGTATAAATGGCGCTGTGTGGTCGTAAATGAAATCCTGTAATCATCAACGGTAACGTTCAAGTACACGTTTGAGTAGAAAAGACCCCCGCGAACGCCATTCGAGGGTTAATTACCAATCCCAAATGGGGTGCATAAAGTGCCTCAATCTGGCGCTGAATACGCGAAAAGATGAATAAACATGGAATTTGACCGTTGGCGTTACCTCGATAATTGCTAGGAATTCTCGTTCCCGTTCTATGAATATTAATTGTCGCAATTCAGGCGAACAATAAAACTGCGAAGCTTCTTTTTGGGAACCCGATGCCTTCACTTCGCAGAAAGGGAACTTTGAAAATCTTCGTTGCGTGATTCGTTGCGTCGCGATTTGAGAACAATTTCTGTTCAACGGGTGGGATTAAAAAACCGATAAAATCGTCGAATACATCCGGGAACGCGCAGCGTCGCTCGTCGCCTGGCCGCGAAATACTGTTGGAATTATTCCGAGGGTGGATTTAAATATCCCTCGTCCACTCGTGTCCGTCATTCCGATAATTCTCGTCGCGCGAGAGGCCGCTGGACAGCCTCGCGAATAGTTTGCGCGCACGATCGAGAATCGTTAATGGAGGGGATACACGAAGCGGTCGCCAAAATTCGCTAATGCCTCCCTGAGCCTATTTCCGATATCGGCCAGCCGGTTTTATAAAGTTCACCCGCCAAAACGGCGTGCTCCAACGCCCCCTCGTTAATATTAGAGTGGCACAGAAAATAGATATAAATATACTCGGCACCACCTATGCTGTCGATTAAACCGACGTGGATCATTTTCTCTTAATTCTTCGACGGTGCTTTCGAGATGTATTAATTTCGTTTTAACGCGTTGACCGACGCGATCATTCTTAGGATTCTCTCACATATAGAATGTATCGCAAACGATAAAAACATTCTCTCGCTGTTAATTTCGATGAAACTTTGTTCGTTTAGTCGACGCGAGTACTAAGAGGTTCGTGAGTCGATCTTAATTTTTCCATCTCCTCCCCGAGGCTATCTGCTCGTGTTTGCACTGCTATTCCACGAATTTCAGCGTAGCTGCACAAATATGGCGAGTAAACAAACTACGAGATAACTCGTCCTAGGCAATAATGCAAACTACGCGTTATGTACCTGGTAGTTGGCAGTCGACGCGTCGATTCCACCGAAAACACCAAGACGGATCAGCCTACCAACAGTCCCGAGCTAGTCCCTACCCTTTTCTCCTACTAGAAATACTTCCCTAAAATTGTTCCTACGAGAAGCAATGCACCGCCGGGGAGTCTCCGCGAACCTTTCATTTACCGCTGCCCAAAAATCGTAGAGTAGGCAAAAGACACGGGGTAGACGAGCTCTCGGAACTTTTCTGGCAAAGTAGGATCGATCGATCGGCTCCGTCCGGTCGCTAGCTCGTTTTCTTTTCGTTCCGTCCCCATCCACGAAATTCCCCTTTCTCTTAACAGTAGCCGTGGTCCTCCTCCTTTATCCTGGCCGCTTTATTCCGAGTTCCTGTACCTCTCGCATCTCCGATAGATGAAATCGTTTCGTTCTCCGTCGCTGATGCCGAGGAGCGACCAGCGGAGCGATAGAAAAAGACAGAGACAGAAAGGGAGGAAAGGAGACAGAGGCAGAAAGGGCAACGAGAAGTTGGAGGAAGCCAATCTCAGAAATGAATATGACTCCTGCAAAATTCACAGAACAATCCGCGGGTCGCTGAATGCAGCTTGTTTGTCTGTTTGTTTGCAAGCCTATTTCCGGTCTCGTTTATATGCACGCAGATCGCCGTCGAGCATGCCCGTTGGCCCGCGTGCGCGTCCACGAGCGACGGTGACGCCCGACGTCGACCCTCCCGCGACTTCTCCAAAGGATCCTGGCTGCGCGCTGTCACTCCGCGAATTCTTCGCTAACTCGATCGGTTGGAAGTGAGGGAGCCGTGGATGCGAAAACAGGGAGGTTTTAAAAAAAACATATCGTTCCGGCGACACGAAGATGCCGAAATATTGCAAAGTTGCATCGTCGCGGCAGCGCGAAGATGCTGCGACGATCTGAAGTGCGATCCGAAGAGCGAGCGGATGCGGATCGTCGGGATGTTTCGGTTACTAAGAGAACCGGCAACTTTTGAATTGGCCGGAACGTCGCCAGACTTGTTTACTGATTGACTTCTTGTTATGGTTAATAAACGTTCCGAGTTCTTGTTCCTTTTATAAAACGCGTGTTGATTATTAAGAATGTCTACTCCTCGATGTGCCACCACCCCGCGGCCTAACAATACGATCAAACAAAATTTCCTCTAATTTGGTTCTCTGAACATATACCTACGCGTTGGTTCAATTCGTCACCTATCGCTCGAACAGAACGTGACCCATCGCCGAGCACAGAATAAACCAGGAACAAAGAACAGTTTTATCTTCAACCCGAGCACGCGAGACTTCCCACTCGTAAGAACTTCGCCAAGGAACAAGACGTACACGTGTAGTACGCGCTCGAGCGCGCGATTCAACCAATGGAACACGCGAGATGACTCGATAAGAATAAACGAGATCGCATGGTCAAAGAAGAGGACACGCGTTACCTTCGCGGCTTTGTATCCGTCTCCTCTCGCTCGAGCCACAAAACTTGGTAATACGCGAGGGACGAAGAAGAAGAGAGGAAAAGAGGAGGAGGGTTGTCGAACAGAGAATGGAGCAAGTGTCGTTTGCATCCGTGATCCGACTCTACAAAGCCGTGACACGCGCTAGATGCTGAGATAAACGAGATCCTTTGTCCCCGCATTTTCACTTTGGCGACGCTTCTTTTGAATAAACGGCCAAGACGACTGGAGGGACGAGGCTGGGAGGAAAAGTCAAAGGCGGAGGCCGCGCCAGTATTCCAGCATTCTTGACGATTTAACCGTAAGAAAATGTTATTTTCATGGACGTGATTCCGAAAACGACGTTTATCACCGTTCGCGGGTATCGCGAACCGATGGTAGATAGCGAATTTCTTTGGAAGAGATTGATAACGATTTACACGTTTCGTTCGAGCTTGCCTCGACACGGAATCGCGATGCAGGTGTTCTTACAAGAAACCTACCGAGCAGTTGAAAACGAAAATTCCAATAACCGTCGAACGTACGGATGGACAAGTTCGAGCTCGCGGCATGCACGTGTTCGTGTCCGAGAAAATGGAGCCGTTGCACGTGGAATTCCTGGAAATGTAAACAAAGCGACGGGGAAGCGAGGTCGAAAGTTTCGCACGGGTTTCTCGAGTTACATATCGAAAAAGTGTAGCGCGAGCCGAGTATCGAGAGACAGAGACAAGAAACCGAACGGAGGGACCTGTTCCACTAGCGCACCTGATTTTTCTCGAGGAAACGAATCGCGGAGCCGGTAATACTCTGGGCAAAAAAAGGGAGTCCAACGAGAGGCCGGGGCTATCGTTTCAGCGTTTCCAGCATTCTCCTCTGTGGATGTCAATGACGAGGAGCACGAAGGGGGGACGAGAGAGGAAAAGGCCGCAAGACTGACGGATGAAAGCAAAGAAACAAATCGTAGGAAAGAATTCGTGACGGGAGGCGAGTACTCTCGGGGGAATGTATCCCTCTCTCGTTGCATGGCTTCTCGTTCGCGAATCCGTCGTCTCGCACTCTTTCTCTTTTTCCCTGTGCGCGTCGTTTTTTTCCATCCGATCCTGAACAACAGTCGTGCAAGCTTTTACGCGTGAACGCGGTTCCCGAAACCGCTTGAAAAAAGAGCCCTTAAATCTACGCGATAACCCGACGATGAGCGTAAGCGAAGGAGACACTGTAATTGGTTTCCAGAACCACCCGATGTTTACATAATATCGTCAATTTTCATTTCTTACAATTACCTTTTTTGCGCAAGACTCAAAGAGTCGAGCCAGAGAACTGGAGGAATCGACGCGGAAACGCGAGGCGATGTCGCAGATAAGAGAAAGAATAATTTCAGCGGTGCACAATGTTCTGTGAGATAGGCAGATCTCAGTTTCACCGATCGTCGAAAGTTGTCTCGGTCGACTCGATAGCAGCGGCGATAGGACGGTGGCGAATGCAGACCATTAAACCGTACGGACAGCGAAAGTGTTGCCTCGTCATTTTATGGTCCGCTAGAGATAAGGTTATGTACTCCGATTTGATCCAATTCGAAACAACTCGAATATTCCTCGCGCGCGCGCTCTCCGGGCACCGTTTACGGTCACGGGAAATCGCGTTGTCTGGGAAAACATGATTTCGTCTGGCGGACTGATCGTGCTCGGGCAACACTACGCGCGAGTGTTATCTAAATTGTTACGAAACTGTAAAAAGCGATGCCGGTAACGTTACACTCGCAACACGCTCGAAACTCTCAAACTCGTACCGTGTCTGTTGCGCGTAAGTAGAACTCTATCGTTACTTTTTAATGGACCGTTGCGAGCACCGTTTGGATGGATCCAAGGCCTGTGCTGGTGCTCGCGACCGGAACACGAAGACAGCGAGAAGAAGGCGATCGGATCGATCTCTTGTCAAGCTGTCATTGAGAGCAGACGTTCCGAAGCTATATTTAATCGCATTTCTATTGTACACACTTCTATTGTAAAGCAGTTTGTTATTTATTAAAGTTCGTGTTTACTCGTTATACCGAAACGCAAATAGGACTAATAAATTATGCTAAAATGATAAATGTCGAGTATATGATCGCACGCGAAAAAAATATTGAAATTTACTAAATTTCCAAAGTTTCGCGGAGGAATGACCCCTTAATGAAAAATCGAGGCAAAAATCTTGTACCCCTTTCCCGTCCTCCGAGAGGATGTTGTCCAAGTGGAGGGTACCAGGTAGGCGAAAGTACCAGGAGTCGAGATGGCAATCGTTGCGCGAAGAGACTGGGGAACACGTGAGAGAGAGAGGGAGAGGCACTTCGGACCAAGTGGAACAGGAGGAAAACGAAGAAGCCCACTCGCGCGCGGTGCAGAGACACTTAAGGGGGGAAATAGAATTTCGAGGCGAAACGTTCGTTCGCTCGCGGTGCACCCCCGTGCACTTTTTGCGAGTAACTCGAGAGAGAGAGAGAGAGAGGCGACATAGAAGAAAAGAAAAAAAAAAAAAAAAAAAGAGCGACACAACTAGCTAGCTGACGGCGATTGGTCGACCGACCCAAAAAGGGTTGGATTTTCGAGAGAGCAGCGCGGCGTAAAGGGTGGAGCGCTCGAGGATACTCGAGAGGGCTCGAGCGTCCCGCGTAGCAGCGGCGTATGTGCTACCCCGATCTGGAGTGGCGCTGGGATGGGGAGGGTGGCGCGGAAGGCGGCGTTGGGGGGGAATGGGGGCGGAAGAGGAGAGAGGGTAGAGCACACGCGGCCGCACGCTCGGCTTTTCTCTGCTCGAGTGTACTTCTCTCGACGACGAGACCCAGCAGCTAGGCCTCGAGCATGTTTCCCACAAGCTCGAAAGCTTGTTAGTGAGATTCGCCATTTTTTTCCAGCCCCTCTCCCCCTCTTGCTTAACCCTCCTCCCGTTCCCCTACTTCCCGCGCGGCGTACACCTCTTGTACACCGCCTCCTCGATCCGTGGCCCCCTTTTTTTCTCAGCCAGAGAGGATTCCGGGCGGGGGGCCTTGCGCTCGACAAAAGGTCGACCACGAAAATCGAGCCACCGTGGGCAAATCAAGAGTGCTCTCCGTTTCTTTTTCTCTCTGCTCTCTCTTCTCTCTTTTTTTTCTTCTTCGTTTTTTTCTGCTTTCATTCGTGCATCATCGTCTTCGATTGCCGGCCCTCTCCCCGTTCCCTCCTCGGTTACGCCCCAGTTACCGCGATTCGTCCGTTCTTCCGAGCGTCGATTTCGTACCGATTTCTAACGAGTAGCACAACGCGGGAAAAATGAAGCGCGGATGGAGGGTGACCGAAAAATAATTTCGATACCGAAGGAGACAACGACCCATCAACTGTAACCCATGAAACTATTTCAAGCGCTGCTTTCGAAGACTCTGTTAAAAAGAAAACTCTACGTCGCGCGACCATAACGAACCCGTAAATTGGTTCTGAATTGGATTTGGATTCCTGGAGCGAACCATTCGCGAAACTACGAGAGGGAAAAAAACGCCGAACAGGGGTGAAAGGGGGGTGATTATTTTTCCTCCTCGGTCGTTTCCTTTGCATTTCTTCGTTCATGCTCGAGCCTAGTGCGTGCTCGCGCGTTTCCTCTCGGGCCGACAGCCGAGCACCGCGGGAACAACAAAGAGGGCAGCTATCGGCGGCGTACACTCGAATCGAAGGCCTTCTTTTCCACGAGTTCTCGGTTCCCTTCGAGCGTGACTCACGGAGAACGAACCGAACGGAAATCACCTTGCCGCGAGAGAAAAAAGAGGAAGGTAGAAAGAGAGACGGGAGAAAAATACCAAGCGGAGAAAGAAGGGCCACCCCATACGCGTATACGCACCGCGTAATGGGCTCTGGCTCTGGCAGCCTGCGGCCTACCTATATACCCACATGCATGCTCGACTAAGCTGCCTATAGGGTCAGTCCGACATGGAAATGGTCAATTTGTACGACGAATGTTTCTGATTTGTTCCTCGCGATTTTTCACAGGCCCCCGAGCGGAATCTTTGCCGATAAATCCGCTCGTGGTGCGCTCGGCGCAACGATTCGGATGATTACGAAGGGAAAATTAGATCGATCCGATGTTCGGCTATATTCGATGCGAGTAATGGAAACGTCGGAGAGCCGTCTGTTTTCTTTTATTCTTCGTTTATATTTATTAGAACAAACCACGATAAAATCTACTAAAAATCACTGGTAACGCGATACCGATGAGTCAATCTGCCACGAAAGGAAAATATTATACTAGCTAGCTCATTAGAAAAGAATATATATTTACCTATCGCGCGAGCAAGCAATGGACCAAAGGGTGGGAAGCTGCAGGCAAGGGGAAAGGTCTTAATTTTTACCTGGTTGGCCTACAGCGGTGCTCTAGGGGAAAGAAAAAGGGAACCTCGGAGCAGGTCTGCGTTTTCGACTATCGAGAACGAGTCAGGTCGAATGCAGGGGATGGAAAAAAACTCGTGTAGCTCGGATTGATGCTCAAACTCGAATACCTTGGACTCGTTCACCTGTGAAGATCTGATTCATTCCATCCTTGAAAGGAATCGTTCGGTTTGTCTAAGAGGATCGCATACGAACGTGCCTTGAAAATACAGAACGGGTCGAAAATCGAGATGCTATCGGCGAGGAAAGTTTAAAAAAATTACTGTTCGAACGAAAAATATAAGGGGAACAAAAAATTACAAACAACAACAAAGAACACCTTGGCCAACTCGGGTCTGCGGCGAGACGACGACGGAATCGTTCCTCGCGTGGCGTACGCGTCACTCCGACGGACTTCTTTCTCTCGAGATGAACTCTCACAAAAAGACGCTCGAAGCATCGGCTTATCTCTTTCTTTGAAGAAAAATAGTAACGTACCTGATCGCACCATCCGACTCGCCCTGTACATCATTCATGGAGCGCGAGCGGCATTAGCAACACTGTTCGCGAGCAGAATGATGGAAAGGGAGAGAGAAAGAGAGAGAAGGAAAAAGGCACGTAAAAAGAATCGTGAGGCGCTCACGTCCAAAAGCGGCGCTGTTGGACTGCAAGCGTACATAAATATTCACGGGCAGATTTATTTTCATGGCGCTTTAGGGATAAAAGACAATCTCTCACCTATGACGTACAATTATTTCCACTCGCACTTATTTACTTACTTTTTTTTTCTTTTTTTTTTCCTTTTTTTTTTTAAAGCCGCATCGAACCGGCGAAATAATTAATACGCGCCATTTCGCGTCGGAGGCGCGAGCCTAAGGTGATTCCCCACCAACGTTGATGCATCGTGCAATTACGTAAGCGAGCATTAGCAATTTATTGCTCAGGATGAGGCTAAATCGTGGCTTTGGGCCGCTTGTTGCGTTCCCGGAAGTTCGATAACGTTACGAGGCGATGTTTCGAGGCGTTTGGAAATTGGGATTCGTTTGAGAACAATTTTTGACGCGTAACGACGAGGGGGTAAAAAAAAAAAAAAAAAGACCAAGTCGATAAAAATAAATAAACAAACGGAACCGCGTTTCCGTTGAAAATGTTCGACGCGTCAGGTCGATTTCCGTTAATAATTCATACGGCGCGGTTTACGAGCCAGCTTCGGAAGTCGAGATCCCTCGAGTGTTTCGCCGAGAGAGAAAAAAAGAAAGAAGGAAAACGGGCGACGCCGACGCTGCGATGACAAGGGTCTCCGAGCGCGATACGAGCGCCAAATAAATGCGTGCGCGGAATCGCGCGTCGCATTTGCAGCTACACGGAACGGTTGTCGGTATCATTACGCTCGGGAAGGAGGGTGTCTACTAACTTGTCCATTAATATTAAAGAACCGAGGTGCAGCCGCGCGAGGGGATGAGTTACAGGACGCGAGCTGAATCCAGAGGATAGATTTAGCGTCGCGGAACGCACGTGCGTGTCGATGTACACGGGGTGTTTCGTAACTTTGCAAAATAGTAAAATTATTAGCCATACAGACGAAGTGGGCTGTTATTCTATTATCCTTCAATCATCATCCGTTGATATGTTTCTCGTGTTCGCTTTTAATTTGTTGGTATTACTGATCACTCGCTAGATTTAG
This sequence comes from Hylaeus anthracinus, assembly GCF_026225885.1. NCBI lineage: Eukaryota > Metazoa > Arthropoda > Insecta > Hymenoptera > Colletidae > Hylaeus > Hylaeus anthracinus. Next base: position 12,402,899 of record NW_026535289.1, read on the forward strand.
TTTTAAAAGTTGGTTGGGGAGTCCCGAAAATAAGTTCTGATGGAACATGTGAATATATAATCGACATTTCTTATGTATTACTTCACTTGTCAATAGACTGCGGATCTTTATGCATTTATAGGAAATTCGAGCGTGCAAGAAACTACAAAATGCAAACAACATGCAAGAATATAAAAAAGATTCAAAGTGAAGTTCATGTTATGATATTTGAATAAAATAAATTTTTCTATTTAGGTTCAATTTTTGTAGGCACGTTAGCCAAGATTTTATTTTGCATAAAGGTCCGCAGTCTACTTATCGATATTAATAAATATATATATACCAAGGATGGTTTATTTCTTCCTGATAATCCTAATAATCCTAATAATTCCTGTCAATCATAATTGCACTAATAGAATCTTCTTATCGCAAATATTAATATCGTTATTACTTCTAAAATATGTCTAAGAAATATTCCAATAAACCTCTTGTTATTATTATAATAAAAACACATGCCTTCGATGAAAAGCCTGGCTCTCTTTACGCAAGATTTTTTTTCTAAGAACCTCGCAAACCGAGTTCAACGTTTTTTCTCCTCTTGCAACGGCGCACCCGTTATAAGCGAGTCGACCCGTTTAAATCGTAAATAAAGCCGCAACGTTTTGAGAAAGTTACTATCAGGGGTTGATTTTACGCGCGTCGCTTTATGAATCGTATTCCTCCGGGATAATACCGTGAGGACCCCCGTCTATGCCTACGCTGCGAACATTTACCAACGTTAATAACGACACGACGATGTGGTTTATCGCGGACGATCCGTAGAACGATATCGATGAAGTTTACGCCGCGTCTAATACTAGCTGGATGGATCCGCGATACGTGGCTTGGCAATATCTGTCGAATAACTGTGCACTAAAGTCCCGCGCCGAGGATTGAAATTAAACGGCTTGAACCGCGCGATTAATAATAATAAAACCTCGCGCATTCGCTGTGGCGTAACTGGCGCTTATTGTACATCGAATGACCTAACTTTTGCGCGCGGTTCTTAAATACAATGTATAAATTACAGACGGTTGGTTCGGTTGGCCCTGGGCTTAGACGGTTCCAGGATGGCGAGTTCGCTGGATGTATATCGGGGAGGGCGGAGAAAATCGTTGAGAGTCGACAATCCCGTGGCCTGACATAAATTAGTCGTGGGCTAAATCCCGGCCTAATCCATCATAAATAACTCTGTGCAGATGCGTATATGCGCGCGCGAGCACGGGGATTCCGTCCCCTAAATTATTTCAAAAAGATCGCAGGCGTCCCACGTGCTCCTACTGGTCGCGTGTGGGTGAACGCAACCCGCGCTCCTGTGTGCCTCGTCGAGTGCTTAACCACCTGCCAAATCTACGGGGATTCTTTAATCCCCCATTGACGATTTGTTCGCCTCTTCCCGCTGGAACCGACGGAAAAATTCCTGTCTCTGTTGCGGTGGTTAGAAATCTCCGAACCGAACTCGTGTCGTTCCTAAACTTCGGCGTACTATCGCACAGATAGATCAGAAAGATGATCAGAAAGATGATCAGAAATGGTTACGACCTTGAAAAGTTGAGAATATCGATTTAGACCGTAGTTTAGACCTCTACATTCACAGACTATAGACTTCTACAAACACGGAATATAGAAACCTCGACCGGAGAATTGCAATGTTTGGGTCTCGATTTTGTTGCATTTATCCACTGTTTACTGTATCGAGAAATATCGAGAAAACTCCGATACATCCTAATCTGTAGGAACGAACGTGACCCAGGAAGAGACCACCCGCGAGGGTTAGTAACACCGAACACCCCCGAAGAAGCGAAAGCTCGAAGAATCTGATTCGCCGCAGATTACCTCGTTTGTGGTTTCCCGTTTGGTGTTGCCGCGGGAGTTTCGTGAACGGACGGGAGAGATCGGGGCATGAAATTCGACATGAATAGAGAAGCAACATGACGGCGACAACGACTTGACTCTGCACCCTTCCCCGACCCATGGTCCGGCGGCGTTGTCCCCTGTATTATTCAGGTCGCCATTATTGGACCCCTTGGTTCGTGGTGTGCGACACCGGTCTCGCCCCCGCGGGACAACGCAATTGCATCTGCTCGGAATGAGAGTGCCCGGAGGGGTGGGTGGGCTCGCCTAACTCTCCTGTGCAGCCCCGTATAAGGAAGGCGAAACGCGGCCGTTTAACCCCTCGCAAGCCCGAGTTCGGATCTAGTTACTTAAGTTCGGCGCTCCTGCAAATAAAAGGAGAACGTAATTTATGGCCGCCCGAGATACGGGGGCCAACGGGGTTGAGGGCGGAGGATGGAATAAAAATGAAACGACGCCGCTGGACGGCCGCGGAGAGAGAAACGGGAGACGGGCCCCCGAAGAGGTTCGAAGAACAGGGATGAAAGAGAGAAACGGGGAGGATCGAACCGGGATAACCATTCGAGACGTAGCGAAAACAGCCTTTTTCTCTTCGCTCGATCGGGCTTGACAGTGTGCAAAGTGCGATTGCGATATTACCTATGTTCCACGATGGAAATCTCTCTGGAAATTGTCTACTCGTGCTTCGCGTATCGATCATCTCGATGATTTTCGACAGCGTGATTCTGTAGATTCTTGCGCATCTGTGGTGAGTGAAAATATAGAGAGATGCTCGAGGATGTGGACAAATTGAAAAATATATGAAATATCAACGCTAGTCTACGCGCATTTTATTCGTTCAAGTATCAATTCTTTCTCGTTTGATATCTTTGGAAATAGCAATTTGCATCCGCGATCCAACCGCATCAATTCGATACCCCCAAACAAAGAGTAACGCGAGGATCGAGAACCGAGACCGAATAGAACTCATTCTCTGGGACGGAAACGCCCACGGATGCACCTTTCGTCGTGTCACTCGGGTAGAGGTTCAATGACCACCAGCTAGTCTCTGATAGACTCGGCTTCTTAACGTTTCCATGTTCGATGTTCCCACGATCATTAACCCGGGCTCCTCGGGCGCAAGTAACGTCTACGTGAAATATAATATTATAGCAAAGATTCACGGCCCGACGTCGTCACGGTTTAAGGACGCATCGGCATCGATGCACGTATTCTCTCCTGCGTGTAACTTCTACACCTGTTACGGTTCGCTGATCGCCAATAAGACTTTTAACCGGTCAGCTGACCGGAATAACAGCCTGGAAACACGCCACGATATCGATGCATCGTTGGGCGCTGATAACGGTTGTATAGGACGTTTCTAAATCGAAGGGACAAACTATTCGAGAACGGAAACGTAGACCGATCCGTGTTTCTAAGATTTTTTAGTTTACGCGGCTGTGTTACCGCGCCCGTTCGAAACCCTCGAGAGTTTTAAATAGAAAGTACATGGGACTTTTTTCAATCGATTTGGAAAAAGCCAAGGAAAAATTTCATAGCGAGTTCGACGATAAATCCGGCTGAGGTATCGGCACCGGTTGTCTTCTGGGAGCGTGTCCTGGCAAGCTATGCTACGGGTTAGCGGAACACGAGGACGAGTGAACAAGGTGGTCGAGGAAAGGAGAGAGAGGGTGCAGAAGACACGTTGGACCCTGAGTGATTTATGGCCAAAGATAAACCACGCGTTCAACAAGTGTGCGTCGACGATAGTCTCTCTCATGCCTTCGACTTCGCACGACAGTCTGCGCCAATTTTTTGGTAACTTCTACACGCGTGGTTTTTCCACTGATATCGGTGTTATTTAGAGTAATTCACGGGCTCGAGGTAACAAAAATATCAATCTGAAATTAACAAGAAATTCCACCTGGCCGATTACACTGATCTATCGCTACCAAAAACGAAAAGAAAAAACACAGGAATCCAAAGGTACGATTCCACAACATCCACGCGTATCCCATACGCAACGCCGATGGTCATTCTCAAACAAGCCGTTCAGAAATTCGTAAATTCGCAGACCAAAGCAGCAGTGTTTTCGATGAAACAAGTCCTCATCCTCCCCTCCCCCCTCCCCCCCCCCAACCGAACAACACAATTAAAAGTTTCGTGTGCCACTACCCTCGATAAATACATTGTTCCTAAGTCAATATACGCGAGCTTCTCTGGGAAGAGAAGCAGGGGAGAGTGGTATATCGCGAGGGCGCAGCCGTCGAACCGGTTAATTACGCGGCGAAAAGTGCGTTCTTACCGAAATAATTAACGGCACGGCGCATACACGTGCAAACAACGGGGGACGAGGACGGGGGAGGAGGGATCCAGTGCGGTGGAAAACATGGGAACACGAGCCATTGTGCCAACAACGTCGGAAAACTCTGGAAAATAATGGTCGGACGAACGCGTTCCTTACTCGAGCGAATTCTCCATCGACGAGTTGGATCGTAGAGCCTGATTCTCTAAGTACAGAGAGTAAACTTTAGCGTTCGGACGCTTCTAGGATAAAATACCAGAGACTTATGTTACAACCTAATGCATCATTCGACCTACCAACGTTTTATTTTATTAACGTTCGTAAGTTTGACGCTGACAAGCGAGCGCCGGCTGAGAAATGCTCGTTTTCAACGTCGCATGTATACGGGGGTAACGACGGATTAACAATGATATGTCATAGTTGTACAAATGATAAGGTTATTTAAGAATAGTATTAAGAATTGATTATACCGACGAGTGTGTCGATTCATGAAAAAAGTCCCATGTACTTTCTATTTAAAACTCTCGAGGGTTTCGAACGGGCGCGTTAACATAGCCGCGTAAACTAAAAAATCTTAGAAACATGGATCGGTCTACGTTTCAGGTATAATCATTAGCGTTGCTAGATGATACGTCTCTCGTTGTATGGAGCTGCGTATATATTTGCATTTTATAATTACGGTATTATAGTCGCGTGTCGTCTGGTTTACGTAACCTTCTTCCTTTTCGAACAATTTACAAGTTTCTGAATCCGAAACCTGTACGTTTTATTTAAATTGCCGAGTCTTGGAATATCGAGCACGCGTACGCAGACGAGCGCAAACCGATCGGAAACTTTCAGAAAAATCGTCGGTTATCTGCACAGATATTCTTGGCGTACTTCACGGTCGGTTGCAAATTTTCGCCAACTTTTTGACGCGTACAACGAGCCCCCCGTGGACGTCGTTAAGAGAGTGGATCCTGTCGGCGACCGCAGAAAATTACAAATCTCTGGAACGACGTGTGGCGTCGCGTGACGCGACGTGCCGCCTCGTACAGCCTAATGGATTCTTAGCCGTGGCCGCGGGTGCGCAAACGGGTTTCGCCGCGAAACAAGTTTATGGTCTTCATCGAAATACGACAGTTGACGTCGTCCTACCCCCGGCTTTTCTCGTCCGACGCGAAACTCGCGGCTCGGGCTGACACGTCGCTTGTCGCTCGTGTCGTTTCTTCGCGTTAACCGGTATCGACTACTGTTGCTCCGCAGCCCAGGGCGAACAACTGCCCCGACGATCGTGTTATCGATCGATATCGCGTTTCGTATTATCGCGTTTTGCTCGTTACCGTTTATTCGTGTTCTACAAGCGTCGAATTACGCGAGAACACGATATTTTCCTCGACGGCAATTTTCTATCTCGCAGGCGTGGCGCGAAAGTGAGGTAATTTTTAAGAATTTTTAACCGATAATCTTTTTTTTGTAAAAGAAACGATATGACAACGACTCCCGCGGGGGAGGGGGGGGGGGGGGTGTGGGTCGACGCGAGACAGCCCGAGCGAGCGTGGAATCGAAGATCGAAGATCCCAGACGACAGGAAACAAAGGGACGAAGGATGACTCGCGGGGAGACAGGGATAAACAGGAAGATCAGGAGAGCGAGAGATCGCCATTGTAAACATAACCGAAGTACAAAACTATGCACCGAGGCCTGCCGCGTCCCAAGGAGCGGGGAGGAGAGAGAAAAAAAAAAAAAATACACGAGAGGAAGGAATAATGGTTCGCACATAATGAGTGGAGCGAGTTTGAAACTGGGGAGAGTGGGCGATACTCGGGAGAGAGGCCACGACCCGAGTGGAACGATGATACGACTCCGTGAGGGAAGAGAGAGAAGAAAAATCGAGAAAGTGAAGAAAGATCGAAGAAAAGGGGGGATGACGGGGTCGTAGGAAGAAAAGAAAATGAGCGTGTCGTAGCCCTCGACCCAACCTCTTCGTTATGACAATATACAGTGGGTAAAACAAGTGTCTACGCGATTAAAGTATCAAAGACTCCCATAAGTAACGTCTTCTATTTCCAAATTTTAAAAAACATCGATATCTACCAATAGTCACGTAACTTGAAATAGAATATAACTACTGTAGTTACGCGATACAGTATCAATCACGTAGTATGGCAATGTCGAATCCTTAATTGCAATAGAAACAACATGATTCGTAATCTTTGTAAAATCGGTCTTTATCCGCCACGTAAAACAGACGTTTTCCTCGGCAAACCAATGATTCAACCCTTATTAATTATATTCAAGTTTCTAAAATCTCGTGGCTTATCGTCGTAAATCACATATCGTTTCTGGTATACTAACACGTATACTGTGCTTATACAGTAATTGTATCTAAGTTTAAGTTTCGTATAATACCACAATGCACCCAAGTCTAAGTTTGTTTAATTAAGTAATATGCACCGATTGATTTAATTTACAATGTATTTGTCAATATGCTCAGGAATGAGGATATTGCTAATAATCCCGTAAGGGGTTCGGTAGCGTAATAAATAATAAAAATAGAAAAAGTTATACAGTATCGGTCTTTGGTCAGGTATCTAAAGAAAAACGAGCGTGCCGATACTTTCTTCCCCCACTGTATCCGAAGGCATAAGCTTGCCAGGCGGCCTCCTTTGTCGGGGATTCTTCGAGCGAGAGAAAGAAGCCCAGGAAGAGGCTGGAGGCCTCCTCGCGTAAAACGAGGAGTCCTAAACAAAACAGGACGCTATTAGGTTTTTGCGGCGTTCAGCGTGCCTGGAGCTGGCGCACTCGCGATGAGTGGACTCGATAATCCAAGGACTCTCTTCTCGCTGGATACCGTTCGAACGTGTCACACAATGTTGCGTTAGGCTCGGGGGCCTTTCATTGGGCGTTTATCAGGTCCTCGAGGCGCGACGCAAAGGTCCGATCAATGACGCGATCTTAATTGCCTCCTGGTCGGCTACATATGCTGGACACGCACGGGCGTTTAAAACATTTTTCCTTTACGTTTCAAACAATTTACACTTAAACGCGAGAATCGAGGTTTCCGCGGTAGAAACTAATCCGACGAATAGCAACATTTACGCTGCTGTCCAAGATGCTAAGCAATCGGTAGGGTTTAGGCCGATCGCACACGGGCGCAACTTATCGGTATCAAACCACTCGGAAACTAGTTGTATGTGACCGTGGATTTAGGTAAAACAATGACAGTGGAGTAGGTAAAACAAAGAGCACAAACAGTTTGCAACACTAATTTCAAATCGGTTGCGCCCGTGTGCGTTCGGTCTAAACCTTACCGATTGCTTAGCATCTTCCACCACTGCACGCCTCAAGGCTGCGATAAAGTCCCTCAGGGGTCCTAAATGCTGCATGTTATTTCCTTGGAGCGTTACCTTAACCAGCGGCGCGATTTTTGCCCAGACTTAACGGTCACGAGGAGAAAGCTGCAGGGAATGGTGCGCGGAATTTTTTCACGTTATCTCGGCAATCGAATCCGCGGATTGCATTTCCTTTCCATAGCCAAGCTGTCACCTGATTATTGGTCGACTAGCGAAATTTTCATGTTTCCATATGGCGCTATTACTGGCGGCAGTAGAATTAACATACGTTCAGAGGGAACAATTACTGGCGCCAGTCGACCAGCTTATAGGCTATGGTTCTCGCCGGTAACCAAGATCTAATCCCGAGAGCAGGTGGAACAGGCCGAGGGAATTGACTTCGTCAATGCGCTCGTTGCCTGGCGATATTTACGAGGCGATGATTTATCGTTGTTTTCCGTTGACCTGCGGCAGACTCTTTAATCCAGTGGTTCTTTACGTTTCTAAGCTCGCTGTACTGGCTACAGCAGTGGTTGTCAAACCTCTTGAACAAATGTACGAAGAATAATCTCTGCTTTCACTCGTTCCAAATCACTTCGCAGGTTGCACACAGTGACGACGTTTTGCTAGTCACCGAGCAAACGAATCAACCACGGAAAGTGTTTACTACCCATCGAACAACCGTCTCCTTCGAAGCTTATTACCCGAACCAGTGTTGGGCGTAATCGTAATTATGATTACGATTACGATCGTATTTTCAGAGATTTTCAGGGATTTTTAGCCATAGAAATGTTTTACCTCAAAACCAATAACAGATTCGCGTTCCTCGGCCCAAAAGAACTTAGAAGACCAGGTTTTTGTCAAAATCAAAAATTTTTAAACGGTACCCTACCTAGCCTATTGGCATGCATTATTTTAACTGAAAATTTTCAATTTTTAATTTTGACGAAATCATGGTTTTTTTTAGATTTCTCGACGGCGAGGA
>NW_026535289.1:12411363-12506981 GCF_026225885.1 Hylaeus anthracinus
AATTTTGACGAAATCATGGTTTTTTTTAGATTTCTCGACGGCGAGGAACACGAATCCGATGTCGGTTTTTAGGTACAAAATTTCTATGTCTGAGAACACCTGACGATACGATCGTAATCGCAATCAGAATTCGAAAACATTCGATTACAATCGTAATCGTAATTATGATTACGATTATGCCCAACACCGGCCCAAACACAAGCATCTACGGTATATTTCTTATCCGATCGTGGCGCAGTAGACAATCCTATTTAACCTCTAGACGACCACCGCGTTAGCCAGTCCTATTACGTTCGTTCCAAGGGCAGAAAACGTTCGCATGGGAATCCGCGATCGGCGATCCTCTCTATTTTTACGACTCGGATACCTCGTATATGCCACGGTATTTTTTATACGGGTCTTAGAAAAAGTATCGCCGAGTTGGGGCGAAGGGAGAAAGACATAGTGCCTAGTCAAAAATTCCATCCCAGAGCGCCGCCGTAGCCTCCGCGTACCAGACACTTAAATTATTCCGCCATCTTCTGCTCAATCGTACTCAATATTTCGACGTTATTCCGAAGGACCTGTCGGTACACTAAAAATTTACTTCGCTGTACCTCGTCCGCTATGTATTCACGATGTTGCTCTCTTAAAACGTGTAAACTTTCGGACTACTTATCTCGGACTTGCTCGTTCATTTTCTCCAACTGGCCAGTTTTCTACTCTCGAATAAAATAAAATTTCGTCCAGTATCGAAAACCGACGTTACTTACGGCTACCCCCGATATACGCTGTCTGAGCTATAAAGACGATCCTTCGTCGCGAAGAACTGCGTACGTATCCGTAACGTGGGGGTCGTTCGACCTTATCCCGCCATTGAATCTCGTCAAGAACGCGCAATTTGGGGGTTCCCGGCGCGTTCCGAAGCAATTCGTCGACGAAGAACGCGCCCCGGTTCGTAAGCTACACGGTCCCTCGACCCTCCTCATCCTCCTGCTGGTTGGCAGCGCCAACGCCGCGACGTCGATCGGATCTATAGAGAGGCAGTAGCCCGTTTGCTCGAGTTACGACCGTGCGTTAAACCGAAAGAGGCTTTCCTCTCCTTTCCACTCTGACCATGGGCGAACTTACGACGGTCAAGGCGCGGGGAACGCGTTTCGAAGTCGTCTGCGCGTTTTAACGGACGTCGACGTGGCAGAGGGAAGGTCGTCTCCTTCGACCGTTAATACGTATTTTAATCGCTCGTCGTAAAAAGGTCGCGCGCGCGTTGCGTGTAACGCGCCGGACGACGGGATTCGCATGGTTCGGCGATAAAGGTGCTTTTATTAAATCGCTCCAGCCACGAGTTCGATGCGTGTATCTCTCCGCGTGTGCGTCTTATCGTTCCCACCCCCGCTTTGTTCCTATGCCGCACTAAAAACCCCCGATGGTTTACGACGCGCCGTTCCTGCCGGGCCTTTACGGTGATCGTGATGACTGAAAGGACAGGCCCGACGTATCCCGCATCTTATTTGGCAACGGACGTGGGCAAATTTCGTTCGGAATGAGAGGTCACGAGCGAATACGCCGTGCGAGAGATTTATTCGATCGGATACTAGCGACGCGGACGCTACGAGGAAACGCGGTCGCGAGGATTTCAAATAAAATTGTACCGCAACGAGGATATTACCGCAAATTATATCTTGTAAACGTATCGTTCTCGAATGATCATGGAAACGTCAGCGCGGCGGATTTAGACGCAAAGAGGCTCCTTAATATCAAACTGGTTTGTTTAACGACCCTGTGCCTCTTTTCGCCAGACCGTTACGCCGACCCGACAACGTCGACCAACTGTAACAGCACACCGTACGTATTGTAAAACGCGTGTCTCCAGGTATCGTTTATCGCTCGATCGAGATACGTATTACTTAATCCCGCCCAACCGCTAGAAATGAAAACCGTACACTTTACCGACGCGCGCCATATTTCAACCGATACAGCCCCGTTATCGGCCGATCGCGTATCCGCCTGCGTTCGTTTGATCCATTCGTCGTTTCCGAGTTCTTTCAAGTTGAAAGTTTCAACGCGTCGATCCTTTTTCTCCACCGATCCGAATCTGTTCCGCGCGCGCGCGCGAATCGTTCGTTGCTCGAGTTTCGAGTGTTCGGAGATCGATGATTTCGATGGTAATTGAAAATTGAAGTCGGGGAGATAAACAAATGTTCTGCATAGGGTCGGGATTCTATAGAAATTCGATTTCTCGTCCTAAGAATTATTCGAAATTTGGTAACGAAAGACGTCCAAGTACCGGGTCAGGAAAGATTAAAAGTTGCGCGTTTTCTTTTATAGTGGTTCTTGGTAAGAGTTTTCCCGAGCTTTAGTGACCAGCGGCACCCGACGGCGGGCGGTCAATTTTCCACCAAAACGCGCGGCCGATAATGCGTTAAAAAGGATTCGGTTTGAGAAATCGCCTGAAGGTGGAACGACGTGGCCGAGCGACCAGGTAAGGGAGTTGGGTGGTTCCGAGGGTGGAGGTTGGCGGGGCTGGTTCGAGCAAGAAACCCAACGACGATTTGTCCGTTAAGCAAGGCTAACAGGCGCGACTTACCGTGAATTATTAAGCGTTTGCAGTTCGCGCGTCGCGTGTTCGCCGCCGTGAGCAAGATAAAGCGACAGGCGAAGAAGCGAGTGGTACGTATATACCGGAAGGCTGTGCCTCGTCAGCGGAGCCGATTAATCGCCCCAGGAACCAGTTTGTCGGAAATAAAATCTGCTCAGTGGAATCGTGCTTGACCGTGCGACGTCATCGTGCCGGCCTTCTCGTTTTAAAAGTGTGCCCTACAGGGGCGCGTCGACACCACCGCGTGCTCTCTTCCCCATCCCGTCCTCTCTCTTGCTCTCGTCGTATCATCGCTATCATCGGGGCTTCCCCGATCGTGCATACCGCTCTGCCCGATCGAAGGGGATTCTTCGTCTATCAGGCCAACTTTCAACCGACCAATTTTACGCACTTCGTCGAAATAGTAGCTTCTCTTCTCGCAACGGTAGGATTAGTAAGTAATTCTAAGTAAGTAAGTAATTCTAAGTAAGTAATTCTAAGTGTTGGTGTGATTATGGTTATCAGAGCGTTGATCGCATTGTTTGGCAGTGTCCACTCTTCGAAAGGCAAAGAGTCAAATTGTTACAGCAACTCTGTTAACTTGAATTATATTTGCCCGTCAATATGTCTGTTTTGATTACTGAACCGAACGTTGCGGCGTGTATTTGTGTTATGTCTTTTTTGAATAATTGTAATATTAACGTATAGTTTCGGACATGTCAACAAAATTTAGTTCTATATGTATATATTGAGCGAAGCGGAAAATAATGTCGTTTTTGCAATTCTAAATACTTGTTTATCCCGTACTTGTTTATCGTTCGTCAGCTTATTGATTTTCATCGATCTGGCATCGACAATTTCCACGCTAGATGGCAAAAGGCTGTTGATAACGGGAGCGGATTATACAATTAATAATTAAAAATAGAAATTTATAAAAAATTTGTTTGAATTTAACGTAAAAGAAACGACGTTACTTTCCAGTCCACCTAATACAATCAACAACATGTAAAGCGAGTAAATCTCTCGTGTGAGATTTAAAAGCTTCAAAAATAAAAAAAAAAAAGAAATAGCTTCTCTTATATTCCGAGAACTTGTTCCTTCTTACTCGAAATTGTCGACCGAAGTTTGCCCATCCCTGGTCGAAAACTACGCCTAGCTTTTCTTAGCCAACCCTATTCTAACCTAAATCGACGTTCGTTGTAACGATTCACGAGCAAATAGATCCCGTCGAAAGATCGAATAACCATCGCGCGATATCGACGAACAATAGGTGAAACGATCTGTAGAAAATTGTCCTTCGAATCGAACGTTTCGTCATCATCCTCCGTGCGTACGTGCCTTTCTATGTACGGAAACGTGATCGAGGCTTTATGCTCGCGAATATCTCGTGCGCTTCGCAATAGTATATTTCAAATGCTAAAATAAACGCTTACGTTGCGGGGAACCTATATACGCCGGTCTCGTAAAAACGCCGCATAATCTTATAAGGCGGCCGTATCAAACTTGCGTTTCACAGTCGACACGATCGGTTACACGGGACTTTCGCGGCTATGCTTTTTGCCACTGCCGTCTCTCGCGAGATCTTACAAAATCGTTGCCGCGATAAATTCACGCTCCCATCGCGTACCAACCGGTAACGAACGATCGTTAATCATGAAATCGCGAAACTGGACCGTCCGGATGGAAAAAAAAAAAGAACCTTTCATTAGGTTTCGGTTTCGCAAAGGCCGACCGCAATAGTTGCGGCGGAGTAGGACTGGACATTAAGAACCATTAAGACTGTTTCGACGCCGGAGAATTAACTGTGGATCTAACGGAAGCTAGATACAGCGTTACTTGGTCGGAAGAGAAATCCGATGAAATTTTCCTACTCGATCGATAACACTGTGCTGGAAGTTCGAGAGGAAGTACGTGATCTCGGTGTCACGAACTTGGTGGTTGTTTACCTCGAACTTCTCCTTCGTAACGCATGTCCAACGCACGAAAAACGTCGCTCTTAAAGCTCTGGGGGCTTCATCTTACGACAATCCGCGGATTTCAAACTCCCTCAGACCTTTGAAATTCTTTACATCTCTTTAGTTCTATCGCATCTTGAATACGCATCTCAGATCTGGAATCTTTAAGGCACGTTTCTTATAAGATAGGTACACCGATGGATATAGCAAACCACGACTACGACGATATACTTTGCACCATGCGAATGCTCACGCTTAAGCAGCGCCGAACTGCAGCCGACCTCATGCTAGTTTTTCAAATTGTCGATAGTAAAATTGAATGTCCCAGGATACCGAAACTATCGAAATTTGATATTCCAAGTAGGCAACTTCGAAGCAGCGATATTTTTTACAATGATCCCTATCGTACCTCGATTGCGAAAGAAAATTGGATTACAAGAATACGTGCGATGGCTAACGGCCTTAATACGTCTGTTGATCTATGGTGGTTGCAATTTTGCAGACGCGCAATCAAGTTTGAACACGTTACATTCTAAGATACCGTAATCGTCTCCATTTTTGTTTTGTTTCTCTTGTTGTCATTGTTATTACATTGTACTTGATATCAAGGGCAGATCGCCCGTAAATAAAGTATCATTATTATTACTTCGAAGCAAGGATAATCGACATTTCGGAACTCTTACGATCGGTCTACTTATGGCGCCGTGATTACGATTTCAAAGGACAGTCGGAAATGGTGGAGCACGAGGGTGCCAAGAATCCTCGGCAAACTTTGCCACGCGTCTTCCGACGGAAATTATCAACCGTCTGAAACTTGAGTTCTCTCCGAGCGGACATTCTGATCCGACAACTGTAGATCGCGAGATTACCAGCCGCGAGAGCCGTGTTCTCGATCACTGGCTACCGCGAATTAATGTTTCACTCCTTTCTACCTATCCGGACGCGCGTTAATCTTCGCAACCGAGTTTGTGGAACACACCGCCCCGTTTCGTCGACTCGTTCCCCTTTCTTCTACTCGTTTTTTTTTCTTTTTTTTTTTTTTTTTATTTATTTACCTTGCACGCAGCTTGAAACGTCGTACACGTTTAACTCTATCCCGTTTCGCATCGAAGAATTATTTTCGTACGGGTTCTCTTTACTAAACAGCCACCGGATGTGACTAGAGACCGATTCTGATCGGTCACCGTCATTTCTCAGTAATTTTTCAGCCACGTACGGTCACACGCTGCGCTAATCGTATCGGCGCGACCGAAACGTCGATTACCGTTCGTCTAAATTAATTTAACCCGTATGTGGGTGACAGTGCTTTTTCACCGATGAACTAAAAAAAAAAATGAATTCTGAAAGTCGAGCTTCAAAGGAAATGAATTTAAATGAAATTCGTGTATTTCGATGAAGTTACAAAAATAAATACCACGACGGATGTTTGATCACGTAGTTTCCAATAGTCTGAATGATATTTAATCCTAGCAGAAATTTTTAAGAATATTTCTTTGGCAACGCGTTAAATCTCTCCAACTTTTTCGAAGTCCCTCCATAGAATGAGTCTATATTCTCATTTTTTTTTTTGTTTTGTTCAAATTGAATATCGCGCAATTAGCTGAAAAATGGCGGAACCTGGCCCCAGCCTTGACGTTGTTTCGTGACTCTGATTAAGGGGTACACTCTGGGTAGAAAAAAAAAAAAAAAGAAGAATTGTAACAACCCGTTTGAATAATTCGCGAGCCAAGAGGTGCCCCTACGAAGAAACAATGGAAAGAAAGACGTAACCTTCGAAAGGCATGTAGCGAGATCTTATATCTGAACCGGTAGGCATAAACAATTGTGTTGTACAAACTCACCACCAGTTGGCCTGCGCACCGTTTTGCCACGCGACGAGCAGCAACGGGACGAGCAATAAGGTCGTCGCGACGGGCCGCATCTTCGTCGTCGATGTTCGAATTGGCTCGCTGTCGAGTGAAAGATCGTCGGTCGCTCGATGACGAAAACGAAAACAAAGGAGAAGGACGTCCTCTCGCCCTTGCTTCAGCCACGCATTCTCACCAACGTCGATGCCTATCGAGGATTCGCCGCGGCGGTTGATCCCGAGGCTGACAGATCGAGATCGAACGTTGTCCGTGGTCCGATCCGATCGCTGTTTATCTCACGCACCCAGTTTTCCACAAAGAAATACCGCTTTCTCTTTATTTGCTTTCGATCGTCTATTTGATTCTTACATGTTTATTCGCGCTCGAGTATGCGTATCACTGGCCGCAACGAGAAACGAATCCGAATCTGTGTCTCCCGACCCGTGCACTTTTCTCCCCCGCGGAGACGAGCGAAATACACGGAAACGAGAAATCGCCGACGAGATTGCTTTCGATCTATTACTCGGTCAGGGAACGAGATTACATTTCGCGCGGAGCGAACGGAACCTCGAGCGACCGAACCGACCTCGATCGAATAAACAAATTGACGAAAAACGCGGTTACTCGGATAGAATTTTGCCCATCACTGACACGAAGTTACGGAAACCGCGCTTTTCAAACGGGAGCAACGTGGCGCGTTACGTGCAACGATTGGAGAGAAGCGCGGACGGCGAGACGAGTCGATGAATAACCGCGGATTAAATAATGTGCTCGATTTTATCGTTCGCGATGCGTCAAACGTAGCGAAACTTAACGCCAAAGCGAAGCTGACGCGAACGAGATGACACTCCGTGAACGCTCGCGTACGTACTGTGGCCGGTAGTCACGAGGAAAAGGGCAACGGGGCTCTCTCGAGGGGCGGGGCCTCCGGTGACTAGCGTGCACGCGATTGGCTGGATCGCACAACAGCCACCGGAGGCTCCACTCGTGTTAATTAAGCATTTCGGCACACCGTCCCGTCTCCGACGTTCGCGCGTAAGGTAAAATATCCAGTAACTCGAACGCATTTCGAAGTATATCGTGATCGACTTCGACTTTGCCAAATAATTATTAAGTTAATTAAACAAACAACCCTAACCCTATGACAGTACCGGATTTAGGGACGAGCGCGCCCGGGCATCAGAGATGGGCAAAACCCTAGACTTCGAATAAATCTGAAGTTTGCCGATATATTTGTCTCGTTTCCTTCTTTGGAAAATTTTCAAAAGAGGAAAGGAGATAGACGTATCAGCAAACTTCAGATTTATTCGAAGCTTGGGGTTTTGCCCATCACTGCTGGGCATCGCCAAAGCGCTTCAGAGGGCGCGGGCTCCCCGAAAGTAATTCGAACATTCATCAACTTTTATGTTGCAACGTTTCATTGCGATAATCTTAATATCAAATAACGATAAATATTCGCAGGTTACAGGTAAATTTATTTCGTTTACGTACCGCAGAGTGTATCTCATTTCGCAACGAATATAGAACAGTTAGGTGGAACATGACGCCATGTATGAAACGCGTAGGAAAAAAAAAACAACGATAAATAGCAATAGCAATACGTAATAGCAACACGATCTATATTAGTAGTAATATTGAACGTCATTGCTTGATTCAAAGTCGTAATTACAATAAAAAGACCTGGTAAATTGAGAACATTTACTTGAAGTACTCATAGTACTTGAATAATCTATTTCGACGATCTATTTCGATCAGCAGTAGCTGAACACAATTTCATTTTAATTGTACCGTGTAATGATATTCGCTAATATATTATCTACTTTTTATAAGTGATTCGAGGGTTAGCACGTCAAGCACCAGCTCGATCACCGTTGACTGGCGATATGTACCAACCTATGTCGCTCTCACATTAATTTTATAAAACTTTATAAATGGCTGAATTTCCCTTCGGACGTATCATGTGAGATATTCCGCGAATAGAAAACTTTGGTTATATTAGAATGTTCTACAACAATGTTATACTACTCACTTATTTTTTAACAGGCAATTCTGGATTAGATTCGGGTAATTCTCCTGACACTTGCCGCGCATCATAGGGCTATAGGTTAGTTTTGCGTAACTGTTCCTTTCCAATTCCATCGAAACATAAACCAGGGAGTAAAGAAGATGCGTTTCTAAAAAACATCAAGAAACATACGTATTATAGCATACAGATTGTAATAACATACATACATGGAAGATGTCTCAAGATGTCACACGTCGCATTGTCGTCTTCACAGTTCGAATAATAGTTGCAGACTGAGTCTATTAGATCGAGAAGATTCTCAATGTATGCAAACAACGACTGTACCAAACGCATTGTGTCGGTGTTTACGAGTTGTAATTTCCAAAACTAATTCTTTGAAATTTCGTCATTGTAAATAAGGGAACATATTCTATACGTTGTAGAATAGAGTATGCTTCTTGATATTATAACGAAACAATTATCAAAAGTAACAAAAAGCATTACGGATAATGCATTTGATACGAAAAATCCAGTTCGTTTGGTAACCAAGTCTACACGAAAACTTTAAAGAAGGAAGTGCCTTCTTATGGTTGAAGACCAAACCATGGCCGACAAAAACCATTTGTTGCTCTGTCGATCAGAGAGGTAAACTATATAAAACTCTTACCCTAAATTTAATATTCCTTCTGCAAATACACTGTTCTATATAATGTGAAACAAAATAATCAGATCGTTACAAAAGAAAAATATTTAAAGAATCTCTTAGGCATCGAAGAAACCACACCTCTATCGGTTAATGATCATCGCTTGTTAATGTTGATACATCCAGAAAACACGATATTCTCCCCGGACATATTGTATTTGTTTACATAGAAAGAAAATAAACTCGTTTAAAGGAGATTTTTGTTCCAAGACTTATAGAGGTCCTCTTTTGACTACATTGGTGTCACACGCGACATTATCGGCTCGGGATGGAACGCGAATGCAACGCTGTTAGCGGTGGAAATTAAAATTAAACCTGTCGACCGTTACTTTTTCCAAAACTATAAAAAAACTAAAGGTACCCGTTTAATAAGACGTAAGATGTAATTTTCTATATAGATTATAACAATATAGACAAGTTGTCCATTTATAGGACTACATGTCTTCTGTGATCTACTGTAAATATTGCAGCAGTATCGGTCGGTAGTACTGTATTGATTTCAACGAGTAACATTGATAATTACGAAAGTTATATTTCAACATTAACATTTTCATAAATAGCGATACAAATAATTTATAACATATCGATCGTTGAGAAGGTGGATGTACGTAAAACATAAGAGATGATAACGTATATCACAAGATTTAACAAAATGAATTTTATTTTGTGGGGAAACGGAAAAATGGTTTTTCTTTGTAGGTATTCGATGAGTGGCCAGGTACTGAAGTTGTACAATTTTCATGGTATACATTTCATGCTATATGCGATACAAAAATTAGATAAATACACAAGGCACGTGTACCTGTAATTAGTAATTATATCACATGCATTTAATCAACTTGGCATATATTTCTTGAACGACAATTAGTCGGAAATTCTGAGTTGCATATGACAATTCGAAGAATTGGAAAGTACTAGCCTATGTACAAAACTATAGGTATAGTTTCCTTGGCGTTAAAACAGTCTATACAGTTATACACTTGTAAATTCTGTTTGATGTTGCGAGGGATTATGGTATAAGCCAGCCATAGCTTCTTGTAACGCCCTTAAACATGCAACATGTGCCTTGAATCCACCTGCCCTTTCGGAAGAAGATTCACCACGTACGTAAGCAACGTAACCACGAGCTTGCAGTTCTCGCCAACCAGGTGGTGTTGGGCCATCGGTTGATTGTCGAATAGGAGTGTAAGAGTACAAAGGTCCTTCGTCGATTTTTGGCACAGACATATAATTCTGAGTTCCTTGGTTGCCAAACTTTATTCCTGTGCTAAACTGAGTAACTTTAGAAGTTACCGCTTTTGTTTCCTTTTTAGATGCTTGTATAGCAGATGCAAATGTTTCTACGATATTTTTTGCATTTCCTTCAGAAAATGTAAGTTCATCTATCAGTGCTTCCTTCTCTCGAATCTTTTTCTTTTTAGCTTCCATTTCTTCTTTAACCAATTCCATCCTTCTCTCCTCTTCCTTCTGCTTCTCCAACTCTATCATTTCTTCTAGCTCGTATTCAGTTCTACCAAGTTTAGATTTGCTTTTCGTTATTTGCTCTCTGTTGTCCTTCTTGTACTGGTCTATCTTTTTATTTGTTTCTATTACATCAATGTCGTTAGTTAAATTATATATAATTGTTTCAATTTCTTCTAAGTAATCGTTGTATTCTCGTAAAGATCCAAAGTCCTCTTCCTTTTTATTAAAGTCCCGAAGTATCCTCTTCCTTATGTTTACCTCTTTCTCTACCATCGGATCCTCGAACAATTGTACACGAAAATTTGCTCTACGTAAAGGAATTCTGCATTCTGGGCAAGATCCAGAACCTTTACAAGTACATTATATATATTAACATATTTATTTCAGGACATTTCTTTAATAATGTACAAGCATACTAACCTTTAAGAAACAACAAGTCTACACAGCTTTCACACAAAGTGTGTCCGCAAACGTTTACCATCATTTTCAACGATGGATTCCGATATTTGGTAGTCTTGCATCTTGGACAAGCTTGATCATCCATTTTTGCAAGATATTAAGAACAAGTATTAAACTTAACGCGAACCTACACTTATGTATTTTAACAGATCGATCGACCGGTTAACGAGTAAAACTATTTACAATAAAACGTATGACATAATTTCAACGTAGATTCAAATTAACTGACGTATCGCGTATAAACAAGCATTATAAAAAGAATTCAATCGTCACATTTCGTTGTCGTACGAAAGAACTTGCAAAATCACCGACCTGCGACATAACCTACAATTAAAACTCACGCCATACCGTGCAACTTGAACCGACTCGAACTAAAACACGAACAAAATCGATATAGAGAAATGGAGCGCAACGTGTATCGATAATGCTGAAAATGTTTACGACCGCGACATAAACTGCAATATCTGTAAAGCATGAAGTACGATAATAATCGTACACAATTGCTGACAATTGCAGTGCATTTCCATTCGCTCTTATTGATTGATCGAAACGCGAGACTGTCGATAAACGGAGTACTACAATCTAAATTAAAGGAAACACGCATACTACGAAATTTATTACATGTACATGTTTTGTTTTATTTCCAAAGTTAAACTTTGTTCGAAAGTACAGTTTACTTTAAAACACATTTCCAGCTGATGCCGTTCAACTCGGAGGATTCGAGGATACGATTTTTCGTTTTTCTTATTCCCTCTTAAATGCTGCACACGGAAACGTAAACGCATTAAAAGATAAACTTGTCGATGAAACGTGCACGGAATGTTTTCCATTCAGGGGGAGGAATCTTCGCATTTTCCGAGAAAGTTTCGATCATCGAGCGTCGTTACGTGATTACCGAGGCAAAAGAGACGGAAAAAGGAAATCCCGGTGAAAAGAAAACTCGAGTCGAACCCCTTGAGACCGAAGTCGTACGTCTCTTGTGCGTTTCACTTCTAACGATTTGGGCCATCGATTTTTCTTTCAATTCCAACGTGTAGATTGTACATTAAAAAGTCGGCAAGAAAGAGATACAATGCATGTCCATTATGCAGGAAAGAACAAAGGGGTGGTATATGCTTTGGTGCCTCTCGCAGGACTCCCCTGTTCCTTCTCGGTGATGTTACAGACACCCATTATTCAAGCCTCGGAGTAAGACCGACGCGACATTCCGTAAAAAATGCGCAACGACGTTTCTTAAGTAAACGGAGTTACTCTAAGCTCGGCTATAGACCGAAGCACCCCGAAATTTCCGAGATTAAACGAAATCTTGTTCCAACGGGATTTCCTAAAGTGAGCACCTCATTATTGTGTTTTCTCGTTTCATGGAAATTCGCATAAATACACCGCACCCTTTAGCGTTTAAATTTTGGGAAAATTTAAATACGCTGCTCGTTATACGTACAGAGTATACTCTATTAAGTTAATTCAAATCTGTATAGAACTAGTACACATTGAGCAAACAAATTTTTAGCCAAATTAGTTCGTAGATAACGAGATCGCTAATTCTTATCTGACCAGTAACGAATTAAAAGTTAACTCTGTACTCGTTAATCGAGATTTTTATTAAGATAAGAATTTTGCCCATCTCTGTTCGAGACTCGCCAAAGTAGAACCTCGATTAACCGTTGTAATGGGGCTGAAATTGCCACGCATAAAAAAGTTTCACGGATGAAAAAGCGAAATGAAACGATTAAAAAGAATTACTTATTTAATCATTGTCTCGAGCTTCTCGAATTTTTTTATTGTTCCCTTCACGGGCATTATATCATTCTCTCCTGTGTTACAGATTCCGTAACAGGTTAAAAAAATTTGTTGCAGACTTAACCTAATAAAAATGCCGGGTATAAAACATTAACCTCTCAGAGAATGTTGTACGTTAGTTTCCCGTATACGATCCCATAGACAGACCCGTTAGAAGCATAGTAAACAAATATTTACAATGACACAATATAAGAGAATTTTTGTATATTTTCCATAAAGTAACTCGTCTCTCGAGAGATCGAAATTAAAGTTTTTGATAATCTACTCCATTACGCAAACATCCCCAGAGATTAATTCTCTTAAACATCTCACTTTCACCTAAAGCCCTGTCATCTATACAGTGTGTCGTTCGTGGCAATCAACGTGTTAAGGTTATAAAGTAAGGGATAATCGAACTCCGAACATATTTTTTTATCGAGCAAAATCGACGGTTTAGTCGGGATTCAATGGTCAAAACACTCGAGGAAACTGCCGATCGTTTTGTCGACTGGCTTTCGTTCGTGTCGCGAAACGACACGATAAGCTCGATTTAGTCGTCACCGGGAAGGAACGAGGCGAACGAGTAGCTCTGCTGCATGATATTTGTTACGGTAGACGAGGCGTATTGGTGCGTGACACGTGTACGACAACGACGACACTAGAACGACGATCGGCTCGACATGGAATTCGATTCTCGACTAGGGATGCTGCACGGTAGCGCGACAGCAGTATGCGTGCGTGTAATAGAACCAAAAGGGATACACGCTTGCGCCGGACGGTGTCTACCCCATCTTCCCGTTGACTTCGAGAGAGGGAAAGCGGGGCGTGTGCAAGGACAGATGGCAGGGCGTCTCTCCCGGGCCGTGTCGCATGCACTATCAGTTTCGCTCGGATGTTCGTACACGAGTTTTATCGCGCTCTTCCACGACGTTCGCGTTCGTGAAAGTCGTACCGTAGACACCCTCGTTCTTGTTGCACGTTCTTTCAATCGTGGAAATTAAATCAACGTCGTAAACGCGAACGTTCCGCGAAGGCGAATCGGTTTTTGGGTTAGGGAAAATAGTGTCGTCGTCGTCGGGGGCTTCCGATGGATGAAATTGCTGACAGTTCAATTTGCATAACGGAAATGGTTTAAGAAGAAAATAGGAGACTGATCCAGATATTTCTTTTGTTCCATCAGGCCTTTTGTTTTCCATTTTTTTTTCTTCTTCTTTTTTTTTTTTTTCCCCCAACGTGCACGGACTGATCGAACGATCGAACACGTTCGTTGGTCAATTAACCAGTAGCAAAGGGAGGAATGTGGTAGCGGGAACACACGAGTGGAGCGTGTATCGAGGAAACCAGAGGACTATGGGAAAGAAGTATCGGGGACGTTTTCTATGCATGCCTACACATAAATTGCGAATTGCTGTGACATAATGGCGACATCGAGCGAAAAACCCAAGGAAAATCGGATGGTATCGATTCGTCCGATACTTTCGCCCCGCGATTTCGATTACGCGCCTTTGTCCCGAGATGCAATATAGAAGAATCGTTTCTGGATTATTACGCCGTGGTAGGAGGAGATTAACGAAGCGCAGGAAGGGATAATTCGCGATTAATTGGCGAGTGAAAGTCGTGGAAGAGCCGGCGACGCTGTGAAATCCCATTGTCGAGGAAACCGAGAGGATCGCGGTGGGTGCATCTTCGATAGAGCGAGGGATACATCGTACAACATCGTGAATCGACTATGAGAGAGAAAAACAAAAAATGAAGGGTGTACTGTTTGCCCTGAGTCTGTTGTTTTCGGGTAAGTACACGAATCACCTTTGAAATGTTAAAATTCAGGAAATCAGGAATACCGTATCACTTCTAAATAATCCGAGTGCTATTTCTGTCGAGTAGGCGTGCTTTAACGTTTCGAAAGTAAGCAGCGATTGGTATTCCTGGACTTTTTTTAATTTTTCCACGATGTACGGAGAATGTAAGGCGACGAGGTTGTTCTTTCGCGCGAGACGAATGACAATTTTCATTCGTGGTACGTTTAATCCTCTGTTGCATAATGTGCCCGAGTAGTCACACAATGAAAACAATTCCCGTTGACCTCTTCGTGTCCCGGAATCAGTCTCGGCCAGTTTATGTTGGTATCGCGATGTCAGCTGCGTGATTCATTTTCTCGGATTGTATTTTGCAGAGTCAAGTAGCACAGTAGTACTCGTGATTGTTGCAAATATAAATACCACCGCAAATGTTAAATCGTACGCTTTTAAATTGTACAGAAATATTAGAAACGAAATATTAGCCTCGTAGAAACTTTCACGAGTCTGGCAGTCAGCGTGTTGATGTTGGTACATCGCGTCCAACCGTGTTACCGGAACAGTTTGAATTAAATTTCGTACACGAAACAGACTGACGTGTATACGTTAATAAAAAAAAAAAAAAAGAAAAAAAAAAAGAATACTCGTCGTTCAACTCGAGTATTAACGAACGAATAACTAAATGAACAAGAAATATACCGAAACGAGAAAATCTGAACCACGAAAGGTTAAGTAATAAAGCCATTCGATGTAGGATTAACACGTTGACTGCCAAACCACCACTCGTGAAACTTTCTGCCAGGTTAAACTTTCGTTTCGAAACAATTGGAAACCACGTAATCTAACATCCGTCGCGGTATGCAGTTTCGTAATCTCTAAAAATTCACGAATTTCGTTCGAATTTATCTTCTTTCCCGGCGATACCTTCGGAATAATTTTTTTTTGTTTTCTTTTTTTTTGTTTTTTGTATTTCATTAGCGAAAAGCCCCGGCACGCGTAGATGAGTGGCGCGACGGTCGGTGTGTTAATAATTCGTTTAAGGGAACGCAGGTAAAGAGGCGGTGGGTTAGGTCGGGACGATATAAGAATAAAAATGCCGGGGACATTTGTTATAACAACGCGGGTGGAGCCCGGGCATCTTTCATTCTCCCGCGGTGCCACGAAGAAACAGAAAACGACTAAAGGGTTCGCCGCGACGATACCTCTCGCTCACTGTCACGTATTATGAGATAAAGTAGTTTCTGAAACTGCAACCAGAAACTTCAGCGCTCACTTTAATACTTTATGACGAAGCGTAGCGGGGTCTGTGCACGAGTGAAGGGGAAAAGATATATCGCGACTTTTACCATCGGACCGACGGTTCGAGACACGTTAAAATGATTTCTTACCGGTCCCGGGCCCGCGCGTCGTTCTAACCCGCGCGATAGTTTCGGTGGTAAACACCGAAGGAGTTAACAAAATTCCGATAACGAACGACGGCAACGTGGCGAGCATTTCTCTTGCTGTACCGGTCCGTAAGCACTCTCCACGGTGCGACGAAGCACGGGATACAACCTCTCTCGGGTCAAAGAACAATCCGCCGCTCCCCCGTCGCGCAATCTGAAGATTGAAAACTGGCCCACTTGAGAACTGGTCTTTGTTGTTTCCCTTATAAGCGCAAGGACTCGCCCGGGGTACGTCCGATCACGGAATGTACGAGAATCGTGCACTGGAGACGCTCGATCGGGGACCATACTTCGACGTTACGGCCTCTCGCAACGTCACAGCGTTGGTCGACAAGACGGCCACGCTAAACTGCAGAGTTCGTAATCTGGGCGATCGTACGGTGAGCGACCTAATATTACCTATGAAATAATTGCGTATCGCGTATTTATTTTATGTGTCAAGGATACACCGGTTGCCTTATTACACTACCGAGTGTCGCTAAATTAATAAACATGTAACCTTTCCGTACATTTGTACCAAAGTGTAACTAATTTACTTTTTACATCTTTTGGACGGCATTCGTCTTACAGCTAGCTTATTTTCATTAATATTAATGTAACGCAAGTGTCCGAACGAGGAGTTTTTTGGATTTTGGAATTTTTTTATTTCTTGTTTTTTATCCGGGAGTAAGGATAATTATTTAACTATAATTCAGGAGTTGAAGTTGTATTTATTCTCAAACATTCGTATTAACAATTAAAACTAGTTTTTATTAATCTGACTTGATATTTTCCAATGAGATTTTTTTTTTTTTTTTTAAACACATAGTACCTTTCCTATGAAACAAGTGTATTATTTTAACCTCTATTTCCAGCCCTTTCTACCTGGCTAGTTTCTATTCGTTTCTACTTTAGAAGTACTCTGTGCTAAACTAAACACCGAGATAGCCGTCTATACAATTTTTCTCTAAATAATTTACTTTTTATCAAAATGTTTGTTCTTATTTTAAGGGGTTAGTCGCAGTCAGGAAAATGGAAACGGATAGTTTCTCGTGTGTGTGTGTTTTCTTTAGGTATTAAGTAATCATTTTTATTAATGCAATGTAAATATATTACAAAGTATGTCTTAAAGAACTATAAAAAGAAATTTTTGTTTTAAAAAAAGGTTAATTCATTTCGTCATAACAGGCGATGACGTAGACGATGATTTAAAAACATAGATTTGCGGCGAGCAAGATTTCTCCACACTGGTTTACCTGAATATAAAAACAAAGGTAGATTTCGAAAATGTATCAGACTGACGGGTCCCTGATCGAAGGATTTTTTATTTTCTTGTATACTTTTCTTTTTATCCAGCATTGAATCGCTTAATTTTAGCGAAAAAATTGAACATCAACTTGAAATGTACGGCATCTTGTTTGAAATTAATTTTTTCCAAAATCCTTCGTTCAGGCACCCGCTAGACTAATCTATTTTCGAAATCTACGTTTGCTTTTATTTTCAGGTAAACCAGCGTAGAGAAATCTTGCTCGCCGTAAACCTATGTTTTTCAATCATCGTCTACGTCGAAAAATGTTTTTTAGTTCTTTAAAACCACGCTTTATAATATACTTAATCGTTACTTATGGAAAGTATTATTTAATAACTGAAAAAAAAATCATAATAAAATGTCGTTTTTCCTCTTCCCGACTGCGGCTAAACCCTTAAGTTATCACTGTGTTACGAAGCATTTAAGACTAATATTTTTATGCGACGCCTCTTAACAGCGCGCTGGGGTAACGTTAATTATAGCGACGGGACTGTACAACGGCGGTATTTATCGGCTGTCAACAAGGTTGGAAATTCGATAATTCGGCGAAATGTGTATGCATATAATTCGTTGGTTAGTAGCTCTATAGAATACCGCGCACCGTGTACAAGCCACCCGTTAAGAATACGAATTAGTAAGGGTCTGAACAAAGGGATCACATCGCGGATAACGCAATCTGATACAATAGAAGTTGGCCCATCAAGGGGTAACTGTATAACAAGCTGGAACGAAAGTGTTTCGCAGTACGTTGGGTAAGAAGGTAAAGTTTCGTTTTTTGCATCGCTTGTTTGTAGCCTTGTTCTCGTATTCGTCGAAAGAATTGAAGTAAAAATTGAACACTTCGCTCTTTTTTCTTTCTTCTTCTTTTTGTAGTACGCACGGGTGAACGGTTTTTACGTCTCCCTTGAGATTTCCCTCTCGCCAACCATCGCACACGTACAGTCGAGGGATGGGCATAGTTTTCATTCGAATAAAAGAAACTCCAAGTAAGCGATAAAAGATAAACAACTTTCGAACCGTTGTTTGTTCAGTTATAATTGAAGTCTGCGCTACGTACTCGAATGCGTAATCAATTTAACTTCAATTAATTCATTTAGAGAGAAACGTGTGTATATCGTTAAGTGCGTTTTATTAGTATTATAGAAACGTAACCTCAATTTTAATTAGCCTTCGCACGGCCTGCGACTAACAAGGAACACCACCCAATTGACCAATCTCCAATTTTCACGAAACTTGGCACACGGATAGAGCACTAAATAATATTAAACACGTGTGCTTTCCATTGGCTGGTGTTCGCGTTCGAGGGATTATAACTACCCTCGCAATTGCGAACAGAGCAAATATTTGGAATAATTTTTTCGAAAAACAGCCATTTCGGCTATGGTATTGCCGTGACCGGGTCAACAACGTCATCAAAGGGAAATTAACAAAAAAAAAAAAAAGATATGAAAAAAAAAATTTGATTTTTCACCGGCGACTACGGGATTGAAATAAAAATTGCATCGAGTAATACGTGGCACCGCGGTACGTAGATTGCAGCCAATCGGATGTTTATATCAAATCGACGTGATTGGTGGCGCTACCTGTGCCACTTCGTAAAATTTTTATTCGAATCCGTCCAATATTTCGATAAATTATTCTTCTATATGTTCTTAAACGTCTCGCTGAATCGCTTAATTGATGAAAAATGTCGGAACGTACCGTACACAGTTCTCCATTTTTGTATCGTTCCTCGTGGAGCAGTATCGATAACGCTTAGCGCGCGTTGTTTCCAGAAATGGATTTTTTACCGTGGGAAAAAATTTCTCGGTGAAAAAGAATCACGTTATCCTGAAAAGCGAAGCATGGCACGTAACAGCGTGAATGGGAAGAAAGATCACGCAGCGCGGTAAATACTGGCATCGGTGCTCCGTGAAGCTACTTATGGCGGTGGGATCCCCCTGCATAATTTATCGAACGGTGCCTTTTCAAAGTCGCGTGTCTGTTGAAAGTTTTAAACGAACGTTAAATTTTCATACGAGCCACGGGGGCCCATCATGGTTCGGCTTTAATTGCGAGTAACATTTTAAGCTCTGCTTGAATTTTAAACGATCCGCCAAGGCTCGTCTGGCCAACTTGCGAAGGGTCCAACCGCTCGATAAGTATCCTCCGATCCTAGATTCCTGACGAACAGACCAACTATTGCAAATTAAACGAACGCCGACCAATTCGCTTTACGGCAAACGCGATTAATTACGTTCGCAGATCTTTTACGTTCCTAGACTTTTCGAAGTTGAGATTAATATTTGTTTAGCAATATTTGGAAGCAATCAAAGAAAAAGTATCCACGCTACACGCGTATAAAAACATATTTGCCACGTAACCAGTACCGAATAACGTAGCTTCCAAGTAAACGGCGCTCGAGTGTCATGCGACCTCGGCAAACAGGCGTGCATCGAGGCTTCGACTGCCTCATGTATGTACGAACTTGGTCGATTCTTCGAATTTCGGTCGAATATTCCCGAGGCACGTAGTCAAGCTTACCATGGAAAATTCCAGAGAAGGAATCGATGTTCTTTTGCCCTACAGAGCAGAGAGCAAACGGTCGAGTACTGAAACGTATGTCGCATCTGTTACTTCTTACGGGGGGTGTTTGATCCGTGAAACGAGCATCGGATATTAAAATTGACTCGGATTCGCGAGAGCATATAGATTTTAATCCCATCGCTAGCGGTTAGTGGCAAGGCTCCTTAAGCAAGTGGAATTTAAAGCCAACGGTGGAGTGTTTTCATCGCACACTGTTACCCGTGGTGGTCTCGTCTCATTAATATTCCTTTGTGAGCTGCCGTACCGATTATCGGTGCGTTCTAAATACTAATTTATAGCCTATTTAGATACGCGCGCGACAGGGCGCGAGTAACACACAATTTAACGAGGGGGCGGGGGGTAACAACAAATGGCATTAAACCATCAGCGTGCAATCAATGACACACGCTGAAGGCCGTGAAGTATGATCGTTTCACCGGACTCCATGACTACGTGTGCATCGTCTAATGCATATTCAACGCTCCTCTCCCAACACCTCTTCTACCCTCCATAAACACACGTTCGGCCCGATACCCGTGTGTGTACACGGGGTAAAAAGTTTTGTAACGACGGGGTTAACGTTTAATAATTATTTAGGCGACAACAATCGGTGTCCAAGCGACGTAAATTGATGTTTGCCAACGTATCATCTTCTTCCAGCAGTGTTTCTCAATCTCATTTCACTCCAGGCATCCCGTTTATCTCCTCAACCCAGTCCATCGTTACCGGTTTTTTTTTTTTTTTTTTTTTATTTATTTATTACACAAAATTAAATCAATCAGCACGTTGTAGTATTACACAAAACTTAAACCTAGATACGATTACTATATAAGCACAGTATACATGTTAGTATAACCATCGTTACCGTTAATCGCTAGAGATCGTCGCGCGTGAATCGTTTATTCGTAATACACGATATTAACAAAATAAAACATCGCCAGCTCGAATATTCGTCTTTAATACAACGTGTATCCGCTTAACATTCTCATTGTACGCTTTTAATAACGCTAATGCTTTCACATGAATTAAATTTCACATCAAAAGAACCGGAATGCATAGCCATGCAATGCTCTTTCTACATCGCGATGGGCTTACGAAAGAAAAAAAAAAAAAAAGAAAATAACACCATAATCTCATTTAGAAAAATACGAAATTAAGGACTCCGTTCGGAAGTTTAACGCTCGGTTAATAAAAGTTGAGAATGAATTTGTTAAACTACGCGCACGCTTTTAAACGAGACCGGCGTATTTTAAACAATTTGACAGGCTCGGCTTGGAATTTGAAAGCTGGGGCTTAAACTTCAAAAGGGTTTTCCCTGGATCATTGTGAGATTATTTTTCACAAAATTGCAAAATTTCGATGCCGGCTATTTTTTACGGGATTACAAAGTGTTCCGTTAATTGTGTTGCGGAGAGTATATTGTGAGAGTATATTGTCGCATTATTGGCATTGTTTACTGAAATCCTTTCGGCGGATGGCGGACCTTTCGCTAACTTATCAAATATCCGGTTATAGCGTTGTAGGAACGCACAGAGTGCCACTTCTCCTCGTAAAATCGTGACGGTTACGAGTTTTCCATGACAGGTAGAATTTGATAAAGCCAGGTTTAACCAAACATGAACTGGGAAATCCTCGGAAAAACAATTTTGCTGTGCGACAGTGCGACAAAAATTGTTTTTCAATAATTGACGAAGCTTTTACGTGGTGTAGGAATTAATTCTGTAATTCTACGTTCGATCATTTAAAACTTTAATTTAATTGGACAACCCAAGTGTCAACCCATTATGAACATCACATGCAGCGTACTATTTCGCTTATCGTTATTCTTCTACGATTATTACAACTACTTGTTGTACTTGTAATTTGTTAGAAGATAAATAAGAAGCAAAATTGTACAAATTTTAATGGCCATCAGGTTGAGACTTACAGTCGGTGTAAGAAGTATTCGTACAGCAATCGATTTAAAAGAAAATTAATAAGAAAAAAAAATACACAAGAGGTTAACATTATAAATACTAAACTTTAATTTACCCAAATTCTACTCTAAAAATATGTAGGAATGTTGGTTAATTATTTCTTCCCCTAAAATTTACTAATAAAATATTAGGTTGTCCAGAAAGTTCGTGGCCAATTTCTAAGAAACATTCGAAGACACATTTGCATTTTAATATATATTCATTGAATTACGTAGGTGTCATTTTGTTCCACAACCTTTTCGCATTTTAAGGGATGTATGGATGTTATTTATTTTCAACCACATCGATAAATTCAGACCTGTACCACCTACCAAAAATCGACATGGACTTTCCGGACAATCCAATAAATATATGAAGTTTTATTTCGAATTGTTTCCTGTACGAATACTTATTACACCGACTGTAGGTTGAACTAGAGTTACTAAAAGAAAATAATAATAAATGCAAAAGCAGTAGCCAGCAGTTGAATTGGTCGACTGCTTCTCCTGCTTTTAATCAAGTTTTATGGTTTTGTTGGGCAGCACGTTACGTTACATAGTATAGACGTAGCTTTATTCGCGACTCGTAAGAAGTACGGCCCACTGGGAGCCATGTGGCTCCCGTTGAGAAACACTGCGCTGGAACGCCGAATTAATTGCAGTTATTCACGGTATCGTTGTCGCCCTGGTAACAGCACACTTCTTGCAAAACGTACGTGCACGTACGCGCCATCGACGCGAATCTGCATCGAGCGTTTTTCACGCGTCGGATAATACGCGAGAGAATAAATACGTTACAGTTTTTTTTCTTTTTTTTTTTTTTTTTATCTTTTCGTCGGGACACTGCATTGTGAATTTATACCGATGCTTCGTCTTCCGTCTGCGGAGGACGTTATTGTTCGAATTAAAGCCAGAAAATACGACGGCCTCAAAAAGCTGAAATTATTCGACACCGTGAAACGTCGAAAGAAAATAATCTGCTAGACCATTCCGGCACGTTGCGAATATTATTTAACGTTGCGCCTGACAGACATCAGAGAGGGTATCAGCTTCAATCGTTATTCATTCAAACGCTAATCCTCCGACGCGAGTTCAATTTAATGTTTAAATGGATTCGCACGCAAAATTGTGCAGCGAGCACAAGTTGATCCGCTTTGAAAGCGCTTTCCGTCGATCCGTAAGAAATGCTTCCACTTCGGTCTTGCTTAAATAAATCATAGGCCTTAGCCACCTGTAGTCTTCGTTTAATCAAACTTACAGCTTCGCCCGAACAATTTCGAATAAACTTTTGCCTAGACGAAACGTATCTATGCGAAACCATTTATCCAGACAGTCGAATACAAGGGAATTGTATTTTGCGTGATAAATATTCCTTTCGAAAGTATCGTTGTTCGATAGAAAAGATTTCATGATATTTATCGATCGATACGATAGAGAAACGAATCAAAGTTCGAAAGGGAGGTTCGCGAATCGAAAGAGGTTGAAAAATGATGACCCGCGTAAGAAAATAAATCAAATCGGATTGTTCGTAACGGCCAGAAAAGTTACTTTCGTAATAAATATTTCTTGTGTATGATCCAATAGGTGTCCTGGGTGAGACACAGGGATATTCATCTTCTAACCGTCGGCGTCGAAACGTACACCTCTGACCAAAGATTCGTGGCGTCGCACTTTCCACGGACGGAGGATTGGACGCTGCAAGTGAAATTCCCTCAGCCCCGTGATTCTGGAATCTACGAGTGTCAAGTGTCAACGACGCCGCCGATCGGTCATTCCATGCATCTCTCGGTCGTCGGTTAGTTCGACACCTTCTACGTTCTTGTTCTATCCCGCTGTTTGTTTTCGTTTCGCCTTCTTCCAGCGGAATCGTTCATTGGTCTTGTTTTCACCGTCGTTACCCGTTTATTTTATTTTCTCCGAACGTCCATCAGGATTGCGTCTAACCTGGCGCCGGGCGCTCTCGCGTTTCCCGGGAAAATCGAGCTTGCGTTACAACGGTTTTCCAATTCCGAATCTGCTTTGAATTTCAATCAAACGGTTTTTTCTCTGGTTCCGTTGCCTGCAGCCAATTTGTGTGTTGTCCGTGACCCGGGACGAATCTGAGAATAATCAAAAGGACACGATAGCGCTCGCCAGTGGTGCGCAACCTTTTTTTCGTCATCGTGAAACGATACGTTTCTAAGCGACGCGACGTACAATTTATTCAGCGATGGGCAAAAGTAATCGCATCTTTCCGAGTTGCGTTTACGAATACGACCGTATTTTTAAACGTTCACAGTCGCAGAAATTCTTTACCTCAAAGCCGACGTCAGATTCGTGTTCCTCGCGTTCAAAAACTTCGAAAACCATGCTTTTGTCGAAATAAAATTTTTTTAGAAAAGTTACCCTATCTAGGCTCTGTTCGACGGGCACGAATTTTAATTGAAAATTTTTCGTTTCCGATTTCGACGAATGCATGGTTTCCTAAGTTTTTTGGGGATGAGGAACACGAATCTGAAGTCGGTTTTGAGATAAAGAATTTCTATGGTTGGAAACCTTTAAAAATACGGTCGCAATCGCAGAAAAATTTGTCATTACGATTTTGCCAATCCCTGAATTTATTTAACCTCCGCTCACAACAAATGTGTTTTTCTGTGTTTAGAGCCTGTGACGTCGATCGTCGGGGAACCAGAGATGTTTATAAACAAAGGCAGCACCATGAACCTAACCTGCGTGGTGCGTCACAGCCCTGAACCACCCACCGCCATTTACTGGACCCATGATCGCGAGGTATCGCATTTTTCTATCTCTTGATATTCGAATTTAATTGGAATGGAAGTCGCGATGTCGCACGACTCGAATATATTAACGACAGAGCGTGGCCGTTTAACGGGCAATTTTGACGAATCGCGTTTAATCGAGAAAGTTGTGCAACGGAACAAAATGGCGATAACAGCGAACGAAACTTTCCACGTGGGGGGTGTGTTCGTGTATCGCGAACATTGTTCGCGACGCGCACGTTGAAGTAGTCGTATCGGCCACTTGATTAAATAATTTCACCTAACTAGGTTAAAGGAATATTTGAGCAACGCTCGGCCAGGGTTACTTTTCAGACCTTTTTTTTTCACCACCGATAATGAATATCCCGTGTACGCGTGCATTACCGGATAACTGAGAGCTATGCTACGCGCACGCGTTCACGCATAGATATGTACATGTACAAACATTTGAATTTGCGAATAGGATAGAAATTATTCAAGCCGCAGTTTATGAAATGAATTATTCAATTATTTCCCAAAGAAGCGGTTACCATGCAGCTGGCTGGCAGAACGAACGGTTGTATCTTTATAAATTTACATGCTCGTTGAATTTTGATTGCGTTGAAATTTCGGAAAATTTCCCGTCGACCTTTCGGACACTTCAAGGATATTCGGTACGCGGTACAGCAATTTTTATGGTATCTTTTATTTCGCTTTTTTTTTTTTTTTATTATTATTGATATTTCACTTGCCATCGCTCGTTTAGTATTCATTGCGTTTACCGTGCCTTCTCTTTTAGCAGCTAGCGAGCCTTCAACTTCAACCATGTGTCCGTATACACAGGGCGGGGCAATGCCAACGTATACAACGGATTTCCAATTGGCGAATTCACTGCGATTGATATGTTAAAATCAGTAATTACCCTACTCAAATTATTATGGACTTGTTTGATAAACGACGTAAACGTATCAAGTGGCAGAGACAAAAGAGCATTTCACGTCGAATTAACGATGATTACGAATGATAATAATTAAGAGTGTAATAAATGCATGCCACCGATAAATAAACACTCGTCGCGGGATTTACGAACGACTCACTAGGGATCCCAATGGGCACCGGGAATAAACGAATCGCGAGTTTGCAACAACCTTTATTAATTTAACAGATGTAAATTTAACAAGTGGAAGTTTGAACGCAACTGGTGCAACATGAATTTGCTTAAACAGACGTCAGACTGAAAGACTGACTGAACTGACTTTGGAACTTGAAACTAACTGCCGAGGAAACGCAATGGGTTTTGAAGGACTCTGAAAGTAGAGTTGGGTGGGGAGAGAAAACGGGGCAGGATTTCAAATGTTCATGGATACGAATATAAAGCGAACGACGAAAGTACTTATCATCTTATTTATACTATAGGTAATAGAATTTTTTATGTTAAATATACTCTTGAC
This sequence comes from Hylaeus anthracinus, assembly GCF_026225885.1. Lineage (NCBI taxonomy): Eukaryota > Metazoa > Arthropoda > Insecta > Hymenoptera > Colletidae > Hylaeus > Hylaeus anthracinus. The sequence goes on from NW_026535289.1 coordinate 12,437,370, forward strand.
TTTATTATTCCGTTATGGTACTCGATCCTTCTGAAGTCTCTCGGTCTTGGCGACGCGTTCTACCTTATAAAAATCCCCGCGAATAGTTTGGCCAGAGTTTAAATCGAGACCTCTCGGTTGCCGTAGATTCGAAAAGCACATTTCGAACGGTAAACGGATTACGCGGTATCGTACCTCTCTTTGAACAAACTTATACAACTGCCAGTCGGAACACAATACGGACGTAATATTACACGGTTTGCTCGTTATCGACCGCTGTTGTTATTATTATTGCAATAATTATTATTAAACCACTTCAACGCGCGCGTGTGGGCGTACCGATGAACGCGCCACGGGGTAGCGTACGTGCATATGAAAATGATATCAGAACCTTAATTTCTTTACGAGGAATTTTTACTTAAAAATAATAGGTCGATTATCCTATTTGGTAATTTCCGCTTCTGCTTACGTTTCCGTTATTCCGTCTAACAAGTAGACATCGTCGAGGATTCCGCGAGCTCCGGGGCAATGAATAAAACTATCTATCCAGTCATTCGCGCCCTTTCCCTTTCCCTCGCCATTGTGCATCTTCCATTCGAACACTCCATGCTACTTTTTTTTTTTTTTTTTTTTTTTTATTCTTTCTTTCAATTCTTTTGCACGTGCTCCCTTTTGTTTTCCATCTTCTCTACATTCTTTTCTACCATCCCGTCCTTGCTCCCTCACTTTCGACTTCCTCCTCGGTTACTCTTGCTCTCGTACCACCGTTTCTCCGTCTCGCTCCCTCTCGGCCAGCCGCATTGTCTTTCCGTCCATCCTTCTTAAGAGTGTCAGTTCTCTCTGCCAGGCCTCGCGCTTTGTGTACCACCGCGTCTGTCTTTACAATTCGCAGCAGTTCCACTGTCTTTCACATTTTTACCCCCGTTCTCTCTCGCGCCCATTATCTCTGTCACCTTTCTTACAACACACACACACACACACCCCCCCCCCGCACTTTTCCGCCTATCCTTCACATCATCGCACACACAATTTTCCAACGGCGTTCCACTCCGTCGTTGCCGTCCCCCACGCCCTCTCGTTTTCTCATCTTTTCTATCCGCCACCCTCTCGTCCCGTTTCGCTCCGGTCTATCGGCACCGGCGTAGCGACGGGATCAAAACCAACGCGAACTCATGCATTCGACTATCAGTTCCGTCGCGCGAGCATCGCCTCGAACGCTATCCAAAAGAAACAATATCGCAAAAAATTGGCGCCGAAAATTTGGCAACGATCGAGCAACCCATTCAACGAATGGAAGCCTTTCTTATACACCATTCCGCCGTCTATCGCTCGAATCAGGTATCAGGCATTGGTGCTACGAACAATTGAAAATTCTGGTCAGGTAACCGTGGCTGCGCGTGAGGCAGATCAGTCAGAACGCGTTCAGTCCAGTGGCGGCCAAGGCACGATAGATTTATCAACGTGAAACGTGTACTTACTCATGTAGGTGAAAGCACTACGTTCTTGGTGCAATTTATGAAAAAGCACACGCGTCACGTTGCACGACATTAAATCTTTCTACCCGTGACATATCGAGACTCACCCGACGTGCTTTTCAAGCAGAGAGACCGAACGCCGTTTCCGATACATGAATTCTCTCCCGAAGAGTTACGGAGCGCAAGATGCTAAGAGGCAGTCTTCTTCCTCTTTCGCTAGTCAGAGGTCAAGGGGTTGGCGACGCCCTCCATTCTTCTTAATACTACTTTGTCTTACGTAACTTCAACGTTGTTTTAATACCAGGCTTGCAGTATCTCTTAACTCTCGTGTCTGTTTGGTCGGGATCTGCTGGTCCTTTTTATAACTCTCGAGACTTAGCAGAGCATGAGACACGCGTTACGTCTGCCGATGGACGTGTCTCCTCGAAATAGAAAACTCTCGCCTCGTCGTCGATGCCTTCGTTAATTCGGCGACCGTGTTTGCACGCGGAGGAGCTAATTCACTGCGAATACTATTCCTAAGTGCCTCTAAAGAGTTTCGAGTCTACTCGTCCACCGTTTCTGTTTCTCGAAATAACTGTATGGACACCGAATCCTGTCGGGCTGAATAGAACTCACCTGTATTGTGTTTCGGTCCCATCGCTACTACAGAGCCTTCTATCTCTTCTTTGTCACTCCATCGCCAGGCTCCTCTTCCATTCCGTTATTTATCTCGCCTGGTCCCCTCCAGACTCTCCGTGGCATTGTATCAGAGTCCTGATCCCCCGCAGACAGTCAACACCTGCAGTACACCCTCTACTCCATCCTGCTTCTTTCGCAACCCCTTCCCGGTGCTTTCTACGTTCACCTTTATCTCTTTCGTTTTTCTCCCCCAAGGGTCTACTATTTCAACCATTCTCCTCTCTACCTCTACGCTCCGTTTTTTGTCTTTCGATTATTTTTTTGCCTTTCCTTTTTCCTCTCTTTCTTCCTTCCTTCCTTCCTTTTTTTTTTTCTTTTTTTTTGCGGAACCATTTTCCCCAGCCACCGGCGTACAGGGATGCGCCGGCAGCGTTTCATTCATCGCCCATCGGCTCCCCAACGTTGTTTTCCACTCCTTGCATTCGTTTCGCCGCGCTTGTAATCGCCTTCGATCGAAAACTAAACGCTCGTTTCGTGTGGTCTACCGTTTCCCTCTGTGGCGATCCGAACAGGTAGGACGTTTCCAGCTTGATTCGCGTTTTCGAACCGTTCGCGATACCTGTTTCTCGCGTTTCGCGACGATTTAACGCACGTCTCGTACGAACGGCACATTTTTCGAGATTCCTGTTTCGTTCGGAGCTTTCGTTTAATGGACAGAGACGAGGGATGAGAGCCAGGCTGGAAGAACTGTATCGAGCAAAAGGGCGAAGTTCAGGAGACGCGAGGCTCTTGCACGGTGTAACCCAATTGGATGGAACCTAACCCGTTTTGGATGAGGAGCTAGGCGACTAGAATTTGTAATGCAAATTACGTTTCATTTGATATGCAAATAAGAATTGATTTAAACATGAGGTATTGTAGGAACCGAAGTTATCGAGTTTACTCTTGTTAGCAACGTTTCTTCATATTATTTTAAACAGCGCTGATAAAGAAGCATCCCGGTCTCGGTAGATCGACCCGTATTTACCTAGGAGCAAATGGAGTCGACCGGTCGCTCGTCCCGTAAAAATTGTAGCAACGGTCGCGTCGGTATAAATCTGTTTCTTTTTTTTGTTCCTTCGGCGTCGACGCAGCGTTGAAAGCTATCGGCTGATGAACGGGACGTTTTTCGAAGCTTCGATTTTGGAATCACCTCGAGTGCCCTTGTCACGGCGGCTTTGATTGCTTCGATGTCATCGTGTCACGGGGTCCTTTTCATCGGCATTTTCAGTTTTCGAAACTGAAAATAATCATATCACCTGTCGCCGTCGAATCCAAAAACTAGTTTCCCCCTCTGAGCTGTCTCCGACCTTCCGTAATCCCACGTAAACCCGAGTTCGTGTCTATCGACATTTTCAAACTTTGATGTCGCCCTTTTATCAGCGTGTGTCAGCATGTTTCTGAAGCAACAGCATCGCCAAAGAAACTATCTGCCGCAACAACGATTAGTTGTAGTTTCTCACCATGGTCATAGTTGGAAGCCTATGTTTATTCTACATGTGGGTCATTCCATGCCAAATCGATCACTTTTGTACCTACACGGCGCCAGGAATGTCGTTCCAATTGAAATATGTTACTGTCCACGCGAAACTAGGTGAGGTTTCACTCGTCGTTTTGCTATTTTCGTAATTCCTTAAAAAATATTAAATTGGCCTGAAGAATTTTTCTTAGACAAGAAATTACAGTCGGTCCCATAAACAATCGTACCCTTTGTGTGTAATTTGTTTAAAATTCACTTGGCAATATCAAAAGTATCATTCAATTTAGTGAAACTTCTTCGATCTTTTCCTATCATTCGTGCAAATTCAGAGACAACCATCACCGCAAACCGACCGAATTTTTTTGGCCAACCAAATATTACCTTTAAACTTGGCAGCTTTTGTACATTTTCGCGTAACCGTGATTTTTCGAAAGAATTTTTATTCCCGCGACCGTCGAACCGACTTTGGACTTTCGAAGAATGAAAGAGGCTCGCGTGTCGAGGAACACTTCAAATTCGACGGTTTCCTTCCATAGGTCGACGAGCCTCGACGACTATAAATTACAAGCCCGAGGTCGACCAACCAGAAACCTTCCCTGTCTTCTTTCGGATACTTTCCATTCCTTTTCCTGACTTCTCACTTGCATTTCCGTTTCCCTGACTTGCCCTACATGCATCTCCACTTCTCCCGTAATCCCTTCCTGCAACGTCTCCGTATAATGCCTGACTAACCACACCCAATTCCTTCTCCGCGACTCGGATTCCACCCGCCCATCGAAAACTTTACTTTTCCACGCTTCGAAGAACTAATCCAGACGTCGAATGTTATTCCAAATAATAATGGGCCCGCACTTACTACCCGCGCGTCCAATTTGCTCGTTTATCTCCTAGCAACAGAAATTGAGTTCTATCATCGTCCCGGCAGACTATGCATGCATTCACCCCCGTCGTCTTTCGCAGTTTTCTCTACTTTCAGTGGCGCCGTTGCAACCATTCCCCGTTATTCTCTTATTCAGTCTCTCGATATTGTTCTTTCTATTCAACGAGGCAATGAATCAATTAGCCAATAAAAAAGTTTCTCCTCGCACCTTTTCTCGTTCCCCCCGCCTTCATCTTTTTACCTTCTCGAACTTGGTCCATTTTTACTTCTCAACCCGTCCTTCCTTCTTTTGTTGTTTTTCTTCTCTCCTTCCTTGCTTTCCCGACGCTCCTCGCCCTGTTTCGCACAGTTTCCTCTAGAACAGCGTCTCTCAGTCTGTTTTGTTCCGTCCTTGATACCCAGGGGGTCCGTGAACACGCCGCTGGGTGTCGACGAGCTCTATGACGAGAATCGAAGACAAACGAGGACAGGGGAGGATTCTAGGATTCATTTTCTTCTCGCTCCAACGTTTGTCATTGCGAACGACTCATTTTACTAATTGTGGCGGTGGACTTTAGACGTCTGCGGGAGTTAAGACTTCGTCGTTGTACCACGTCATCTCCATTTATAAAGCGGCGAAAGGACTGTGTTAGCTTTTGGAATGTTCTACAAGCCACGTAGTACAAGGTACAGATGTTTAGCCGGTTCGATTCCTAGGCCGATCGCACACGGGCGCAACTCTGAAACTAGTTGCATGCGACTAGGTAACACAAAGAATGCAAACGGTTTGGAACACTAATTTCAAATCGGTTGCGCCCGTGTGCGTTCGGCCTTATCGTCTTGGTTGCAATTTTGACAAATGAACGTAGCTAGGGTCCACGTTATTACGGTCCACGGTATAATAGCCACAGGCACAGTAAAACAATCTTGAAAAAATTGTTTTAAAATATATTTAACGTTCATGCCGTTACCCCGTTCTACTTTGATAGATTTGTCGGAAGTTTGAGAGTCCCTGTCGCGGAATATTCAGTCCCCGCGCGCACAGTGGCGGTGCAGCCATGCAGAACGATCGAATAGTTCGCTCGACGATCCATGGAGACTTATGAATCAATTTTTTAATCACTCGATTACTCCGCCGCGGTGTCTCCATCCGTCTTCTCCCCTTCCAATACCGAGCCCCGTCTCCGTGCCTATTACGTCCCCGGGTCACTTCGTTAAACTTCAACGCGAGCCCGGACCAACTTTTTCTTATTTTCCCGACTCTATTGCGCTTTCGGCGACGATCCTTTGTTAGACCCACCTCCCGTCCGAACGGGAAAAAAAATGATCATCCGTAGTCATTCACGGTCCCCCTCGAAGCGTTAAATTCATTAAAACGTTCTAGCCGAAAGTTCTTACCTTCCATAGTAATTGAATTCACCATTACCGAAACCCCATTAGGTGGCATTTTTGGTGGTATAAAGTTGGACCCAGGCCCTTTAGTGGGAACGGCCACCTAATGGAAACTCGATTAACCGCGCAGTCGGTGTAATATGGAAACTTGTAATAGAATCGAAAGATTTTTCGAACCCGAACCAAAGAAATGGGAATAACGTTACGCCGTGGCGTATCTCGAGCTATAACCCGATATTTCTTTATTCGGCTGACGATGATATATCTCGTGCTCGTAACGCCAACAAAAAAGCAGACCTTGTACGTCAAAGTCACAGTTGATTTAACTCAGAATTTTTCTAACGTATCTCCGGACGCGTAACCGTTCGCTTTTAATTTTTTGCGCCCCGTACAATCGCCCATGGCCGTTTCCAACGCAGGCTTTTGTTGCTAGCCGTGCTTTAGGGCGGTTTGGCTCGCCATCGAAACGAATCAACGATAAACGAATCGTCGGAAATTGTTGACGCAGTTTCGCGAAATACCTTGAAACTATCAGCGCTTACAAACGTTCCGGGAATCTGTTCAACGCGTAGCGTAAACGCGCCTCCGGAGTTCGGGGAATGGGATCAATGCGCCGCGATCGAAAGTGGCCCACGCGCGGCCATGGCGTTCGAAATTTCACCACCGAGAAGATTAACGCGTTCCGATCGGACGCGGGTCATCGATTGGGGTCGCGATACTAAACTCCCGCGTGCCGGTTCACCGGGCTACGATACTTCATCGCGAAGGGTCAGTCAGGGTCGCGCTACTTGACTGCTTTAAGGGACGATAGACCGCCGTAGATCCTGATAAGAGATCCGAGCAAGATGGAGTGCCACGCTGCCGAGTACTAATGCAGTGACACTTCGGTTAAAGATAGGGTTCAAGCATGGGTACTCGAGAAATTGAATCGAACCTGTGTTTACAATAGTCTGAGCCCTCGGGAGCTGTAGCTATGTTTGGTTGTAGGGAAAAGGTAATGGCAAACACTTCGCGGTACAGTAAAGTCGCTTTAAATGCACTTTCTCTACGACAAATGCACAGAAACCATCCCCACCACTGGGAGGTATACTCTTTGTTGTGGTCGGCAAACATCAGAAAATATCAGGTTGTCCCAAAAGTTTCTTCAAGACAACCTAATATAGAAATTCTACGATAAACGCACGAGTTTACAGGCGATCGTTAAAATATGGCAAATGTTTATACGTACAACCTAATTTCTTAGATGTTAATGTCGTAACAGTAATGGAGCAAAACGAACCATACGCGATTCAATAACGTAACATTAGACATAAAATATCGTGTATGTGTTACTATTTATGGAAGGAACTTTTTAAGCAACCTAATATACGAACTCTACGATAAACGCACGAGTTTACTGGCGATTGTTAAAAAATGGCGGACGACGAATCGGTATCGCTGAATAGTCCGACACAACGTCTAGCTATATTACTATCGAACAGTCTGACCCATTAACTGGTCACACTACTTCGCTGCAAGTGGTACGTGGCACTGCGATTCTCTGTTGATCCAGGTCGCGTTAACCGTGTAAAATGGTGATGAAATTTCATTTGGTTTATTTTTCCAATACTCCGGCGTCCGTCTCTACGGTGCGATTAGAATTTTTCGCAATTTCGCGAGACGCGAGCGGATTAAAAGAGACGCTCGGCTAATTACAATGTGTCGTGTCTTCCGGGCTTGAAATTTATATCCAGGGAATACTGTTTTCGAGGGGACTACGTTACCGTCAACGTTTCAACGAAAACCACGCGCGGTCGTCGCGTGCGTTAAGCATTCCGTTTCTTACTTAACGTTGCAACAACCATTACCCAGCGGCGTTATTAATAGTTGAGCACTTGACGACGGAAAATAAAAAAAAGTTACCTTCTGGTTCTCCGTTTCCCATGAATATTCCGAATATCGTTAAACCGTGCTCGTCTGTTTGCCGGCAGCTCAAAAACGGCTCTGCTGCGTGAGCAAATTTACCTTCCAGGGAACCGTTTCTTTATTCTTACTAATTAAAAACATCGACGCCGACCCGACGCCACGGCATCGTCGAGTCGCGTGGAAATTGAACGAAATGAACACCGATACCACGGTATAATTCCGTGTACCCGCCTTATCCTCCTTCTGCATCTCTTAATTAAAATGAAGGTGCAAGAATTTCTTGTATGACAAACATCAACTTAATTACATTCAATTTGCTCCGTCGTCGATGAAATTATTAGTGCCATCCTTGCGACTTGTACACGCGTACCAAGAAACGAAAGCAGACCAAATTTTCTTATCGTAATCTGTCGCGTTCTTCGGACGCTACAGAGTTTAAGAATCGATGAGATCGCGGAAACGGAGAGTCTCCGATGCTTCCCTGAGCTAAAGAGGCCAAAAATTTCACGGTAAGATTCGAGGAAAATTAAAACATTTACGGACTTCGCTCACACGTAAGAGTTGGAGAAATTGAAAATCAAGTGGGAGCTGTCCATATTTTGTAAGGTTATTTAATGCATTAATACCAGGACTACAAGTTTACTGCGATATTTTTTCTCATTCATTCTCCGAAATCTACATTAGGAGTGGTATCGTTGATTTCCCTGTCCTCATTGACTTCGTCCTCCTTCATTGGTTTGTGACGCACTAATTGTAAGAACCAATTGACCCATTTCACCCGTTTCATCCTCTCACAGCGGTCTTCACTCTATAACGGGACAGGAATTTCGGCTGTTCGAAAATAAAAAGATTTTCAATCTTGAAAAATGTCTACTCCTCGAAATCGGTCTAGTTCGTTGTCCTTCGCAGGTTAAATCGTCGCAAGCCCGACGAAATCGAGCATTAGGGAAGCACATTAGTACGGTCGAGCACTCGTCGGCGACAGGGGATAAAAAATGTCCCCTTTTGATTTCACGTTTCACCATGAATATTCCTCGTGTCGTTGAATCGCGGTGGTCTGTTTGCAGGCGGCTCAAAAAAAACTGTTCCGGCTGCGCGGGCAAATTTGCCGACCCGGGAACCTTTTCTTTATTCTTACTAATTAAAAAACACCGACTCTCCGGACCCAGGGTCGACAGGGGGGAATATCCAAGTCGTTTAAAAAGTGGCGAAATGAACACCGATACCGCAGCGATGCAAATATACCGTCAGAGGGGCCCGGGGTACGCGCGCGCAGAAACGTTCGTTCGCGCGCTTAACGAAAACAAACAGCTCTTTTTAAGCACACAGACAGGGTGAGAGAGAATGCCACGGTGTGTTTCATCGCTACACGGCGGCAAAGAGGCGATGTTTGCCGTGGAAAATTCGCGAAACGATACGTTTCGTTCGCGTGTCACGATGATTCGCGAGCGCGTTAACGAACTGCAATCATCCACGCCTGCAAATTTTCCAATTACTCTTACCGCATCTCGCGTGTATGATTTTTCATCGAATTCGAAGCGAACGGACGCCGCGCCTTCAAAATAAACGTCACGGTTTGCGAGCGTAAGCGATGCAAACGCGCGCGTCAACAATTTTCGTTTTAACCCGAAGCTAAAGGAGAGGTGAGGACCGTTTCGAACTGTCAGCGCGAATGACATGGAAATTATTAACGCATTCGAGCACCGGAACGAGATCGCGATACTCCGACGGAGGGGGGAGGGCCTGAATAGTTTACACGACAATGACGTTCGTTACGAGCTCGTCTCCCCGTTTGAATTTTCCGTTCTCTGGAAACCCCCTTTAATAATACGTCGCCGCAACCAACGTTTTCGATCCGGGATCGGATAAGATCGTAAATCTCGGAAATTATTGTTACAACGGGTTCCGCCCTCGCGACTTTGCAACCCCGTTACGGCGGAGTAAATGAAACTCGGCACAGAGGAAAGACGCGGGAACAGAAGGAACTGGATATATTTTAGCAAGGGGATAAAGTACACGGACCTAATTATAAGAATATTTTCAAAGTTAGCTGCTAAGCTCGCGGCTTATTACAAATTTCCAAGTCCCATCTGTTCTCGGATTCTCCTCTGTGGTATCTAATATTCCAAAGGAAGAATAATGAAACAACAGTTAGGACACGGAGATAAGGAAGAAAGGAAAGAAAGCAGCTCGCATCGAATAAATTTATCTTAGAGTTACCGTAACGATATCAGAAAGTATATAAGCACGATCCATTCTCGCGGCTCGCCGTGAACAACGGATGGCCCTTGGAACATTTTTAAAATCGAGAGAATAAATGGCAATTGGAATATTTTAGCGAGGTGGCTGAGCACAACGGACCGGCTAATTGTCAGAATATTTTCAAAGCTACAACTGCCCTAGCAGCTTACTAAAGTTCCTCGGGTCCCATTTATTCTCAGACCCTTCTCTAATTACGCCATCTCATATTCTAAAGGTGGTACAATGAAACAACAGTTGGAAGTTTAACTATCTTTGCCTCGTAATTTAGACACGCGTAAAAGGAACGGACGCGAGGATGGTGGGAGAGCAATTTATATCGGACGAAATTCATTGAGATACACCGGAGTTATTGTAACAATATCAGAAAATATCGCGAGGATAAGTTTCATCCATTCTCGGAGCGAAGCGAAGACGGATGGAACTCGGAGCATCGCGGACGCGCCGGAATAGATGAAAACTGGAATATTTTACAGGACGGAACGGAGAATATTTTCAAACTTACAACTACCTCCCAGCAGCTTGCTAAAATTGTCCAAGCTCCATCCATTCTCAGATCCTTCTCCGTAATATCTTATACAGTCGCATCCCGAGTTATGGCTTCTCGACTTACGGTTCCTCGAATCTCGAAATTTGCTATTTGTCCGAATAGAGAAAAAAAAAAAAAAGAGAGAAAAGAACCCAGCACCGCCAACACCCACCTGAACCATCAAAGTCCATCTCCAACATCAACATTCCGCTCAAAGACCTACTTCCCGTCGTTGATTTAGGAAGTCGATTCAAACCCCTTGCAGGAAAGCGTTTAACCCTCGATAGCTCGGATTACGGTGTGGATAAACTCGATTTACCAATGACGAATACGTAGAATTATATAAAAGAATTTCCAACGGTCTCGTTACGTATTAACTTCAATTTAATAAACTCGTTACGTTCGCGAAACTTCGAAAGTAAAAATAACGAGGTTAAATAATCGCGCGTACGCGACTGCGCGAACAATTTTGCACGTCTTGTTACCGTGACAAAAGGGGGCGGGGGAAGAGGGGGCGGGTCGGGGCGGGGGTGGTCGCTTTTTTCGAATGATAAAATAATTAACGGGAGCGTGCAACAATTTCGCGTGTCGCGTCCCGTTTTGCAGCGCGTCGTATTTTCCAGAAACGTAGCTCTGAATCGACCGAGTATCGCGTGGATCTCAGACGCGAAAGGGTTGAGTCTTTTTCAAACATAATTACGCCGCGCACCTTTCACGTATTTTCATACCTGCTGGATCTGTGTGTCTTTCAACGCACTCGGCCCCATTCCGCGGGCATTTTTCTACCTCGTCGCGCCGCCCTTGCCGCTCTGGCTTCATTCTTTTGATTTATCTACTCACTGTCACGCCACGTTTTCCCGTTCTGTTTCGCGCGAATGTTTAAGTTAACGACTCTGTCAGTTTTGTCGCACTTACCTTTTGTGTCCATTTTTTTCTTTCCATCCCTCCGCTGCCAACCAGCCAGGATCGGAGCTCGAAACGCCGCGAAACGTCTTGTTAGATTCGAGACCGAAAACCCGCGGCGCGGGGTACGATGAATTTTTTAGCGATCCCAATCGTGCACATAAATTCGACAAAAGCTTCTGGAATGTTGCGAGTTTCCCCGCGAAGACTAATGTCTGCCGCCGGCGACTCTCGCGGCGCCCGGCCCCCCGAGAGTTTTCGGCGCAATAAAAGCTTTCAAACTGGTTTCTGTCCCGAGAAATTTTCAATTCAGCATTTTATGTATCGGGTCGTTAAACAAAAATGTCCATCCGAGCGCTCCGGATATCGGACGCTTCGCGCAATTTATTTTGATACGGAGGAATCTGAATGCGAATATTTCATATTTCGCGAGCGTCTACGTTTAATATTTGCTTTCATTTCGTACAAATTTCACAACGCCGCTCCAATATATATGAATTTCGGTAACTCATAAATGATATTTTTACAAGTATTTCAATTTCAGAAACGGACGAGTAGGTATGCGACGGCGTAAGTTAAATTAATTTGAGTCAGTTAAACGTCGGCCGTTTAGGTAACCTAAATGAAAATAGCTCGCACGAACGTTCGATTCTCTATTTTTACCGTAGGAGTTGTAAAATGTTCAGATTTCATTTGATATTTCCCCGCTGGCTGGAAAAATAAGAAAAATTTCAGAGAAGTTTTTTGGAAAGACTTCGAGGAAATCTTCCTTCCCACAAGTCATTAAAACGATTACCTTAAAGGATTGCCCTCACACGTTTACCCAAAAACGTCTTCTCCCCGCGTTCAATTAAAAATATTACCGTGAATTTTCAATTTTCGTTGCGAGCTCCGTTCCGTTGTAAATAGTCGGAATTTTTTCGACTGAATTGTTCGTGAGAGCCGTTGAGATGGAAAATTGAATTTTCATCAGGGCGGATCCGTTTCCTTTGGCCTGGGTATTTCTGTTGCCGATCTTTATTCGCCGCAGCTCGTCGGTGTCGTCCTTTGTGCCCTGAGACCGCCATCATTCCTTCGTTCGTCCTTGCACGCATTCCGTCTCACCGACTTCTCTATTCCGTTCCATCGTGGCGTCAATTGTCAACCGCGTCTCTCGCAATTGCTCTCTCGGTTCATCTTATAGAAAATTCCGCGAGCCGTCGACCAGGAGGTCACTTCGCAAAATTGAACAATTTCCATAATTTTTGTTGTAATATTAAGTGCGGAGATTAATCCAGTGCCTTTATATTCAAATATTTACAATTCTAAACATGTAGGAATCTAATGACTCTAAGACGTATTGCAGTTTGACAAGGAATTATTTATTGTCTGACTTTTACAACTGTCTCGAACGAACTGAACTCCGAATTCTTACAAACAAATCACACCGCGGTCCCACGCAACCATTTCATTCACGGATACACTCGCACACTTACCCTCATATTATATATCACACTCTTACAAACAGATATATTTACTCGTAATTTTGGTAAAAGAACGAACATTCTGAATCTGACGATCATTGCAAATCATACACAATATTTATCCTGCGGCGCTACGGTCACCGTAACATTTACATTACCGGATAAATCTTCCTATAAAAATTAGTACGCGATATAAATAAATAGCAACAGAATTCTATGTAAAATTTCAAATTAAAACCACGCATACTTCTTTCGATAAAAAATTACGAAGGACCCCACTTATCCGACGCGAAGGAAAGCAATCCCTCTGAATTAGACCAACAAGTGATTGAATACAAAGGTGCAGAATGAACGTCTGCGCCTAATGTATTGGTAATCGACGTGTTAACTTGGAAACGAGAAAAAAGACCGGTCGGATGCGCGCTGGTACGAGCCTCGAAGAAATCTGAATAGTCATGAACGACAGTTTCGCGCGAGCACGGGAGCGTTCCAACATGTAACACCCTTACGTCCTACAAGCAGGCGGAAGTAAACCCTTTCCGCTTGGAAATACCAACCTCGAGCTCGACTCGCCTTGTTAGGCATTCCACGCCGTGTATCGACACAATGGAAAACGCCTTTTCGCGCCTAAAAAGACACGCGGCGAGCGCCGTCTTTTCTACGTCGTCGTCGTCGTCGTCGTCGTTGTCGGGGACTTTTACGAAGATTAACTTCACCTACTTCCCGTCGCTTTTGGCGTCTAGGGGATGTCGACGGAATCGCTCTGGTTATACTATTGACGTCTATGGGACGGTCAATCCATTAGCGCAGCGGTTCCCAACCTTCTTTCCATTTGTGCGCGTCGGGCCATTTCACGCCCAATCGATCACTCTCGCGTGCGATGTCGAGGCTTCCGTTTGAATTGATTTTGTTGCAATTCATTCTATAATAGGAGGGGTTTCTGTCATCGTTTGACTTTTCGTGGTTTTATTTAAAAAACACAGCCTCTCGAAACTCGTGTTCGCAGATGAATTTTTATCGCAGCAGGTGTCGAAGATATTTAGTTCAATCTGTTTTTGTTGTAATAGAAAAGTATCGTTTCGTTACTTAAAACTGGATCAGCGACAGCATCGTTGGATGTATAATTATCGTAAAATCTCGAAGCCACGCCGACGAGAAGAGTTGAAGTTTGGCGGGAAGCATCTCCAGCTCGCGAAGCTCTTCCGAAAAGCGCCAGTGAAACAATAAAATCCGTACGTGCGACGATTGAGAATGTTATTGTGAATATAGAGTGAAAATTTCGAGTCGATCGAATAAATCTTCCTCTGAGAGATTCGCCTCGCTGCGCTCGAAAGAATCGATTTCCAGAAAAACGCGCTCAAAGTTCCAATATCATCCTCGATTATTCGAAAGTTAAAATGGAATTCGTGCAATAGAATAGCTCCGTTCGAAATGGAGCTCGTGCGGGATACGCGAGCTTTCTATGAATAAAAACAAAAACAAAAGAAAAAAAAAAAATTGCTATTTATTCTTTCGTATTTTCGAAGTTTAAATTAAAAGACCCGTTTCAATTGGATTAAAAACGGGAGTCGTAGAAAGTACGAATTTGAATATTTACAGAAAATTATCCCGGTCGGAACGAAATATTGTACAAAAGCGTCATTGTTTCAGCTAGATTCACTCCTGTTAAAATTTTCGCCGGGGGGAGTTTCGGAGTTCCTATCGAGCGGACGGAATTAAAAATGAACCTTTTTATTTCTAACGAGCGATAACAGGAAAGTGAAATATGTAGCGTAATAAATGGGCGGAAGTTATGCCTTTGTACCGAACGTAACGACGGCGCTGGTGCCGTAGCCAAACCGAGTTAGCCTAACTTGCTAACATTCCCTTGGATGTTGCAACCTAATTGGTGCGCCGTGAATCGCAATCCAATGCGTGGTCGATCTTCTCGTGTCTCGTTACTGTTTCCACGCCGAAATAGTTAACTCCGATAGTTTTGCCATTATATTTTGGGACGCGTAGTTCGATCGTAGTTGATTTCGGTCTAAAGGTTGTTCATCGAGTTCACCGAACATTACTTCGACCCGAGCGAAAAATACCAAGTATATACGGACAATCGTCTCCCGATAGAGTTACAAATTTCAATCAAGAGCTGCTGGTCCACCCTGTATTCCCGTCGCGACGGGAACAAAAGGGACGAAACGTGCGGTGAAATTCATTGAACGTCGGCTTCATAGGCGCGGTGTGAAAAGGCAGACGCGCGCGTTAACGCGCAACACGTTGAGGAACACCGTGGCGGGCGAGGAAGGGAAAGTTGCGAGAAAATGTAACTGTCAATATACGGAACACTCAGCCACTTGCGAAATCGGAGAGCACTCGACGTTCGCCGGGATCGTCGTCCTTTCAGAGATCTGGAGATCCTGTCGTTGCCCCGTAACCGCATCGATTCGTTCCCAGACCCGTCTCTTTCCCCTCGAGCTCTCGCATAAAGGGAACGTCTCGATACCTCGAGATCCTTGGTGTTTACCGTGATTATTTTTCGTTCAACTTGCCTGCTTCAAAGCTCGGCTCAATGTTCCCGTAAATAAGGGGATACTTTAACCTCCTCTTCGGGTTACTTCCGAGCGGTCTGCGAAAGTAGCCGGTCTGTGTGCACGGAGTTTCGTGGTCGATTTCTTCGGAGTCGTACCCGACGTTCGACCATTGAAACTGGAACGACCGATTTGTTTCCCGGTGCGAGCGATTTTGTTGCGAAGGAACTCGGAAGAGGTTCGAGTCATCATTTTCTTGGACCCGGTTTAGTTCAAGAAATACAGAACGTACATAAAGCTGGCGAAGAGTGTTCTATCGCTGAATCTTTTAAAATTCGTCTTCTGCGGCTAATATTCTCTGTATTAATTATTCGATAAACTTTGTTTATTTCTTCGCTGCGTTATTCATTTATAATGTACTCCGGTATGAAAAACGCACAAAAAATGTACACAACGAACGTAGAATTATTTTGTTATAAACACATTTCCTTTTCACAATGTTCTTTGCTCATATCTAGCTCCTTACTCTATTTACTTATATTCTACGCGACGCTGTTTGTTTGACGGTTTACAATAATACTGTTTTATTTGTATTCTATTATTCAACGCGACAATATTAATATTTCGTCTTGCATATATCTTTGTGTTCACCATATATGTGGCGTATCTATTTGCACCACGAACTGTACCCCCGGTTTAATTATCAAATTCTAATGAAATGGTACACCAAAGTTTAATTTGGGCAGCCTCTGTTTAAATTAAAATTTGGAAGACAGCAGCTACGGGATAATGGTTCTGTATTTTTTGAACAAATTCCAAACCAACGATACACGGGCTACATCATATTTCAATTAAACGAGAATCCTTTGACATCGACCGCGAAAGAGTGATCGATTGTGGCACGGAATGACCCACCGATTATTTTTGTTTCACGCGCAACGATTCAAAGAGGCGAACGCGTTCTCGCCGCTATTTTATTTCGCGACAGCGCGTCGCTCCGCAGTCGTTATTAAACAATTTTCCAGCAAAGTAGAGGCCGCAGTGCTGTGTCTATTTATCCTTCTAGCGAGTTCTAACTCTGTGCAGATTTAATCGCGCGTTAATGGCCCAATTCGAGACGAGCTTTCGCTGTGACGCTTTTCTCCGTCCCCCGCGGACCACTATTTCGCTACAAAGGCCGCCAAAATTAATAAAATATTTGAAACCGTAACAATGGCGGTCTACGCGATCCGATTTTTCCATGACTTTTGTTCTCTCGGATCTTCCGGAATCAAAATTTCCAAGGTTTACCTTTACGGGAATCATTTTTTGTTTATTAAGTATACTGAAAAGTAACGTCGTTTGTGCAATTTCAAATAATTGTTTATCGCTCATCAGCTCATTGATTTTGATCGATATGGCGTTGAAAATTTGGACGAGTCTAGGATGAGTCGTTCATATCCAGGAAAACATCCTGTAGGGTCTTTGATAACAGATGCGAAAAACAAGTCCGACTAGTTTGTGTTACCTATAGTTCGGTCAATAGATTAATCGTTCAACGCAACCATTCCGCACCTCCACGTCGTCGTTCTGCCTATGCAAAGATACAGATCGAAACCTGATTAGGAAAAACCTTTAAATTAGATCCTCGAAATCCAATCTCTCGTTCGATACATTCCAATACGATATTTCCCCTTTCTTCAAAAATTGCTGACGTCCCGCAGGTGCGATAAATGCCCGGTTTTTCGGTATTGTCCAGCACGCACGGTTCGCGCGAAAACGATTGAATGTTCAACGATAGAACATCTGGCATCGATCGATCGTCCAACACCCACACTTGTTGTGCTGGACACGAAGCGGGCTACATTTTGTTCCGATTGGATTTAGAAACAATCGGTGCGTGAACTCGTCCGTGTGTACGCGCCCATGTTCGAGCCTCCGCGGAAATCGTGGAACGCCTCGTGTCCGCGCGAGCGTCGATCCGTGTTTGCGAAACATATTTATACAGGACGTATTATCGACGCTGCGTGCAACGATAAGGCAATTTATGAATCCATTTATGTGTACGCGAATATTTCCGCGCGACCGGCCGCCACCGTTTCGGTACGTCTGTCGCGGGAAGAGGGACGAAATTAAAAATAAATCCTGGAGGCGCCCACTCCGTGCGAGCATAAATTGCCCCCGTTGGCAGATGTTAATGACAAACAACGGGCGGAGGAACGTTTAACATTTAATCGCGACCGAGACACGGACAAACGAACGAGTGTGCCCATGTGCAAGGTCGGCGAAGGGAGGGGGCGAATCGGGGAGAAACAATTACGAACGATGGAAGAAAATGAAAAACATTTATTTAAGCAGGCCAACAACGCCGGCGAAAAGTTGGCGAGCACAAAGCGTGGGCAAACACAATGAAACGTTGACAAACACTCGCAGCGCAGTTATTTGGAAACGAATCCCGTTCGAGGGGCTTCCTCCAAAAAACGGGGGGTGGGGTTGGAGGTGGGGGTGGGGGTTGGGAGCGAAAAGCCATTTGTGCGTGTAGGAACGAATGGGAAACGAAGTCGTTCTCGTCGTGATTAAGGGGGGAAGGGTCAAGTAAAATTTCAAAATTGTTGACCTTTTTTGTTTGTTTAAAAAATTCGTTTACCATCTGGAGAATGTGCTCCGACCATTTCAGCTCAAAACTTCGAAGTCTAAGTGTATCTACAGAGTCATTAAAGTGATGCGCTCCGAACGGTACACGAAGGACTGTTTTTACGCCCGGAAACTTTAAACGCATTTTTCTCAAAACACAACATTTCGCGTGCCGTGCGATGCAGCTTAGAGATTTCTCAGCCGATTGCTATGAAACTTGGCACAAAATATTCCTTAAACTATATTCTCCTTTGCATCAACCTAAAAAGGTTTTTATCAAAATTGAAATAAACAATGTTTTTAATCGTTTCTTTTTTTACAGCAAGATTTTGTTAACGTGGCGTGAAATTTTAAATTTAAAATGTTTTTTTTTTTTTTTAAATCTAGGTTGATCCAAAGCGTGTTACTATATTTTATCGAAAAATTGGCGGATTTTTGATTTCAAATAATTCGAGCGATCTGTGCGTTGCACGGCACATTTTCGAGAAGTCGACTTCAAACAGCTGCTGTTTATTCATTCATGAATATTTTTACATACAAAAAATTACATAGATTGTCTAGATGCTACGAAATAACAAGTAATTAGTTGTAAATAAATAAATATATATATATATATTACGCACACTTCAAAAATAATTCGCGAAAAAGCGGTTGTTTACTTGACCCTCCCCCCCTTAAGGTAGAAGTTACGCTTGATACCTTTGAGAGGGCGCTTTGCCTTCGGAACGATGAAAATTAGAGGGGGGGGGGGGGGACAGGATTCGTGAACTTTGTTTAGGGGTACCAGTTTACGCGGGGATGTTCGTCATGCCAAAAAGTATAAGAGTGGTAATTAAATTTGCACGGTTCGACGAACGTACAACTCGCCTAGCAAAATTATTAACGAGCCCAAATTTGGGAAAATTCGTGGATATTATAAATTTAAGCAGCGTATGCGGCGCAACGAAAATTTCAGGAACCGATACGTCATACGGAATTAACGAACCAGTTTCAATTATAGCATCAATCGCTACCGGTATTGTTTATGCGTGCATAAAATATTCCGACTTTTTCAAATATTGAACCGCAGAAAGCACCGGCGCTTTTTGCGCAGCGAGAGAAATCTTACTCGGGAGGTTTCCGGTCGTGGATCCGCGATTCTCCAGTTCATTAGCAGCGTCTCGAAAAGTAATAGCCCGGTCGTTAAACTTCCGAAGAGGTTCGCCGATGGTTTTGGATTAATTCGAGGGTCACCCGGTTTGTTTCGCGACGAAAAGAAGCTAAGGGCAACTACGAACTTTTCATTATGTCCCCGTAGTGCTCTTTACAACGGTTCTCGAAGGCATTTTCGCTCGTCTTTTTGCTACCACTGGAAGCACATTTCTCCCTCGCAACGTCTTCGCCCTTTCCGCCCTGTTTTCGGGAAGCATTAGGTTAGCTGCGCGTCGACGACATTGTTCTCAATCTTGGGAATGTTCGCCAATTCTCGCGGATTAGCGCTAGCATTCCCTGGCTCGTTTCGCGAGAAGACCTAACTCTGATTATATCGTTGATCACGATAGCTCCGCCGAGGATGGAGGATCTTTCACCGATCGAGATTACTAGCCCATGTTCGCGATTCTTACGTAAGCGTTTCGAGTAACGAACGGAAGAATCGTTCATCCTTCCATTGAAATTCATATTTGAATCGTAAAATAAAATGTTACTTTCGAAGCAGATTTTTCAACTATCGAGGTAACATTCGAAAATTTATATTTTTCGTCGTCAAAATAAAATATGTTAGGAGGGCCAGAAAGTAATATCAATACTTGTTTATCATTTATTGTAAACTATTGTAAAGCTCGTTGTAAACCAATCGATTTTTAGCGATCAGGTATCGAAAATTTACACGCTAAAATTACATCAGAATACAACTAATTATTAATTGAAATAATACTACATTGAGTTATGAACGTTCGTAGATGTTTTTCTTCGAAACAGAGTTTTTGGTTTCACAGAAATTTATCGTAAAAATGGACCGGATTTGATTCTATAGAAAAATGCCTCGAGCGCAAAGGGTTAATTTAATTATTTAATTGAATTATTTAAAGAGTTAATTGTCTATTTGTTTGAATTTAATGTAAAAGTCATTACTTTCTGGTCCTCTTAATGTTATTGAATTTAATTACATGCTCGATCGCCACCAGTATAGCGTTAACGACAAACTGACAAATGTACTTGGGTCACTTTCAAAGTAAACGGCTCGAATATTTCAGTATTAACGTCGAATGAAAATTAAACCATCCGACTGAATTCCTGTATCCACAATTACAGGAGCGGGCGGTCGTGTCTTTGGCGGTACGTGAAATAATTTAGCACGTAGCAGAGTACAGCCAAGGGAATATTTGAATAGCGAAAACGTAAATCAAGAAACTTCTAAGTACCCGCGGTGTCCGAGTATTAAAGTGGGTAATTGTATACCATGGGACATCGGTGAATGGGATACAAAGAGTTTCTGTTCGCGCGTACGAGTGCTTCGCTAACTGGTAAATTGCGAGACGGTGGTGTGCGTTGCGTAATCATGCATCAAAGAATACGAGTCTCTATGTAGGTCGTAATAGATCACGAGCACTAAAAGACGAGGGTTGATTGATTAATAAGCTCTCCTATCGTCGCGTGGCGATTCAAACGTCTCGCTCTAAACGTCGATTGGATGAAACGGTGAAAACCCTTTGATAACATGTTTTGTAAGAAAGATGTGATAAGAAAGTATCGGGTGTATGCATAAATTTAATAAATAACGCGTAGATGAAAACGATATATGAGCGTCTCTGAACGAGTTATTCTCGATACCATCGGTCAACTTACATCCGAACAATAAAATAACAAAAGTCGTTACCATAATTTTTAATTTCTTCGACACGTTTACGCCGGCGCGTACCACCGGTGGCTCACGCTCGCGTGTCTATCACACGACGTTCACCACCGCGCCGCCCCCTGACAAGAATCACGAACCTACAAAACTTCTGCGCGCACCTAGCAATTCAATCCTTTCCACTCCTTTGGAAGTAAATCGCGAGGTAGGTTAAATGAGAATTCCAAATCCTTATACATTACCCTATCAGCAAACATTCGACGAGTTCACTTTGTGCGCCGCGATAACGTATCATGGTGGACCCAACGTAGGTCACAGAAAGTTAACTTCTCCGCGACTTCGGTCTCTTCGTCAAATCCGAACGCGAAAGGCAATCGCAAACTTTTTCGTCGCGTCTCGAGTAACGTTCTCGAGTAACGTTCCTCGCAGTGCTCCTGGAACCGCGACGTTCTTCCTTTCTTTTTTATTCCGTTTCGTTCGAAGAGCACGTACACTGGCCCGCTGGACGTTTCCTCTGTGGCGGTGAACCGCTCCCGTTGTTTCGAGGGAAAATTTACGGATCGATGATATCGTTTCAGTCGTTACCGAGGGCTATCTCCCCTCCGACCGTCTCGTTTCGCAAAAATTACACGGTTCATCTCGGAAAACGTCGCAACGAAGAATTCAACCAGGGGAGGCCACCCCGCGGAAAATGATACAACCGATCCTGGCGTAATGGCAGGGTTGTATCGATTCCGAATAGAATTTATAGTTGGCTAGATAATATTTACTTATGGCTCCGAAATGCCCGAATTTCTCTCGAAATCGTGCGCGCCGCGGTTTAACCGTCCACGGTATATATCACCGGAGGGCTACTTCTTATCCCGTAGAAATAACGTTTCTCTCATTTCGCGGTTTGAACTCGGGTGATAAATGTTCCAAGCTCGATGGCGTACAGGTTGTCTCGCGTAAGGCGTTACGAAACGTTAGAAACCAACCGAGACCCTCGTCACGCCCTATCATCCTCGTCATTCGATATTCTATCTATTTCCGGTACCCCAAATAATACTCCGAAGATCTAACAAAGAACCACGCACATCAAGCATGCAATTATTTATCTGCTCTCATGCAGGACTCTGACCATTCCCTGCAAACAGAACACTTGAAAAACCTGGTAGAAGTCACATACACCATATGTGTATAATAACTCGTGCCAGGAAAAATAAAGCAGTTCTCTATCTTAACCGTGAACGTTAACGTTATCTCCGCGGAATAATAGTGCTAGTTAGAATATTCGTTCGCGAGGTAATAATTCCCGTGACACCGTCCGCTTTATTTTTCCTGCGCTTGTTTCTAGATCTAATGTATTCGCCTGTCCTATCCACACACGTTACTAACCCGAGTTAACGTTCCTCTTTGTCTTTGTAAGCTCAAACACTCGGTCGCCGCATAAACAACGTGTATAACAACGTATTTAGGTATCAGTAGACCGCAGATTTTTATGCGTTTCTAGTTTGAATGCCCAAGAAACTACAAGATGGGTACATTATCTCGAACCCATCTCAAAGTTTTACTTCATTCCTTGTGTCCAATGGATACCATCCATTACAGAGATGATTTCCTCGTCTTTTACGCGCAATAACGAGTGGTTTCGTTCGCTTCTGTATCGACAAGCGAAAATAATTACCATTCCCTAATGTTGCATTTTACGTTCTTTTGTCCTTTGCCATTATATTCAGAACTCCGTGAATATCAATATGGATGTATTTTTATTTTCGTGGACGTATGAAAGAGCGTGACCCATTTAATCTTTCATCAGACATGGTTCACCGCGAATGGTTTTTCGTGTATTTCGAAACTGAACAAAAAAAGGCGTGAATAGATCTGGAAATATGTACGCTCGTAACAAGGAATGAAACGACATGCATATATTATTATATTATTTCCTGGAATAGGTTCTCCGTATACGTATAAAAGTAAGTCATGAATACGTAAAAATCGCGGCTTAATTATTGGCTTTCTATAGAGGCGAATCCGAGTTTCTTTACTTTTTCCGCCAGTGTGTCCGGTTCCAGCATGAATATTAACATTGATGTTTTTAATTTATGGGCGTGTAAAAGAACGACTCTGCTTTAATCTTTCTTGCTCTGGCGGGCCTCTCCGAATAATTCGATGTATATTTTAAAACTGAAAGCGATCGGCAGTACTAGGCTGCCGTACTTGAGGCTGGTATAATATTTTTCTTGATAGAGTAAACACGTCGAGGGAAATGATACTTTTGGCTTAACGAAAAGGAAACAGACGAAATGTTGATGAAAAATTTGTTAATCTTCGACCAGCTCCCTTTGCCTCGTTCTACGAAATTAGAGGTAGAATACGCTCGATAAATATTCTTTTAAATTACTAAACAGCTGCGTAAAAGGTTCCGATGGGACGTTTTTATTCCCCTGGAATCGAATCGAGAGGCTGTGTTCGTCGTAACAGGCTCAAGGCGGAAAGAAATAAGCGGAATGCAACGATTTCGGACGCATCTTGTTTGCCACGCTCCTGTTTCGCATTCGCGCGGTGCCCGAACGCGATTGCATCCATTTTTCTAGCAAATACACCCTCGCGTTTTTTAATATACGCTTCTATTAAAAGCGAGACTGCGATATCGCTTCCTAGCTGGACGAACACGCAACAATAACAGGAAAATCTGGACCGTCGGAAATCTGTTCAATTTTCGTCTGGTTATTTTTTTCTATCCCTGCGTAAAATAAAAAAAATCGTTTTTCAATGATCCGGCCGAATTCTCCGGGAACGCTCCGATAACAGATTGAATCATCGATCGGTCCGGAAATGGGAAATAATCGAATTTTCTAATTTTCACGTTTTCGTCGAATGAAAATAAATAGGCGATCGGTCTCGATGTCTTGCCGTTTATCGCGTTCGTATATAATTGTCTCTCTTCTAATGGTCACGCGCTAGCCCGTTTAAATCTGGAGAGTTCACAAATGATCCGTAAAAGTGGAAACGTATTTAAACGAAGGATTTCGCACGCCGACACGAGGGGATTGAGAGGATTTCGTTTTTGCTATTGGATCAAAATTTATTCGGAGAGATTTATTCCTCGAGATTAAAAACGAGAAAAAGAAAAAAGAAAGGAGAAAAAGTCTCGAATAGCACCCGAGTTTGAAAGTTTATTTGCGAAACCAGTGTTGGCGGGACTCGATAAGAACTGGAAACTTCGAGTGCTCGCGTTTTTTGAACAAATGCGAAACGAGAGCAGCGATGATCGAACCTTTCGTTAAATTCCACGCGAGCTACGAATCTACAATTTTCATCGCATCCCTCGAACAGAACTACAGAAACTACGCGGGAAGAAAAATCGTCGACACGAAGAGCATCGGTACGTATTAGCAGGAGTTCCTTTTGCGAGAAAATATCTCGCAAGATATAACGAGAAATGTTCCGAACTACCGTTACTGCAGGCTCATTTGCATAAAACGCACCTAATTACGGAATAACACTGCCGGAGGCAGTTTCTCTCCGCAAAGAGCACGCCACAGAAGGTTTACTCGATGCTACAAGAGTTTTAATATTTCCTAAAAGGAACTTGCAAAAATTAGCGGGACCACACGCACAAGCAGCCGTCCTGGCGCCCCGCGCGATTTACTTGCGAATTAGCTGCTGCAAGCTATCAGCTGCAGAACCAGTTGAACGTTAACAGACGTACTCGAACCGAACGGAACACTGTCGTATAATAACATTTGCGTAATGCTAGCGAGACGGGTGCAACACAGGTGCAGGCCACGGTAGCAGAATTGACAAACACATACACAGAGAGATAGAGAGCCAGAGGTGGAAGGCAGTCTGGAACATGAGCGGAGCCATATGAAAACCATGAAGCTCCGAACGAACTTTCGAGTTGCTCTAATGGTAATGGATACACCCAACCCTCTTCTAGTCTCTCGACGAACGCAAAATCTGGAACATCTTTCGAACACTCGGCGCAAACTACTTCTCATCCCCGAGGAGGCTTACGGGTACATCTAAGGCAACCGTACGCGGGACCTGAACTTCAGGAATTTTTTCCACCGGAGAACTTTCTTTCACTGGAAAATTCATTATACGCGTCTCGAGCTTCGCGTTCCTCTTCATCTATTCTGTACATTTCGTTTGGACATCGATAAAATCGAACGAGTAAATATTTAATAATCAAAGTACGAGTAATTCTACGTTAAATAAACTGTTAACTCATACGAATGTTAAATATTAAATTCTTCAAGCGGCGAATGTATGTTTTCAAATATTGAATCCGTATACTCGGTATTATATAATTACGCATCACGTCACGTAACGGTCAAACGCGTCTCCCTTCTATTTTCATTATTATTATTTACTCGCAAATCGATAACGTGAAATTCAAGCGGTGTGCAAGCGGGCACGGGTTACCGGTCCGTTTATATTGATTAATTTACCAGCGTGGATGGAATATTAACTGAGCATTAAAAAAAAAAAAAATAAAATTTCTCGCTGGAACATTTCCGGAAAATATTTGGGAAACTATCGCGGGGGCCGCTCGCGATTTATGTGCTCTTCCATGTTTTATTAATTGCGCTGTTTTCAAGAAACAAGTAAACGTTTCTGTTCTCGTAGCAGAATTCATTGTTTAAACAAATTGTGGTGGCTGACGGGTGAATAACAGAGATTCGGGTAGTATTATGTTGACATGAATATCTACGAAATTAGATTGTCTATTTATTGGATTGTCCAGATAGTTCGTGCCAATTTTTAAGAAACACTCGAAGACACGTTTGAATTTCGATATGTGTTTATTGAATTATATATGTACCATTCTGTTCCACAATTTTTCCACATGTTATTTGTTTCCAATCATTCCGATATATTCAGACCTGTACCGCCTACTAAAAATCGCCATGAACTTTCCAGACAACCCAATATATAAACACGACCACTATATATAAAATAATATATAATTATATACAATAATTACAACGATATATAAAATAATTGAGCGGAACTCGCGAAAGAAACTTTCGGGACAACCTAGTAGAAAGAACGAACAAAACATCACCGTTATTTCTGACACGCGGCATTCTACGCACCCACATTTTTTTTTTTTTTTTATTCATCTTCTTACTTTCAACAAATATACCCCATCTATTTACCTCCCCATTTCGCATTTCTATCGTTTTTAATTGCTCCCAACCCGTACTTGTACACCGCAATTATAACGAATCGTAACAACAATTACAGGAAAACCCGGTGGAACGTTTAACGAAGTAACTCGAACAATTTCCAGCACTGCTACCGCTGCTTTTCGCGTTAACCTGGGAAAATTCGAAACCATTCTTTTCATCAATTCCGAACCGTATTTAAATAGAAGAATCAACGCACAAGGCGGTTTCGCGGATTCCCCCCACTCGACCGGCACGAAAGCTGGATGATTCGGCGATTGTACGGGTAGATTCGCCACCGGACAGGTGTAATCGAGGTTCCGGGAGGCCGTCGTTCCCTCCCCTCTGCGAGCCACTCAAATATTACGAGTCGAGCGAATCGCGGGCGTTTCGTTTCGTTGGATCGGGTTCATTGTTTTCAACGAGCTCGCGGCCGTTTGTACCGTTCATTACCAAACGATGTACGTAAATTCTCGCCCAACGATGTTGTTTACGTTTTTCGAGAGCCCGCTCCAACGAATAAACCCCCCATCCGCCCACGCCCTCTCTTTTGCACGACTCCATCCCCCGCTCTTCGTCGATGAGTTCATAGCTGGGGGAGAGTCGTTGCTCCAGTTTCCTTTTGTAACGGTAATTCCTTTTCATATATAGATAATAAGTTTTGATCCCCCTCCTTTCCCTCCGTTCGGTTTATGGAAATTTTCGAATTTGCAGATTCATCGATTGTTATTGTCCCCTCCCCCCTACCCCTTCCGACGATTTATTAAACGTTCCGTTTCGGAAATTTACCACCGATAGGAACGGGTTTTCCGTATCAGCACGATGAGCGTATTGTTATTTGAACGCTCGCGATCCCCCCCCCCCCCCCCCCAACCCAACCCCCGGCCTCTTCGCAGCCGATGGAACCTCGTAAAGTGTTATGCTAATTAACTCGGTGCCTCGTTAACAGTTCCATACGTATTACGTACACACCGCGGGCAACGGTTGCGCTCGAATGCTTCGATCTCGCCTCGACTCGTTTCAAAGACCGCACCGAAAACGGTTCTAGGATTTTATTTTTCTATAAGAAAATAAATATGCCCGCGTATGGACGCGTAACGGACATAATTTTTCACGTTTAATCATTTGGATGCCACGAGCGAACGGCGCCCAAAAAATCGGACGTGTATTCCGTGCCATTTGTGTTCGATCGAAAAACGAAAGCCTGCAGCCCGAAACCTCTTTTACTTCCGCTCGTTGTTGACATTTTCCTGTATCTTGATATTTTGAGAGCCGGAATGCCACGCAGATACAAGAGTAGACCATTTTTATTGACAAAGGTAAACACGGATTCATTTTATTATTCTCCGTTTCGTTGAACGCGAGCAAACAACGTTTCGATGGTTTCTTCGAATTTTAATTTACGTTCGTAAGAAGAGAAAGGTTCTTCCCATTTCTACTTCTCGTAAAAGAGATCGAAAACGTACGAGTGGAACGCGATGAAACGATAATTGCGTCGCGCTTGTAATTCTTGTCTATTTAAAAGAAAATATCGCATAGTGCTACGCGCACTACCAACCTACAACGCGTAAGATCGTACTTTTAACGATCCAGGGTGCGAGATTATCCATATTATCCGATGTATCGCGAGCGATTCACCGATCCGATGCACGAAACGAGAACAAAGGCAGAATTCGATATGTCAAGTTTTTTTATTTGCTATTCGACTCTTTTTTCCACTAATCAAATAATACCTGTACATTCGCGGTATTCGAACGGCGCGATGTCAATTGTAAATACATCATTAATGTCCCCGAAGCAAATATTTTAAACAGCGCAAATATTACACGCGAATACCTTCTTACTCGAGCAATAATCCCGGAACGAGGGTATGGAAATAACATTATTCGACCGTTAAAATAGCCGAAATTTATTCGCGGTAACCAAACCATCCGCAAAATTTTCGTGTATTAAATTCTCTGGAATAATCCCAGCCGTGGGTAAAACCCATGGCTCGCCGAGCGAATCGAAAAGACAGAACAAGTCATTGTAAATTGTAACGGTTGCTTTTTATTTTCCATGGAAACGCAATTTGCCAAGATTCCCGAATATGGACACGGTACTTTTATTTTCCTTGCGCGTCTACACGTATATATATATATATATATATATATATATATACATTATTTTTTTTTATCTTCGTACGAATATTTACCATTGCTCCCTTGACAAATTTCGCGTTTCACTCTTGGAAGGGGAAGAAGAACGGAGATTCCATTTAACCGCGGATAAGCGAATTTCCGGGCAATTCGGTTTCCAGAGCTGGCGAAATAAATTCGTTGGCCGAGGGAAAATGAGATCCCCCAGTCCTGTTTTCGCCTAACGAGCGGACACGGAATGAAAATTTCACCCGTAACCGTTACAACTTACTTCGTTCGATTTCGTTACTTCCTATTCTGCTTTTATTTTCTCCCAACCCTCTTCGTCCGTCTTCTTCTCCTCATATTTATTTAAAAAAAAATTTTTTTTTATTTCCCGTTTCGTTGCAGGTGATCAACTACGACAGCCCCCGGGGCGGTGTATCGGTGATCACGGAGAAAGGAGAAGTTACAACCTCGTATCTCCTGGTGCAGCGTGCTCAGGCTGCAGATAGCGGACAGTATACCTGCCACCCTAGCAACGCTAATACAAAGACCGTCTTGGTGCACGTTCTTAACGGTATGTACGTAAGTTTGCGGCAAGTTTAAATCTGTCTCTCTGCCAGAGTTCTTCCCCCTGCCACCCTTCTTTCAACCCCTCCATCGATCATCGTCGAGACCCTTTATTTCGGTTTCTCGACGAGAAAAAGCAAACTGATAATAATTAGCGAGGCATGAATTATGCAGATACCCGGTAGCGAGTGCCTAGAGTAACAAAGTTCCCGACATCAACCGTAACATACATCAAGGCAAAGCCCGTAATTCCGAACAATGGGGCTTTGTCCCGTGAAGTTTCTTTTTTCCGGCCCGGTAAACAACAAACCTCCGCGGGATTGCTTTTTAGAGAATGTAATACACTTCGCCACACGGGATATCTTACTTTTTATTCGAGCAAATTACGTAAGCCCACGGTCGCAACTGTAAATTTTCCACCAATTCGGCGCACCTGGCGAATATTGTTACCGAGCGTGGCTCTTTCGTTTTGGACAAAATTACGCGTAACTTTATAAGACGTGTAAAAAAATTGGTGACAAATGTTCGAATCGATACTTGGAATGGGTTTCCCTCGTTTTCGGTTATATTCGCCAAATAAAAGATCGGAAATACGCTATCGGATCGATGGAATATTCTCTTTTAATTCCCCCTACCCCCCGTCGAACAGCGGAGCGCGGTTCCTTTTCGAGAATATGCGTACGGAATAATAACGAAAGTTTCGATACGAGCCTTTGATGATTCGCAGCGTATCATTTTCGGTGAATAAGTAAAAAATTCATTTAGTTGATGAACGCTGTACGGTGCTCGTAGCGCCTAATTTTAATATTTAACACGTTGATCGTCACGTCAGCCTTACGCAGTCAATGTAACAAGTAGACTGCGGATCTTTATGGAAAATAAAATATTCGCGAACGTTCCTATAAAAATTGAACCTAAATAGGAATTTATTTTATTCTGAAAATGTTATAACACGAACTTTACTTTGAATCTTTTTTATATTCTTGCGTATTGTTTGCATTTTGTAGTTTCTTGCACATTCAAATTTTCTATAAATGCATAAAGATCCGCGGTCTGGTAGTAAGTATTCGTACAGGAACCAATTCGAAATAAAACTTCACGTATTTATTTTATTAATAAATTTCAGGGAAAAAAATAATTAACCAACATTCGTACATAGCTTTAGAATAGAATTTTCGTAAATCAAAGTTTATTACTTTTAACGTTAACCTCTTATTTCTATTCTGATTAGTTTCTATTTTAAATTGATTGCTGTACGAATAATTCTTACACTGACTGTACGAATGACAATTCTCTTTCGCCGAAGAACTGAAAAAATGAATTCTGAAAGTCGAGCATCAAAGGAAATGAATTTAAACGAACTTCATGAATTTCGATGAAGTTACAGACACAAATACCACTATTCAATGTTTGATTACGTAACCTGGCAGTGAACGTGTTAATAAAGAGAAATCAATAAAATATGATCGAGAGAAATCGCCACGAGTAAAAATCACTTTCGTTCACCGATCGAGGGGACATTTTTCGTTCCCACGCGATTACGTTATTTAACCTAACGAGTACACCAAAGCCGTATAATTAAAAAAAAAAATATATATATATATATATATCTACATCCCATCGGTCGCAAATTGGTCAGAAAATTTCATTAATCCGCATCGACGGAGCTCCGCGTCGCATCGCGTTCAACGTGATTTCAATTTTTCCTCCCGTTCGATGGCGCGGGGTCGGGGTCCCGGGGATGGGGGATGTCGCGCCGTGAGATTATCCGAGAAAAGTCGAATTAACAAATACTTGCCGAACGGAAGGAGGGAGTGTGCAAGAGGGGAAGAAAGTTCGCCGAGGCGAGGGTGAGATTTCGCGAGTTTTCTATTAACTGGTTCGCTAATGAATTCTCGTTAA
This sequence comes from Hylaeus anthracinus, assembly GCF_026225885.1. NCBI lineage: Eukaryota > Metazoa > Arthropoda > Insecta > Hymenoptera > Colletidae > Hylaeus > Hylaeus anthracinus. Next base: position 12,467,981 of record NW_026535289.1, read on the forward strand.
AAACTGCTTCGTTGTCGTAATCGTGTTTCTCTACAAAACTGCCGAGCTCTCCTCTCCCGTCCTCTTCGTCTCTCCCTCGGTTTCGCCGCCGCCCGCACAACCACCCCCGAGTTAAAAGAAAAAAGCGCGGCAGTATTTCATAACACGCCTCGACTGGGTGCGTTTTCGCGAGGGTTTGGCGAAGGGATGACGGCGAGGGGGATGGAGGTCGGCGAGAGGGGTGGGCCACGGCCCCGTTTACAAAACGAATGAATCCGATCGCTCTCTTGGCAGGAGATAACAGTCTTAGCAAAAACCATTCAACCGAGCGAGAAGAGTAATTAAAGAGATTTCTCGTGGTGCAACGGGGGGGGGGGGGGCGGGGTGCCTCGGCCATTGTTGCACCGCCCAGCAAAACCATGCCCCACGGTAGCCCTGGAAAGTAGAATTCGGGTTTAGAGGGAGGGGGGAGGGGGTGTAGGCGAGAGATGGGTGGAGAAGGATATGTCTGACAGAGAAAGATAAACGTCTGTCGGCGTCTCTGGCGCATGGGTTTATCATAAAATCGATATACAGGATGGTCCACCGACCGGTTGCCACCTTAAGGGGTTCCACGACACTGCAACTACCCCCCTCCAAAAAGGGCTGTTACGTTCAGAAATTCTTTACGAACAAACTATATAGCGAATCGTTTTCAAAGTTTCGTTATATTCTATTTATAGAAAAAGTTCGTGTAGCAGATTATCAACGTAGTAGTTAACGCGGCAGTCGTTACTGGACCACCCGGTATACCCGCCGGGTACCAGGGAAACAATTCCAATAAGACGACGGATGCCACGACGGAATTCAATTTGAATTTTAATCATTGATCCGCAGGGGAACATCCAGCAGCCATGCAACACGGTGGTCAACTAAGGCTGGCGAATCTACCCTTCGTAATGATCTCGACAACCCTGCTGGCTTTCCTCAACCATCGCTATTGAACGAACGTTCCGTGGGATCACGAATACATTCATTCTAGACATTCTTCGGTAATCTCACCTATAACAATTAAAACAGAACTAATCGACGAATGATAATTGTTGCTATTTTCATCTTTGCAGTTTCAGTGCCAGATTTTCTTTTTGTATTAGGTTGTCCAGAAAATTCGTGGCAATTTCTAAGAAACGTTCGAAAACACGTTTGAATTTTAATATGTATATATATATATTTGTTGAATTACATACGTGCCATTTTGTTCCACGACCTTTCCATCTTTCAAGGGATGCACCCACGTTATTTGTTTTCAACCACTTCGATATATTCGGACCTGTACCACTTACCAAAAATCGGCATGGACTTTCCAGACAAACTAATATTTATACAAAAATATATATACCATTTCGTTTCACGACCTTTCCACCTTTTAAGGGATGCACCGATGTTATTTGTTTTCAACCACTTCGATATATTCGGACCTGTACCACCTACCAAAAATCGGCATGGACTTTTTCCGGACAACCCAATACAATTGGAAACTATGTGTATCAGGGAGACCAGAAAGTAATATCGTTTCTGCGAGTGGCAATACTTGTTTATCGTCTATCGGCTCGTTGTGTACCAATTGATTTTTATCGATCAGGTATTAAAAATACGCACACCAGATAGCAAAAGGTTGTTGATAACGAGTCCGATTACATACTCGATTAAAAATAAATACTTGTTTAGATTTATGTGTTTGAATTTAATGTAAAAAAAAGAAAAACAACGACATTACTTTCCGGTACCCCTAATGCATACGTTCTCACGTTTGCGTAACATTTAGTTTTACGAACCCGATCAAAATTCACGAATTCTCTCCATCCTAAGAATTAATTTTTTAATTCCTTAATGAAAGTCCCCGTCGCCCATATCAACGTGTCGATACAATTTTTTCTCTAGATCTCACGTTTTTCCCCACGATCTATAGATCGAGGAGCACTGCTTGAAAAAGTTTCGCGACCCAGACTGTATATCTCTAATAGTTGCGTGTCCGTTTCTGACGTTTTCAGATTAAATTGCGTCGTCAGTGGTAGCTGCTTTCCGAAAACCGATTAGCCGACGGGGAACTGTGCCTCTACGGCTAACGAGAAGTCACAGCCGTCGTGAAAAATACGCGTCGCGGGGAAGAGAGACATCGGTGAGAAATAGGACGGTAAAGTGATCCTTGCTGCGTTGTAGTTCGAAGGAGATAAGAAAAAAAAGTATATAGTATATAGTATATATAAAGTATATAGTATAAAGTATATATATATACTATATATATATACTATATATACTATATATACTATATATACAATATATATATATATATAGAGAGAGAGAAGGGGGATCCGCGATGAAAGAAGAAAGAATATAAAACGATGACGGTGGAATTGGACCAGACTGCGGCACGATCGAGTGCTGAATGTATTATAAGAATAGTAGTCTGTTGTAACGAATAAAATAAGAGATAACATTGTACAGGGTGTTCTACGATTGAACGATCAAACGGCGGCAATATATTTTATGGCTAGAAATAAGAATGAAATGTTGCATAACCGTAGATCCATAACGCATTCCACGAGACGATAAGGTTGGATGTAACCTAGAGCTTCCGACGTGATTCAAATTTCAAAATTTTACCGTAGTTATAGATTACGGAGAGAAACGACCTACAGCGCTTTTTGTTCGTTTATCATTAACCGCTTCATCGTCTCGTGGAACGTACTACGATAGTGCTTTATTAAATTGTTGTAACGAAAAAGATTTTTTGATCCGAGTCAACTTCATCGCTTCATTCGACCGATCCTATTCCCCACGCGTATGTTTTCGCTGTAACTTTCTAATAAAGCATCGCTGGTCCTACGTTCGCTTCCGTCGTGTTTCTACGCGTGAAACGTATTGGAGCGGTTCGATCTTGATTCTAAGACACCCTATATAAAAAAAGCAATCGATGGTAAAACGAAAAAAATAATAATATAATAGTTCGTTGAAACGTATGGTTCGATACTGGAACAAAGGGGAGAGTATCATTTTATTTGCTGTGTTGTGGTTTTAAGACAATACATTGTGCTTGCCAAAGGAAACGTACGAATTATCGTTGAGAAACAAATAAGATTTTTAATCGTTCCGTTATCGCGGCGTTTACCGTTACGGTATGTAGGCTATGTTAAAGTTTAAAGCGAAAGGAGTGGCAGAAATTCGGTTGGTTGCGTTAGGGATGAACGCCAGGGGCGTGAAAATGGTCTTCCACCGCGTAAATTGAGAGTTCGGATTAGGGGGAAACCAAATAAATCTGGATTATCTTCAAATTCGATCTGGATGTCCAGCGAGTCGCGGTTTCTGGATGGAAATAAACAATATATTTCGCGCGGGAAACGCAAGTAGACACAGGGCAAGATTCAGGGCTGGCGTTGGGATCGGACGAACGTTGATTTAAGAGGGTAACCCAATTCTTTCAAATATAAGACCCACAAGAAAATTTGTATATACTTTATTTAACAACCTTTCAACCCTTGCTTGGTAGTTCCAGTGTTAACCACTATGGCCTAAAGGAGTCGCGTGTCCTTAAGCCGGCCCTGACGTGACGTTGACATCGAGAAAAAGCACAGCAATCCGTTCTTTTTCTTCTGTTAATTTGTTTCGTCTACTAATACTACGCGACTATTAGGTTGTCCAGAAAGTTCGTGGCAATTTCTAAGAAAAATTCAAAAACACGTTTGAATTTTAATATACATTTATTGAATTACATAGGTGCCATTTTGTTCCACAACCTTTTCACATTTTAAGGGATGTAGATTGCCATGTCACCCATGTATGGGTTTCACTCAACAACTAAAAAGATTAATTCTGAAAAGTTGACATCAAAGGAGATGAATTTAAATGAAATTCATGAATTCTGATGTAGTTAGAAAAATAAATACCACGATAAATGTTTGATCACATAGATTTCAGTAGTCTAAATAATATTTAATATTAGCAGAAATTTTTAAGAATATTCGTTTGCCGGTCAACGTGTTAAGGGACGTATACATGTTATTTGTTTTCAACCACTTCAATGTATTCAGGCCTGTACCACCTACCAAAAATCGACATGGACTTTCCGGACAACCGAATATGTATCTAAATCTAAAACGAAAGAACCGTCTCTTCGAGAAAATTGAAAAATGTATACTGGGCTACGTTCATGCTAGGATCATATGGAATTATTTACGAAAGGTATACCGAACTATCCCAGCACAGAGTAAACGGCTGACACGATCCACAATTTTGGGCATCCGAGCTCAGGGTATACTTCCACACCGTGAACGGTGACGTAGAACAAAACGCAATTTATAAAGTGTTCATCGTATATTACGCATTTCGTTGTCGGTGTTCACACACAGCATCGTAAAAATAATGCGAGAAACGAGTTGTTAGAGTTGTACTAACTATACCTACGTTGTATAATACTTGTAAGTCAGATTACATTTACCGTGGCTGCTACCGAGCGAATAATTTTTTATCTGTCGACGAGCAAAAACACGAGTCGAGCTCAAAAGATGCATTGAGATACCAAAATTGGACGCGTGGACCTAAATTGAAATCGTTCCAATCGGACCAGAATAACGACTGTTGTTATTTTATTTAGATAAGTTTTCAACGAAGCGTCGTCGAAGTCTGGTTTTCCTTGTAACCGCCATGAGTGAATAACGAGTGAATGGGAAAACAATTGGAGCAATGGAAAACGGGCGAATGACGAACCAAGATTTCATTAATCAAAATAAAGGAATAAATTCTAACGGTTACACATGTTCATAGATTAATTGCGAGTTAGTGTAAGATCTCGTTATACCAAAACCTGTGTAAAATGCTGTTTCTGTTGTAGCTGAAATTCTTTTATGTATTTACTTCCCAATATTTCTCCGATCACCTTTTACCGGATTGAAATAAAAATGGTCAATCCGTAAACCGGACAGAATAATTTATAATATTAATAATAAAATTTTATCACATACGACAACCAAAAATTTCATCCCTCGTTAATGGTAACTGGTCTCACCTTTTACTCGTGTAATTAAACAGTTTTCAGAGGATCCGCGTCCCTTAAGGATACGCTCACTTTCACAGATTTGTTTAGCATATCATGCAAGGTGCAAGAAAACGATTTTAGAAAACCACGCTCGGAATCGGAATGGTTCGTTAATATGACGTTGACTCCCTTGTGTACCGCATCGAGGACATCGTGGTGCAACATCTCCCCTGTGAGGTACAGATCGGCGGACTGATCCTTCAAAACGGTTGCCCCAGACCCAGCGCAAATTGCAACAGTGCTGATCAAACCATCTGGAGTGCAAATAAAATGTCAATATTTCAAATTCGCTTGAAAAAAAAAAAAAAGAGAAAATGTAACTCGATACCTGTTTGACGAGCACGCGCCAATCTCACGTGTTCCAAGCCGGTGAGCTCTTTCACCAATTCCACAGCTTGCTCGATAGCGATTTTCTTTTTCAAAGTGCAGAATCGTCCGAAACCATACTCGCTATTGGTTTCATTCGCTTCTATCGGTTTGCTACTGCTAAGTACTTGTATCACAGGATATCATTAATTACAAAGCGATTAAAAAAACTCTAGAGAACTTATCGTTTTAAATTTACCATGTTTGAATGCCGATGCCAACCAATCGTTTACGCCACCTTTTACCGAATCGAAAGTGGTATGCGGTGAATACACAGCTATTTTGTTTTCTAAACATTTGGCCACGATTCTCTCCTACAAAGGAAACAATTTCATAAAAACCTTTCGGTACTTTCTCGTAAATTTATTTCTTACCTTCCACGATCGAGTTGTTACAGACTTCATTGGTGCGAATATCAACGGATGATACGTAACGATCATGTCAATTTTTAAATTTAAGGCTTCGTGCATCACATCTTCGGTTAGATCGTTCGTTAAAAGTATATGCGAGATCAGTTTTTCTTCCGTAGGTTCGACGAGCAGTCCCACGTTATCCCATGATGCTGCGAGGGGTAGATCAGCAAACGTTTTCAACGCGTCTAAAACTTGTGTCAGAGGAATCCCAGCTGTATTAGGATTTACTCCGCTCATTTTACGCAGGATGTAGTAATCTTTCGCTATGGTATAACTTAAACTTTTGTAGCCACGCGCCAATCCAGTGAAATGCCTAAACATTTATGTAAACCTAAAATCAGATACAGTTCAACATAGACATAGATTTAACCAGCGGTTATATTGCATTTCGTGCTAAGAAGGTATTAGATTCTAGTAAAATGAACTTCCATTCTTTTAAATATATTTATTATTACAAAATATAATTACATAAAACTCTATTTATATTATTCGTTATAAAACCAAATTTTCACTAATCCATCGTCACTCGCCGATGCAAGCTGTCCAGGGGTTGTAGGATTCCACTGTACGCAATTCACGTCTTGCGTGTGGGCAGTTTCCATAGAACAAACCATTGTAAAAGATGATTGATGAATAGTAGAATCGCTATCCTCTTTAAATATTCTAATTATGTCATCGCCACACGCAGTTACTATTAAGCCGGTCGTTTTGCACCAATCGATATCGTAAACTGCTCTTGTGTGATAACCAGATAACGTGCATACACATTTCCAAGTCGGTTCGTTGTTTGGTGTAGCGATACCGAGATCATTGCCAGGTTTATACTCCTGCCATATTTTCACTGTTTGATCATCGCTACAAGTCGCTATCCTAGTCCCAGTATTATCCCACGAGAGACTCCAAACTGTAGATGTATGAGAAGATAATGTTGCCACGCACGACCAGTCGTTATCCGCTGCATCCTCTTTGAATATCTTCGCCGTATTGTCGTAACTGGCGGATGCCACGATTTCTTCTGTAGGATGCCATCTTACCTATAGACAATGCAATTGATCAACCATACAATATTAGTAGTTTAAATCTATTTTATTACACTTCTGTTATTTTCAATGTAGTTAATGCATAGTTAACATCACAATTATAATTACTACATAATACCTACTTACCTTCTTCACATCTTGAGTATGAGCATTGATAACAGCAGCACACTCATATTCATCCTCGTTCACTTCCCATATCCAAACAGATTTGTCTCTACTGCATGTAGCCAACAATTGCCCGCTGCAGGACCAACTAACACTTTTCACTTCGTTCTCATGACCCTCTAAGGTCGCGTTACATTCAAATTGTCCTGACTTTTTGTCCCACACAGCTGTGGTCGCGTCAAAACTAGCAGAAGCTATGTAATTCCCACAAGGAGACCATGCTATTTCTCTAATTGTTCTTGTATGTCCTTCGGTAAGGATAGTTTTGGAAACCCATTTTGGTTCTTGCGGTCCCCATATTATAATTGTTTTGTCTTCGCCGCAAGATGCTATGCAAGTACCCTTTGGATGCCAACAAACATTCCACACCCTTCCTCTATGACCACTCAAAGTTTGTTTTAATTCCAACGTTCCCATCTCTACCTGTAACAATACAACGACTCTTTAAATTTGTACATGGTCGTTCTTTAACACTGATTGCTACAGAAGGAAAGCCTGTTTGTCAACAGATTTTTTGTGGCAAACTTGTAACAATTATTACAAATATCGATTGGGAGATACGGGTGTGAAATGTTTGATCGCGTTTAATATCGAAAACAAGCTCGTTATGCAGCACAAATGCAAATGATTAACAAACAGAGATTATAAATAATAATATCCTCAGAAATAGTCTGTGAATAGAGGTGTATGCGTTGGACGAAAATTAAAAGACGTTTTACTAAGCAACAAGCGTGTCATGTCTTTTATTTAGTATATTACATTAGTTTACACTTACGATAATCGTTTTGACGGTACTCTGTTCCCAGGTTACAACAAAATGAATTGTTGAAATGCGTAATTATGCATGTACTTTGCAATCACTTATCACAAGTTGGTGAATACAAATGATAAAAAAATGTATCCTTGGTGAAATACCACGTGCACCGTGTAACCACGAATCAATTCCCGTCAAGACGAGAAGTCGTAAAAAATACGAATAAATTTCGCTTATGTGAAATAATTTGATATATGCTTGATTTTGTGGAAGATGATGTTTTATTGTTGCTTGGACAAGTAAAATAATATTGATAATAAATAAATTGAATCGAATCTACATTTCATACAAGATAAACTCTAGCAAACTAGTAACTCTCATGCATTACAGTTTTGCTATGTAATTAGATAAAGAAATAAAAGAAAGTATTGCAAATACAAATACATTTAAAGAACAATGAATAATAATACATTAAATGAAAAGTTCTTAGAAGTGGAGAAGTTTACATATTCATATTTATTGTTTGTGACTGTTACAGTGTATACTTTCTAAAACAAAAGAAGTTTCTTATTTGAGACAATTTTCGCTCTGTAAAAATGATTAACCTTAATGTTTAACATAAATTAATTATAAAAATACGAACATTTTGTTTACTCTTGCGAGAATTTTTCAAATTTTGTTCAACTCAGTAGCCATCTCGCGGTGAATAGGTGTAACTAAAATTCCGACCTCCGTACAGCGCACCACCGGGAAAATGCCCAAGTTTGTCCTCGATTAGTTCCTGTTTATGTCGCTAGATGGCGTGTATTTACCGACATGATGGTAACTTACCAACAGGTCGGTAAATACTTTGAAAATAGCGCCATCTAGCAATGAAAGCAGGAACTAATTGAGGACAAGCTTGAGCGTTTTCCCGATAGAAGCGCTGACCATACTCCTAATTAGTTTGGTGGGTTCACCGCTAGATGGCTACTAATATGAGCTAAAATACCGGGAACCCACAAGAGAAACTGTGATAATTTAAAAGTTTAAAAAAGAAGAGTATTATTATACAAATCAGGTAAAAATGAAATAGCAAATGATGATGGACAAAGTAAAACGGATTTTGCTAAATTGTTGTCGCTTGAAATATTACTTTATACATTTATATATTTTTTATCTTTATTGGATCTTAATTTGTTTCTTAATACATACAAATATAAAATAATTAAATTATAATTTATTCATAACTATATGCCACTAAATACAGTAATTATCAATCTGACACTGTATTGTACGTTGTAGATACCGATAATCCATCTGAATCCGTTATAGGCAGCATTCGATTACACGAATCAGGTGTTCTAAAAAGTTTAAAACAGAAACCATAATTTGATTAACAGCCATTTTTTTTGTCAAGACAAGTCCATACTTACACATCTTTCAAGAGGTGCAGAACATGTTTATGTTCAATTCCTTCTAACCATAAGTTTAATAATTCCTCCCGTTTGCATCTCAGTAATTGTTTGCACGCATTCAAATTTTCTTTGACCGCATGGATTTTCTCTCTGGAAGCTGTAACTTTCTCTGATAAAGCACTGAATATCTATAGTAAAGAAAAATAATATTGATACTGTTGTCATATGAAAACAATCATTATTTTATATTACAGATCGATAGACTTACGTGCATAACTTCTGTGAGATCTTGATCATGTAATGATACCAACTCATCAAGCCTTTGATCGCTTTTTTTATATTCTTTCTCAAGTTTAGCTTTCTCTATTTCTCGTTGTTCGTTAGTTTCGCTGGCTGACAGAGCACGAATCACAGAAATTAGTAAACCACTCTGCAAGGAACGTCGAATTAAAAAGATACATAAACAGAAATTGATAGAACTTACCGTTTCTTTGGTAGGCTTAATCCCTCTCGGAGGTTTAGTAGGAGGTATTGAATTCATTTTTTATTATTTACAGAAGAAATAATAAAAACCAAATGTTAAACTTCACAATGCTATTCTTTTCATCTACGCAAATAAACAAACGTCTTTGCGTACTATAAATCACTTACTTCATAGGTTATGTTATGTTACGCATAGTTCGATAAAACGCGTACAATTCTAGATGCAATTTATTAAAATATTTATCATAAATAACTACAGATGCGCTAACTATTTATCTCTAGAAGTGATTATTGTCTTTATCACTGACCATGAATAACGATGGTTGAGTGACATTAGGTAATATGATAGCTAACACACACACACACACACACACACACACATTCGTACATTCGATATATATTTTTGAATAGTATCCTACGATAAAGGTTGAATGCTTTGTGGTATTAATAATATAAAAGTGATTTATCCAAATAATCGTAACAATTCTTTTTATTAACATATGATATACAACTTAGGATATGTATGTTTCTTAAAGTATTGTCTTTAATCGAAAAAAAAAAGTGTTTACATATTCTTCAACGAAGTTGTTTCTCGATCTTATAGTCGAATCTAATAGCGGAAAACATGCGATTGTTATCGTTTAATAAAAGTATCACAGAATTCATCATAAAATTTTATCATGTGGTACTTTCATATTAAGGCCTAGTATGCGTCACTTTACATACGATCTTCGATATATTTTCTTCGAAATCAAATACAAAAAAAAATATTATGCTACATTGCGTTAAGAAACGTTGATAGAAAATTTTTAATATCAACTCGAGTCGTCTTAATTTACTTGTACATAAAGGTTCGAAATTTAATGTATTTTTGTATTGAAATTTTACAACCACTTTGTCGATCTATTCATCTGTACAATACGAGAATAATATCTGTACGCACTGTTGTCAACATTCTGATAATTACAATATATAAAAATTGTAGTACAAATGTTTCACCCTTGTATTCGAGAGATCCTAACATGGTTGGTAATACATACCTACCTATTTATCCTACATTTTTTTTTATTTAATAATAACATACTAAATAAAGCATTCGAAGACGTGAACTTAAATTAACGATTATCCACACCATATAGATTATCAAGCTATTCTTGTTTTAAATACCAATAACTCAGGAACCAAGTACAATAAAAAGAAAAAACAAATGAGTGTACTCAATGCGTAATAAATTAGATAATAGCAATGTCATAGACCATTTAGGAATGTATAATGTAAATAAAGGTTAGATTATTTATGTATGATTACTTTCGGACAAATAACTATTGTTTTAACGTGATAAAATATACATTAAAATGTAAGGCTCCATGGTAACTTTACATTTGCGGTAATTGATCGATTGGCGTTGCAAATCTGAAATCTTCTGGGAATAACTTTCCTGCGTGAGGATACATTAATTTGTAAGACTGTCTAATCGTAACGTCTGCTACACCAGCGATGTCGCCAATTTCCTTTTGAGATCTTTTATCTTCGGAAGCCTGAATAACAATGATGCAGTAAGAATTATGTACATAAAATACTTCATAATTTTATGTACCTGTGAAGCCATGTATATAGCCGCAGCTGCTACCGAAATTGGCGATCTTCCAGGTACAATATCAATTTCTACAGCTTTCCTAGCGATGTGCGTAGCAGCTCTTTGTACCATATTTGGAAGACCAAGAGTAGAGCAGAACCTGGACATGAAGTCTCCCGTAGTGATAAGATCCACGCTAGTTTCGAGTGCTTTCAAGATCAGTTTGAAACATCTTCCGATTTCTTTCTTGCTGATTTTGCTAACTGCGCAAATTTCTTTGAAAGTACGCGGAACACCTTCCTGTCTGCAAGCTATGTACAAACAAGCAGAGGCGATGGCATCGTTCGCGCGGCCTTTCAAATTTTTACCATCGTGTACTTGTTTAAATAAGTTATTAGCTCTATCAACAATGGTTTTTGGTAAATTGATACGATCAGCCATTCCATTAATTTCACGAAACGCATTGATCAATGCTCTATCGGAACTGCTCATCTGTAAATATTATAATCTGTATATAACTCTTAATTCAATAACAGCAACAAATATCTTTGGAATAACTAATATTACGCTTACCGTACGTCTGTTTTGATATTTTGAAGCACCAAAAGCATCGAATGAAGCTGCTCCAGTTCCTGGACCTATCATGGTGGATAAATCAGAACCATTGAGAAGCGGATTTTCTGGCCCACCGACACGCGATGGATCGACACCTGCCTTCTCATTACTAAATGTTCTCCATTCAGAACCAACATCTATAACTCTATTAAAAAAAAAAAATTAAGGTCATCTCAAAATTCAGAATATAAAATTTTTCTACACTCTGTATTTACCTGTCTCCTACAACTAATCCACACTCTGAACAAATTTGGTCCCCAGCTCGATAGTCTTCGATAAGCGGTGCATCTGGATGTGCATAACAGCAAACTTTGTTTGTTTCATGTCTGTAAGAAATAACTAAGAAAGTGTATACTACATATTAATGCAAGTACGTGCATATATCGAATACTGTTTTCACAAATATATCAGACTTTGGAATTAATTCATATTACAGGTAAAAAACTATGCACTCGAGTGTTCAAATATTAAAGTGCCATTACGCATCGTTTTGTTTTATATTTACTTTACAATGTGCAATGCATAGACTTTATATTTTTGTTAATTAGGGTCAATATTCTAACTCGATATATACTTCGATTACTTCATTTTTCATCGTAGACACATTTATAAAATAAAATAAAAATTATTAACTATCCGAATATTAAAGTTACTCACTGTAAACCTAAGTGTACCGAAACAAAATGTACTTGATCGGATAGTTAATCGACGATCGTGTCAAAAATAAACAAACACTGTCAGATTTCATAACCGTAACGCACGAGATTGTTACACATCCGATTAATTCGATCCGATATTATGTTACATCACTTTAAAAAACAAAGCACTAGGACAAGTGCCGTTAGGGTTAGTCGAAAAGTTTCGAATAAAACTCCCACAAAATTTACCTTGACGAACTTGCCATATTTCGGATTCGTGTGTCTTCTCTGCCGCGTATGTCAATGCAGCACTAACCAGGAGCTGCTCACTCGATGCAACTCAATGCTTTTAGATAGGATAGGAGCGATAGGACCCAGGGGCTGCTCACTGCTGCTCACTCGATGCTTTTAGATAGGACTGGATACAGGGCCGGCGTTAAGGGGGGCGCAGAGATGGGCAAAATTCTAAACTTCGAATAAATCTGAAGTTTGCTGATATGTTTGTCTCGTTTCCTCTTTTGAATATTTTCGAAAGAAGGAAACGGGACAAACATATCGGCAAACTTCAGATTTATTCGAAGTCTAGGATTTTGCCCATCACTGCCGGGGCGTCAGATTTTTGGGGGCGTCGCAGTCCGGTGTCACTAGTATACGAATATACCGATATACAGAGTGTCCCAAAAATGTTGTAATACCTTGAAAGGGGTGGTTCGAGAGGTGATTTGAAACAACTTTTTCCTTAGCGAAAATATTGTCCGAGGTTTCGTTGAGGAGATATTAACGGACAACACTGACCAATCAGAGTGCGTAGCCTACGCTTCCGTGGCCGCTCCATCGGCATCCTCGCGCTCTGATTGGTCGGGGTTTTCTGTTAATATCTCCTTAACGAAGCCTCAGACAACATTTTCGCTAAGGAAAAAATTGTTTCAAATCACCTCCTAAACCACCCCTTTCAAGGTATTACAACATTTTTGGGACACTCTGTATATACCCCTGAAGGGGCGCCACGTTAATCTTGCTCGGGCCGCCAATATTGCTAAAACCGACCCTGACTGGATAAGACCGAATTTTGTTCATTGAGCTCTATCCTAGAGCTTGCAGGACTGCTCGATACCAATGTAAAAGTATAAAATTAAGTTTCTAGAGTGCCATGATCACATCTTTTTATTGTAACCAATTTATCACGTGTAATTACAGTGAAAACGGTTACAAGAATAGTTGAATTTACATTTCCGCCAATACCATTCGGTTATTATTTTTATTTACATTATGGTATCACATTAGTGCCATCAATTCTCGAAATTTTTGTTTTGTTATACTGTCAGTTCCAAATCCTGCAGGCTTTGACAAAATAGGTGGGAGATCTAAGACCTAAGTGAACTACATACTTCTACCCTACAGTGCCAAACCTTGTAGATAGATATCCTATTCGTTATCATGAATTATTTCGCAGCGCCATCGGTGATAAACTCTGGAACAAACTGTTCTTGGTCCATTCTGTGTTGGTAACATCGTTCGTGCTACCCTCTACGTTACCGTTTCAATTATCGATCATGGTTGTTCGATTGATAATTGTATTTGTATAATTGTCATAACATATTTTGTAATTTTTGTTCTAAATTATTTAGTAAAACTATCGTATACTCCATTCAATTGCCTAGCCAAATTACGTGTAACATGACTATCTTCTACTGTATTTAATCTATCGTTTTTTTAACATAATAGATACATGATAAATATCAATATGTACGGTGCTGATACATTCGAAAAAGATGTAAATTAAATTTAAATGTTCTCCTGCTCCGATACTCTAACCGTTTATCAACCTGTAGATAAATCTGTGACTAATTATTTTTCAATTTAATATACAATCATCTTTAACAAGTACTCTATATTTATCACGTTTCGATAAGAGTCAAGACAGATAAGACTTGGCGTACAAAATGTTTGGTTGTTGGCTCGAATCGAGGAACGACGATCGAATTGAAATTTTATTATGCGAACTGTTTGACACCCATGAACTTATGGAGCATTCAAGGGACATGCGCCAATCAAAGATCCGTAATCCGCGCCGTGGTGTACGCTTGCGTTGGACAGAAAACCATCCAAGGGAGAGAGAGAGAGAGAGTGAGAGAGAGGGAAACGAAAGACGGCACGCCGTAACGACACGGTCAGTCTTCGACGAACTTTCGGGTGTGATACTGGCGTCGTTCCGGGACCGCTGTGACTCGAGTTTCACGTCGTTCAATTTTCCACTTCGCATCGAACGAGCAATCGTCGTTGACAACGCGTGGAACGATAAGGTATGACAGATCGTTAGCTATTATCGTAAAAATCTCTGTAATTGTGATGGATGCTTGGCATCGTATGCAAATCCACTCGATGCGAGATTAAATTGCGGCGTGAACGAACACACGTGAACTTGTCAATTATCGAAAGCATTAGGTTGTCCCGAAATTTTCTTTCGTTTTATTAATAATTAGTATATACACAATATTTTATGTTTCATGTCACATTACTGAATTGTGTACGATTCATTTCGCTTCATTACTGTCGCAGCATCAATGTCTAAGAAATTAGATTGTCTATTTATATAAACACTGCCACAGAAAATAATTGAATGAAACTTTTGGGACAACCTAATAGATCAAGTTGTCTTTTACTTTATTCGATAGCGATTACTTTCTCTTCCTCGATAGTTTTTCTCCTGATTTTCTGTCAAGGAATGAGTCCGACTCGGATAGTGTTTACTTTCGTAATAATAAAGTTTCATTTTTATTTTTTCGAAAATGTAATAATCACAGGTGTCGGATCGCTAGTTCGCAATTATAAGTCGATTAATTAATTTTATAGGTCGTAAATTGTAATCGTGATTGCAGTTTCTATAGAAATCGAGTGTATCGATTTGGATCGTGGCGGATCTCTCGATAGGGAGCGGTTTTATTTATAGGCTCGATCGATCAGAAGTGACGCGAGCAATTGATCGTGTTTTTAATGATAGGTGATTCCCTGAAGAAGTGTGTTTGCGAAAAAACCGATGTTCGATAAATCGTGGAAGGGTTTCAATCGACACGGAGGTAGTTTCATTGATCTCTGCAGGTCTGAGAACTCGAAGTGGAAGAGTGGGGTTAGCACACCTGAGTGCACGTGTTTCGGTTGTCGGAATTTGTCTTAACACTTTACCGACCGGTAGCCCATTAACCGGCTCCCATCGTTATACGAACTATTAATCTAATAACAATTGCAAGGAATAAAAACGGATAGAATAGATAAAATAATGATAATATGTAAAATAAAACGATGTGAATATTTCTTAGTATCTCGATGGAACCGCGTAGTTAGTTGAACAACTAATAAATATTCTCATCGTTTTATTTTACATATTATCATCATTTTATCTATTCTATCAATTTTTATTCCTTACGAAATTCTAATAGGCAAGATAAATACTGTAGAGTACTAATGTTACGGGAATAAAAAATAATAACTTTAATTAAATTGGGAAACTGGCAAGAATCGGTTGGCATAGGAAGATAGAATGAATCGTTACAGAATTAATCGCGATTTAGTATTAAATACAAGAACACAATATTCAGTTAGATTTTTTAGGACGACTGTACTCTCGTGATTTCTACGATGGAGTTTCACCAATTATCCCAATTATGTAGTTATTCCGCAACAAAGTCACGGTTTCCAGGTCTTGGTTCACTTTAACGACGTTTCTGGAGTAATAAGAACAACTAAAAATAGAAGAAATAGGTAGCCTAATTTACCATCGGTCCCTAACGACACTATCGCGAGTGTATTTTTCTGTCCAAGTATCGATCCATACGAGGCTCAATATTGATCTTGAACGCACCCAGAATTAGTCCTCGATATTCTAATCACCTGAACGTGCAGGCATTTTGCACGTTACACGCGACGAACGTTATTCCTTCGTGCAGCCGTACCAATGATCTCATATATGTTTACTCTATCTAAATTTAATTTCACGCTACCAAAATAAACGCGCGATTGTGACTTGACGATTTCAAGGTCAAACGCGAGCAGCGTACCAGGGATCCTATCAACGTTTGATGTTTTTATCTGTTCGCGTATCGAATTCTATCAATTTCAGAATATTAAAAATATTATAAATTGAAAAAAAGTGAATAACTCTTCCGCGGCGTTGGGTTTAGGAAAGTTGACCGCTATCGGATCCGTCTTCGGTTGTAAAGAAAGAGTCGGTCGATGCAACGAAATACATAAATTACGATCGCGATTCCTGAGTGAGCTGTGTGAAAACTTGGCACCCGACTTTTCAAAAATTAATTTTTTTCCTATCGAAAACGATAGTATTTCGTTTGTACTTGATTGTACCACCAATGGTTTCGTTTGTACCTTCGTCAATTAATAATTAAAAAAAAAAAAAATTTTTAAAATGGTCAGCACCCGACATTGAGATTTTCGAAATCTGTTTTTTTTTTGTGATTCTTTAGAATCGTTTGTACCCGTCCGAACCGCTTTTCTTTTCGTTTGTACCTGAATAGTTTAAATTTCACAAGCAATTCTTGATACGGTTGAATTATAAAGATTAAACTATTATGGTACAAACGGGTACAAACGATTCTAAAGAATCACAACAAAAAAAACAGATTTCGAAAATCTCAATGTCGGGTGCTGACCACTGTTTTAATTTTTTTTTAATTATTAAGTGACGAAGGTACAAACGAAACTATTGGCGGTACAATCAAGTACAAACGAAGTACTATCATTTTCTATAAAAAAGAAATGAATTTTTGAAAAGTCGAGTGCCAAGTTCACATAGCTTCCTGAGTGACATAGAGTAGCTTTCTATGAACAGACTTTTACGATAGGAACAGTCGCTCGTGTGTTAGGAAGCAGCGGTCCAGAAGCTACGGTATTAATTTTAATGGATATCGAACTTAACATTTTGGAAAGGTTGAGGAGCACTGGCTCGTATAATGCCCACGCGTCAATGTATGGTTTCTACAAGGAGTGAATCACGCGTGAATGTTAATTATCATTAATCTATTATTCGTGATTGCATTAATACTATTACGTAAACGGTGATTCATATTTTTTTTTAGTTCTTTACCTCTTATTACAGGCCCAAACCCTATCCTGAAACGTCGAGAAATCCCAGCTTGAAGTAGCCGATAGTATTTTTAAATATTGTAGAAGGTTATTCGTTATCACCGCGCTGTGTAAATGGTGCACATGTTCAGATAATCTACCAGTGCGGAAAATATTGAAATTACGAGCAATGATGTAACACCGTGGCTTGACCATTCGTCCGACTTCGTTTTGCAATTCGAGGCTCTTGACTGTGGCTTTCTGATGACGACCGAGATAAGGAGAAAGGGATAATTGGGCGAATAAATAAATAAACAAGGTGTAATCCCGAGTGGTATCTTTATATCCTTGTCTCGATCATCGTGACTCTAGAAAGCTGGAGCCAAGAGAATTCCACGTGTTGCCAAACAGAGTTGGTCAAATAGTCGACTTGCGGGTTACATAATTGCTCTTCGTTACTTAGACCAGTGCTGCGCGACCTCTCAATAAAACAACACCGACTGACTTCATTCGTAAACGGAGCTTATATCAAAGAAAAGTCGAAGGAAAATATTGCGAAATTATTTGTTTCCAAGTCGTAGTTTCACGTGTGGATCGTTATTCACCGATAAGAAAAATGACTCACGGCCTTTCCGGTGCTGTGGAGCCATGGACAATTAACAATTAAACCAGAACAAAATATTCAACGAGATCAAAAAGTCTTCGTAGGAAACCCGTTTCCGTTCCGGTCTCTCGACCAACCGAAATAGCTTCGGAATCGAAATAGCTTCGCAATCGAAGTTTAACTCGACTTTCGTTTAATTCGGTGTTTTTCAAACCGTTTTTTAATCTAGGGAAATTAATTTGTACGTCTAAGGCCGATCGCACACGGCGCAACCGATTCGAAATTAGTGTTGCACACCTTTTGCGCTCTTTGTTTTACCTACTCCGCTATCTTTGTTTTACCTAGATCCACCACGGTCGTATGCAACTAGTTTCAGAGTGATTTGAAACTGATCGGTTGCGCCGTGTGCGATCGGCCTAATGGAACGAAAAATCGTCGGTTAATTAATGGGTGGAATAGTTTCAATCGCGTAACGATTGTTGATTGCTGGTGTATTGTTGAAAGCATACAGCGATCGATGAGTAGCAACGCAGAGGGAACGTCGATGCTCAAAGCAAACGTCGCGTGAAATTAATAACTGGTCATGCAAAATGAACGATGCACGTGCGGCTCATGTCTCATGCATATGTATCAATCGTGAAATGAATTACCTCTAACAATTTAAAGGATTGCTCATCGTTTCAGCAGCAAAAACTTGTAGATTTAACTTCTTCTTAATTACTGTTGTCGTCGTTCATGTTTTATTATCGAACATTATACTTGTTACGGAATTATAATCGTAAATAGTCCATTAACTCGATCTGAACGTTATTATCAGAGTATAATTGCGTCAGAATGTTTATTTACATAGCAAATTATATCATTTAATAGGTTTTCTTGTCGTGTCTCATAAAAAAAAAATAAAAACATGAAATAAATGTAATTGGAAACGATTATGCAAATTGTTTTTAACGTCTCTTAAGAGTGAAATATTGCAATAATTGCGAGGATGAAATATTAAAATTAAAGAACGAGAGAATTACAAGTGTTTAGATTGCTTTTTTTCTATGTTTCGAGTCTCTTTCTTACGCAAGTTTGTTAAAGACTCGAGAAGGACGAAAAAAAATGAAAGGCGACGATAAATTTTCACGAGTCGACAACGTTCGTCGATCGATATAGGCCGTGGCCACCAGCGTAAATGACCAACTCTAAATAGAAACTCAATGAAAACCGTCGCTAACGACCAACCACTAGACGCGACCTAAAAGACAACAATTAGCGTATCTCTCTATTAACACAAACTGCGAAAATTATGTAAAAGTTTCGAATTTCGTTGCAAGAGCCTGCGATGAAGATCTCGTACACTTTAAATATTGGCTGTGAAAACAGCGTAAAGAAGACTCTCGAGGTGTTTCCAAATATTAAATCTGAGCTCGAGATGAGACGAACGCGCGCTTTACTCGTCGTTGTGTATAATCAGTTCTCCGGCAATTATTGGTGTCGTCTCGAGTGAACATCTCGATAAACTCAGTTCACACCTTTGAAACGCTTAAATGCACGCTGATAATTAACATATCCGTTACGGCACAAACTGATAAGTACAGTTATCGTTTGCTTCTGCGTAACAGAACACGATAATACCTTCGAGTATTGTGCAAAGTAGCATAACTGTGCAACGTTTTTATTTTCACTCCACCGTTCGAATAAAATTCTACCTATGAAACAAACGTTTTCCGCGTCGAGAAAAACTATTACACTGGCGAAAAGAGAAAACCGCGATCGCTCGGAACATTTCGAACGTCGGGGAACAAGCACGCGTCCGTGGCAAAACTTTCTAAAAATGTACACGTTGGACAGGATTTGCTTTCTTCTCCGGAAACAAGGTGAAAGCGATCCCCCATTTGTCTCCTTCCGTTTCGGAAGAACGGAGATCGAGATTCGAATTAATACCCTCGCGAACGACCAACGAAGCGCGGCACGGTACTCGCCTTTCGAGTTTTCGTAATTTCACGACGCTGATTGCAGCCACGCACTTGCAAAATATCGCACATCTGTCGCTTTGCGCAACGGTCTCTCCACGGATGAGAGGCTCGTTCGTTTCTCAACTGTATCGAAAATTCCCTCAACATTCCTCTGTGTTGTTCGAGTACAATTACCCTGATCGAGCGACCATTAAACCGATCGTTGGACTAGCCCCGATATCGAGTTTAATTATACAGATTTCTATGGTACTCACGGCTCGGTAGTGCATGAAGGAACGCGAAACCTTTGATTTCCCCCACTTCTCTTGTCTCAACTCCTAATCAAGTTATCGTGCTTTTTTAGTCGAGAGTATTCTAATCCTCGCCGCCGTTCCTTCGGTAACATCCAAGTCCACGTGAATCTGTTTCTTTAATCGTACTAACAAAATTAGCTTCCTTTCGTTTTGGACGACGAACAGAAATCGACCAACCGTCGATCTCAATTGAATTCGATAACGCGTAACAAACGATGCCGAAGGCCAGACTATGGTTTCTTCGCGACGTTAAAGTTCTACCGCTGCAATCTGTGCCAGAAGACTTATTTAAAAGGAGGGTATTGTATTCAATCGAATCGCGCGTGCACTCTGATTCGCGACAAGGTCGCGTCAGACGACGAAAAAATTGATTGCGACCATAAATTTCAATCCTGTCAGAGTGAAAGCGTATAAACGGACCCGTGTTATTCTCGTTACGCGCAACGTACACCGACCGTTCATATCCTTCGAAGAAATATTTGTAGAAGTCTCACTCGCCCAATGAAATAAATTACCGCGTGCGTTTAATAGATTCGAACAGGTTAAATATACACTACGACGCATAACGATAGCATCGCTACAATTTTCGTGCGTTTTCTAGATTTAATTAATAATTTCTAATTTTTTAATAGCATCACGCGAAAGAGGCTAGAAATATATTATAGCAATGATAAAACGACGAACATAACATTTATTTAAGACAATTAATAATAATACTATAATATTGATACTTCATGGGCGCGCAACTATAGCGTCAATGGAATTATAACATAATAACAATATTAAATTATAACGTAATGATTAAATTATCATTTCAACGAATAAAAGGGAATGATTTAATAATGAGTAGGACCTCCTTTCTTCTCGGTTAACTCAAAAATGCGACTTGGCGCGCTTCCAACTAATTTTTTCAAAATTTCGTAGTTAATTTCGTTCCAGGATCTTAGTACAGCTTCTTTTAACTGCGAAATGCTCGAAAATGGTTGGTTGTGTGCACAAATACGCCGTGCGTCGTATATTTCTTCTGAAATTAATTATTTACGTCGCTTTTTTTCATATTACATCAACTACTTTCTTTGAATTTTTCATTTAAGTTTAAAAAATCTTAATAATATCAGTGATGCTATGGTTATGCACCGCAGTGTATATTAATAGCAATTCTTTCGTCGTATTTATACGACAACTAAAGAAATCACAGGTATCGTTCTTTGAAACGTAAGCTAGCGTTTCGTTTGACTTTTCATTTGCAATTTATAATCGTGTAAACCAGCGAAGACAAAACATGACGCAACGGAATGCGACGATGATACGCTCGAACTTGTTACCGTGAAGTTCATTATTGTTCCCATTCGAAAGACGAGGTGGCAAAAAAATGTCGTTATGAAACAATCTCGGAGACATGCTCGTACCTAAATGAAAAACCAAAACACGAACTGGTTAGCGTTCTTGATGTTATTATTATTCTGGATTCATGTTTTCGTACCCTTTTTCGAAATTGTTTTGTTGTGTTGTATTTTATTGTATTTCATATATTACAACGTGTTGGGTTCATAAATGAGCTGGATGAATCACTTGATAACGAATATATGTTTTATTATTAACGATAGAACGTGATCGTCGATCATAACTCGACTAAACTCATCGCACACGCTCGCCTAGAAACAAAAACGGCTAGCACACACATGCCTCGTACGGAGGCGCGTAGATATTTCGCGACATTTTCAACATAATGTAAATGTATATATGCACTGATAATATGCACAACTATGTGCATATTGCTAATAATCCCGTAGGGGGTTTAATAGCTAAAAAAAAAAAAAAAAAAAAAAAAAAACAACTAGATAGCGATACAAGATTCTCGTTTTAAAACATCCAGTTCGGATCGCCAAAAAACGATGTAAAGTCTCTCGCAGTTGCACGCATCGGTTCCTTTCGAAGTTACAACGACACGAGCTGATTTGTGGGAGCTATCGGAGAACAGGCAAGAGATCGGAGACCTTCGTAAATAAAGATACCGATTAATCATGTCGAGGCAGTGATCTTGAACCGGACATGATTTGATTCTCTCAGGGCCGCGTACCCTGACCTCGCGTCATCGTCATTTTTTTGCAATAGTCTAGGTTCTATCTCTCCGGCGGGGAAACGTTCTAATCGAAAAAATTTCGTTTGTCGATTACCGAGTCCGAAGTTTCGCACTTGCACTCACACGTACATGATTCCTTGTAATCGATGCTCGTTAAATTGTTATCGAGACGCCTATGGATGTTGACGTACATTTATATGTTAAACAACGCATATAATTATGCAAAATGTCCATTCTATTTATTTTCTTATTAAAGAAAACCTTTTATTTTTTATTATACTAAATTTTAATTCGACAAGTATTTTTCTTTCCGAATGTTTGCTTTAATCCGCGGATTAACGAGATTCCCGAATAGAAATCAGGTTTTGTCCCGTTGCCATAACGTCACGCTATACTTTGCCGAAAAAAGACACGGGCGAAAGTCAGGAAATTAATTCGACGAGTCATCTCTCGAGTCGTGTCTTCTCTTTACTTTCCCGAAACATTGCGTCGATCGGATCTACGCGAAATTTCATTCGTACATTGTGAAATGTATCGTTTTGGAATTGAAATTTTGCATTTATATCCGGACGATAAGTAATAGGTACCAACGATATAGCTGACCGCGTAAAATTCACGAATGTTAGAGCGTCAGGGCATAAAATATTTGATAACGGAACTACTAATTATTCATGGCTTTGTTCTTGGCAAATATGGCTACGTTGACCTCCATGGACTCATGAATTTCAAAGAGCATGCCTCTGTATTTATAGACAGCAGTAGTACGGCAAAAAGTAAAGAATAATTTAATGGAAACCTGGCAACGATAGTCGCGACACTTTACTCGCGAAAGGGAGAACTAAATCACCGAACGATCAAATATTCAATTAGAGGCGCGGAATTTTCTTCGAACAGCAAACGACAAATAGAGTCTCTGCGTGACAATTTACTCGCAATCTTCGTTCGAATGGACGACCAATTATTGAATTTGTTCGAATATTTGGTGTTTAGGTAAAAAGTAAATTCACTAATTTATGCTTTCAACAAAAACAGTAATAAACTCTATTAAAATGAAAAAAGAAAAATTATAATCAGCTCTGCTTTCGTCTCACCACGCGTCGTGCTTCTCAAAGCTTACATAAGTATTCACACAGACAAGAGAACAAATAATGAAAAATAACAGTCACTCGTGCTACCATGTTCGAATAGAGATGGCGCTCAATGCAAATGTACATGTCTTAACAGAATTATCGATTCAAATTTATCTTTTATTCGTTATTCGAAATTACCCATCCTTGGCTGACGGAGACGAGTCCATTTGAACCTTAAATTATAAGTTATGAAAGCGATATACACGCGATGAAAGCGTATTACACGCGATTTACGAAGTGTCAATGGCTCGAAAACGATCGCGTCGTACACGATATTTCCACGATATAGGGTTAAAGCAGTGGTCATATTCCCCCTATCAATTGACCCTGGACATTGATTTGTCTACATGGAATTATTGATCGGGGTTGTATCTCTTGTTTTCACTGTCTTCGAACGAATACACAGTAACCGTTGTCGTTTTTCATTTTTAGTATCGGCACCGTCGTTTATCGCACTTTTTCTTCCTTATTCCTCGCGATCGCAATTATTTAAATGATACGACCGATGGGGAATACAATTCCGCGCGTACCGTTTCATTTAATTGGGATTAATAGCACAATGACGCTTTCCCAATGACGCACGTGGCCTTTGCCGTGACGTTTCATCCGTGTAATTTCAGGTGCACGAACACTACGGAGATGTCATCGGATAATTATACAATTATCGATAAATTACGCTCGGTTACAATGTTGTATTATGATGTCTCCACGAGACATTTATTGAGCATGATAAAAACTCGTACAAGGAAACTTGTTTATCAATGTCTGACGTTATTAATACTACTACTGCCGTTGCTGTGCTTATTATTGTTAATACTATTATTCATGATAACTTTACTGTTATCCATGTTAATATTACAAAGAAGTGAAGTTCGTATGGTGGAGATAATGTCAAACCGTTTCTACAAATTGCTTCGAATGAAAATATTAGGTTGTCCCAAAAGTTTCTTTCGCTTTATTAATAAGTAATACATGGACAATATTTCATGTTTTATGTTACATTACTGAATTGTGCACGATTCATTTCGCTCCATTACTGCTGCAACATGAATATCTATGAAATTAGATTGTCTATTTGTATAATACACGACCACATATAATTGAGTGCAACTCGCGAAAGAAACTTTCGGGACAACTCAATTAAATTTAATACGAATAATTCACAGGCAATTATTCTCATAAATCTCGTCCGCGTTTCAGGGACACGTGTTGCACCTTGCACGTGCTTTCCCAACCTTCGTTAGAAGTTTAAGCCGGTTTGGCTACAATTACGACACGCATACCGTCGCAACTGTCTTTATCCCACTTTCGTTGCTGCATAGCCGCCGAGTTCCTGTTTCAAAACGATTTTCAGACACCGTACACTAGTACAATTATTCTTTCGACCAGTTTTCGGCAGACCGAGCTAACAATCGACACCGTGAACTAATTTTCCCCACTGGCAGGCAAACGGACGTTTTTGGATATGGAATCCGAGTTACTATTTCGATGAATCTTGGTAAATCGATTCGGAAAAAAATATTATCACATAAAATGTTCAATCTTGTACCGCAAACTACGAACTTACTCGTAGTTGGCAGCGAATGGGTTAATTTATTGGGTTGTCCAGAAAGTTCGTGGGAATATTTTTAATAAAAATTCAATGGCACATTTGAATTTTCGTATATATTTATTGAATTATATATGTACCATTCTGTTCCACAATTTTTCCACCTTTTAAGGGATGCACCCATGTTATTTGTTTTCAACCACTTCGATATATTCGGACCTGTACCACCTACCAAAAATCGGCACGGACCTTCCGAACGAACAAATGGTATCGGTTAAAAAAATCTCGAAATAAAGCAGATGAAAAATTGGGGAGGCAATCGACTCGCAAGTTTGCCACACTTTGTCTGGTAACGTTCAGGCTGGATCGAAGATCGACAAAGTACAAATTAAAAGGGAAAAGAATGCGTTTCTACATTCGACCGTTAAAAGCAAAAGAAAAAATTGCGACACGTTCTAGACCGTCACCACTGTAAAGTTTCGCAACAAATTGTCAGTTTTTCTAAGTGGGTTGAGACGTTCAACCCCCCACCCCACCCACCGTTCGCTCCGTCGGATGCTGAACGAACAGCACGCAAGACCTTATTCCTAAACTCGTCGCGCACGCAACGTAAATTCTCTCCGATTGCTACATTATTTTGTTCTCCTGTTTCAGAGAGGGACGGGCGTCGGATAATTATGCGAGATTTATAGTCGTCTGGACAGTGAACTTGCGCGGTTACACGTGAGGCGGAGGAAGGAGGGTTCGAAAGGAGGAGTCATCGGGTGCTAGACATGCGTCTTCAGACGTGAATCGCGGTCAGAACGAAAACACCGTTTTATCCGTGAACAGACGACAACCGTGGAGCGAAACGTCGGTGGAATCGTCGTACCAAAGGATGACTAGCTCGGCGCATTGCTCCCCGTCGCGATCGTCGCTCAGCTGTTGTCAAATTGACCACAGCAGCCACGATGACGTCCACAGCGTGGCGATCGCCGCCAAAGACGACTACTTCTTTCAAGAGAAGCACTCGTTCCCCAAGAGGCCCGAGTTGGATCTCTCGTTCCGCGATATCCGGTACGCGGTCAGAGAATGGAGCCTTCGATCCATCAGACCTGGTGAGTCCACGATAACGATCGCCGTTTCCCGCTGATTCGATCGATTTTGCGTCTCTGTACCGGAGTGTCACTTGGACAGAAGGATTTGTTTAGCTCGTGCTGATAGTTACCTCTCTGCAGTTCTTGACGAGGACTTCTACAAACGCGGAACCATGAATCTGCTCTTAAGATAGGGAAAGATCGTAGAACGAAATGGTTCCGTGAAAGAAAAAATTTGTTGGATTATGGGTGGAAGCAATGAATGAAATACTATAGTTTTATTAAATTACTTCGAATTTTATACCGTCACTAGATGCATAAAATGCGCTCGGTTTTGCGTCTCGATACTGGAATATTAGTTGGTCAGAAAGATTCGTTTGGAACAGACGTGCTCTTCCGTGTGTTGCTAATAAAGTTTGTAAAGACAAGATAAATAAAAGACTAACTCGTTTTATTCCACCGCCTATATTCCAATAATCGGACTAAATACAATATTTAGATTCAATTAAATCAACAGAATTCGTGGTCGCTTGCATAGTCGAAGAATATTGAAAAATGATACGAGAAAAGGTTCTGCCAATGTTTAAAGGTACTCTGTATATAAGGTGGTCCACGCAATTGTTTCAAGTCATAACTCCGTTATTATTGCATTTACGAAAAGGTGTCAAAGTAGAAAGATAAATGGTTCGAAGAGCGCTACATCTATAGGACTATATCTATTAACAATTGCATGTACACTGAAGCATCTAAACAAAATTTAAAGTCCTATAGATGTAGTACTCTTCGAACCATTTGTCTTTCTACTTTGGCACCTTTTCGTAAATGCAATCATAACGGAGTTATGGCTTGAATAATTGCGTAGACCACCCTGTATATACGCGCGATGAGTGAATACTTGAGATGGGAAAAGTAAAAGTATAACCGGAATTGAAAACCGGATCCTCTGTCAGGTATACCGCATGGGTTTGCTATTCCTTTCATTTAAAAAGGCTCGTATGCATACATTCAGCTCTTTAGAAAATCTAACAAGTCGACCGTCGACGTTCTCGAACATCGATTTACTCGTGGTTCGATAAATATAGTTCAATTAAAAAATTAGGTATACCGTGACGATCGCTATTTCCACCGAGAATCATTAACCTCTCGGTTCGTGTCGATGATAGCTCGAGGTCAATGTTTTACGCGTTCAAAGCGAAGGTTACGGTATGCTAAGGAATTATATAAATAAGCAACCAAACGGTTTCCTTGAAACTCTTTCCTGCTCGAATACTTGCAACGAGGAAGTTTTCATTTTCATTGCGCGCAAGGAATTTTCAGGAAATATGAAACCTTCGCGCTGTTGCGGTCAATTAGTGGGATTCTCCCCGGGGAATAACTGGTTTCTCCACAAAAATCTTCAATTGAGTCTTCCAGGTCACTCGCAGACTCTCGTTGACAATTAATCGAGCAGGTTAACATAGTCTGCCTCGATATACCCAATATTCCAATATTGGAATATCGGAACGACTATTTCACAAATAGAGTCACAAACTTTCCGTAGATTTATCGTTTAATTTTTCATCCTTCTACGTGAAAGAACGTTCGTCTTCAAGTGGCGCGTGACTCGTGACCAATGAATGTAAATTAACCTCAGGCGATGACTGTGAGCACATGGTTCAGCTGTCTCCTTTTACAAGCAGTGCCAGTTCCAATCGAGGTTCTGACACGTCAAGTCCATCCATAGACTATTTTTAGATGATCTCAAAATCTATGACTTTCGCTAGATTCCCCTCTCTTCTAAACTAATATCATCCATATTGTGCTCCACTGTTAGCTGTGCAACGTACATACAAGACTCACGCGATATTAGACAAGCTCGCTAATCGTTAGACCGCGGATCGTTATGCATTTGTAGGAGATTTGAATGTGCAAGAACCTACAAAATGCAAACAATATGCAAGAATACAAAAAAGATTGAAAGTAAAGTTCATGTTACAACATTTGCATCGTAATAATAATTTGAACTAATATAATTGCACATAATTAAAATAGCACTCATATGTTACAATTGGACTGCGACTTACAATCTGAATGCACAAGAAATTACGAAATGCAAACAATATGCGAGAATATTAAAAGGATTGAAAGTAAAGTTCGTGTTATAATATTTGCCGAATAAAATAAATTCTTATTAAGGTTCAATTTTTGTAGGCACGTTCGCGAACATTTTATTTTGCGTAAAGATCCGCGGGCTATTAACAATTAATATATACACGATATTTTATGTTTTATGTTACATTACTGAATTGTGTACGATTCATTTGGCTTCATTACTGTCACAGCATCAATGTCTAAGAAATTAGATTGTCTATTTATAGAAACACTGGCACGGAAAATAATTGAATGCAACTCGCGAAAGAAAGTTTTGAAACGACCTAATAGTTTAGCGTAAAAACAGCGGAGGAAGATTATTTTGAAACGTGTGCCTATTTTGCTACGTTTTCGAATGACGGTAATTTTTGTAGAAAACGATTGGAAGGACTGTTGCGTACGTGCGAACTTGGTCGTAGCACTTGCACGTGTCACGGGAAAAACGTTAACAGTGCCATTGTCTCGCGATGTAACATATTTACGAGTAGAGCGACTGTGCGTCCGTTGGTCATTTACTATATAGCGCGATGATTAACTTCATTCCCGTGCAGACGTACGAGAATAAAATATTGCGCGTAGAACTCGCCGCTGTAGTATTACTATTTCTATTATTATCGTTGATGTGGCGAACGTAAAAAGTTTTGAAAATATCCAGAACAAAGTTCTCGTATGGATGAAGATGCGACTCTCGTTCATCGAGAAAGCTTTAATTAATTAACGACGAAATTAGTCTCGCGATTCGAAGAGACGTAAATTAACGCTCGTGATAAAATACTATCGCGCCTGTGATTGGTCGTTAAAAAAAAAAAAAAAATAAAAGAATAGCCAGAGTGTAAAGAAATCATAATCAAAAATTTACGTAACGTAGAATGCGAATAACCGTTGATAACCGACTGACGTTTCGCACGCAATTAATAGGTCGTAAGGTGACGAACGAGCGTAGATAACGCGACAGAACAATGTTTAATTCGAATCGATCGTTCGCTTTCATCCATTGTTTTTAAAGTGATGGACAGCGAGTCTTTAAAGAAACGCATCGTAAGATTTATTGCGACAATGTCGGGCGAATAATAAAAAAAACTTGATTAACGTTTTAGTTTGCAGGCTAGGATCGTTAAGAGGATTCCTATATTTAGACAAAAATAGCCGGTTCCAGAGCCGGTTTTGCGTTTCATTTTTCTGTTCGTATCCGTTTGTATGCAAAACAATGCGTTCCCTAAATTTGAAGTTATTCTATCCCCTGCCTCATGAATATTTATCGCCAAAAGGCATCTTGAACTGGTTTTTTCGTCCGGGCGCATTCGGTGCAGAACATTTGGAAATGTTTTCACGGGAATGGAAATTTATTAAAAAACGTCCAAGATATCAGAAGACTGGATTCCCGAGTACGATCACTATTTACGAATGTATAAAGTCTAACGATCCAAGGACATTTACGCGTCGCCAAGTAAATACGCTATCGCTCCAGCGCCTTGTCGATACTTGTATTGCTAAATTTTGTCTACAAATTATCCAGATATTATCTACAAACTTTTTCGATCTGTGCTACAAAACAGTAGCGAAAGATCGAGGGGATTGAGATCGTTCTAGATGAAGAAAATATTTTCGGAAATAAAGGCGCGTTAAACACATCCCGAGTGCGATAACGTTTACGCCAAATCGTTTAGATGCGCGCTCACGATTTCGAAATGGTTCTTTTCCGTTCAATCGCGTGCACTGTTTTCGCCAGCTTCTAACGGAGACCTCTTCTCAAAACGCCCGACCACTTTCTCCGTTGAAAACTTTCTTTGCTGCTCGCAGGACCACTCTCCGCCAGCTTTCTCCCGACGTTAACGTGTGACATTTTAATACACGAACAAAATGGGACGATTCCGTCTCGCGACGAAATTTGCTCCGCGCAGTTTTGTCGAGCACTGACCTATCGCTAAACCACGCAACCTTTTAAGAAAGTCAATGCCACCGTAGGAGAACGTTCCATCGATCGTGCATCGACGGTCTTACACGGAGCGAACGGTAACGGATGTCCCGAATCTTAAGGGGGTCCACCTGTGCAAGATTTTCAATAAATCA
Organism: Hylaeus anthracinus; assembly: GCF_026225885.1. Lineage (NCBI taxonomy): Eukaryota > Metazoa > Arthropoda > Insecta > Hymenoptera > Colletidae > Hylaeus > Hylaeus anthracinus. Next base: position 12,498,450 of record NW_026535289.1, read on the forward strand.
AACATTTTTTTTCTACATATTTATCATCTAGGAGACGTTACAATGACTGTCGCAGAAGCATTTTATAAAATTCTGCTTAGTTCATTATTTTTCGAACCCCGAACGTGCCCGGCTCAGCGTCGTACTACTTTCGCAACGAAACTTTTTAAACGCGTTTTTCTCGAAAGAGTAGATTCCTACGATGTCGCCTGCGTACACTTCCGTGACGGTATTCTCTCAAATTGATTAATTACGCTTGTATACTTTTTCTCATGCGACTGTCGTTAAGCAACACGTGAGTTTAGTCGGTCGCATCCGTTCTCGGTAATTTCTTGTACTATATTCATGGCCCAACAAAAGAAGAAATACGTCACCTCGACTGATCTGTCGGTTTTTTGACGAACCTGTTTTTCCTCTTTTTATTTAATAAGCTTAACGTCGCATCAACATCATGGGTTATTAGCGACTTACAGAAACAGTACAGAGTTATTACATTTTGTTAAAGAACTCGATAGTCTTGGAGAATTCTACTAAGGTGTCCTGGTATTTGAAAGAATAGTTGGCTTCACTGATACTATTATGGATGTTTAACTTCCTCCTGATTTCGTTGTATTTGGGGCAGTGAAGGACGATATGGTTAATAGTGATTTTGGGTGTTACATTCGTCACACTTTAATGATCGGCTTCTGTTGAGTAGGTGCGAGCGAGTAAACTTGCTGTGGCCACTTCTGATTCGTGTTATTGCCGTTTGCTGCCTTCGGTTGAATTTTCGATTCGTTTGTAAAACAAAAAAACTTCCTATAGCTTTATGAACCGTGCTAGCTCTATATGTTCTCCATTTTGCAGTCCAACACTGCCTTAATAATGTTTCTAAGTGTTTAACGATGTCCGAGTAGTCGAACCTCTTTGATCGTCTACTTTTCACTGAACCGAATACGAAGCATCGAGAGAGAATTCAACCGAGAGTTCGAAGCGAGCAATTCGTGATTCCAAAAAGGACCTCGTAATGTAACGTTGGTGCCGATCCGTACAATTCGTACCGAGCAGTTACATTACAAGCGTTCTGTTGCAAGTCAGTCGCCGCCTTGATACCTCGCACGTTACGAGGAATTACTTCGAATCTTATTCCGTACTCGACGCGTAAAAGGCGCTCGGTGTCGTCACGCATGGGCGCCGTCGTGTCGTCACGTATTTACCGACCTCCAAACGGAAGCGGAATAACATTATTCCAAATGCGGGCAGACGTTCGCGAGTAACGGCCACGACATTTTGCTCAAATGTTTGGACGATAATCGCGTTTAGAATCGCGCCGTTTCATAACTCGATCGGATACCTCGATGTGAATTTATTACGCGTGCAAGCGTTTAGAATGAAGCCTGAATTGAAATTGATTGATCAAACACGATTACAAGCTCGAATACATGTCCATGAAAAGACGTTACTCGCGAGTCAAAAATTAAGAGGAAATACGCGCAGCTTGTTTACCCATAAATCACATCTTAATTACGAAGGGTTGCGAAACTTCGTTGCACAGCTCCGCGGCGAGACATTATCGACAAATACAGTATCGATGACTTATGCTTCTTTGTTACCATTCTATTCAAACGCAGAGACGAATCGGATGTTTACATTTTGCGTACAATGTCTGACAACGTTAAAGTATCATCGATATTTTGTCGATTTTCTCTTTTTCGGAACTTTCGGTGCGCCGTAACGAACGAAATCTGCATATCTGTTGAGGCACTCGCGTGCAAGCGCCCTCGACGAATCCGCGCGATGCTTGACACTGAAACTCGACTACAACCGGCCTTAGAATCTCATTTTTTTTTTTTTTTGCCTCGACATTTAGTCGCAAGTTCGTCGCACGAAATACGAACGTAGTCCGCGAAGGAACGAGTAGCTCGACGAATTGAAATTTATTAGAACGTCCCGAACGCGAAGACGCGCGAACCGAGAGTCTTACTCGCGGCGGCGACGTTCGCCTAACATAAAACTTGTTTCGTGTACAATTTCGCGTATTAAGCGAGTCCGATAAGAGCTCGCTTTCTCGTGCGTAATAGATATTATATTCGACGTACTCCTCAAATTGCTTGTAACGCAGACCAGGCACAAACAAACTTGACCCGATTCACCTCAAACACGAAGCGCGTTTCGACCTCAAACGGACGGAATGCAATTGACGTAAACCGATTCAGGAACTTTCCATGGTATACGTGTACGAGATTCAATGATAAAATACTTGAAATTTTATCGTTGGTAATTAACGCAATTAGATAGTCGAGGGTTTGAACGGCATTCGAATCGTGCAGAATCGAAAAGTACAGAAATTAATTCTTCAACTTTGCATTTGATTGTGACACATCGAAGTATTATTTTACAAAAAATTACACAGCTGAAATATGTACGTCTACGAGGCATGCGAGTGTTTTGAAGGAGAGTCGAACGAATGAAAAAAGGGGGATAATAACACGGGAACTAAAACGTTAAGGACGATCTTTGTTGTATAACGCTATAAGTCTCCGAGTTGCAGGTGTTCGCTACCAAGAAACGACGGTCGAGCATTTTTCGCGGTAATTTCGGTTTTACACGGTGAAGTATATGTCATATTCATGTACTTCGTTCCATCGAGCAATTATTCAAGCGAGTTTGTATTCGTTCAACGTGGAACGCGATGGGATTGTGTAATTCAGATTCGATTTTTTATTAACCCCTTCGCCTCTCGTGATCTCATTTTCGTTGGCAATCAATTTCAGATAATTTATATTATTATTACTGAACTAGTAGAAATATCGACGATCTCTGGTGGTATACCGATAGTTCAAGAACGATCCTGGATAAATGTCTTTTTGTCCTATGGGACTTTGACGCATTAGGATCAGCTTCTTCTACATAGAAACGTAATAATGGACTTTTTGTGGGCGTTCGGAACAACCTGTAATCGCGGTTAGGGTTGACAGCGACATTGTAGTTGAATCTCCTCTCTTTAGACGTACAGTGGGTGTAGAAATTTGCTAGAAATTTGTAGAATTTTCCAAACAAACTTTTGTGCGAAATTGTAGTTTCTTAACTTCTTCTTTTGTATTCAATGTTTTTTTTTACATATCCTCGGAAATCTCTCAGACAGATATAGTCCAAGCAACATTTACTTGTTACTGTAATTTGTGAAATTAACAAAAAAATGTGAAAAATGGGTAAAAGTACGTATCCGTACTTCGTACGAATTAAAAAAAAAATCAAATTTCCAGTAAAGTACTTTTAAAAACGGCTCTGATAGGGAATTGAAGAATATCCCACTTTGAATAATTAATGATTTAGTTAATTTAACGCTCAGAAGAGTTGCAATAATTATAGAATCAAAAGGATATCCCACGAAGGAAGTATGTATTGTATACTTGTAAATTAATGTAAATTTCTTTTTTTTTTTTTTTTTTTTTTTTAATCAAGTTTTAAAAATCAAACAGTTGTGCGAATACTTATTGCTTAAAAATTTCTATCGATTAATTTGTTTTTGTTAATTTCGCAACTTATATAAATAGCTATTTTCTTTTCGTACTTTATCTATACTAGAGATTTCCGAGAATATGTAGAATGTCATTGTTTCTAAAAAAATAAGTTAATAAACTACAATTTTACATAGTTTTTTTTTGAAAATTGATCGGTGTACGAATACTTTCTAGACCCACTGTAGATATCGGTGCAAAATTCAGCTCGATTATCTCGTACATGTTTGCGTGACGTGACGTGAGAGTAAATTTTTTAACGCATCGAGAAATGAAAATAAGTTAAGCGAATCGAAACGAAAAGCGAACAAAATAAAAAAAAAAGCGAAATAAATGGAAAAAAAAAATGAAGCGTGGTAAAGTTACGTAAAATAACAAAGTGATAATTCGCGTCGTGTCTCTGTTGATAAATTCCGCACATGAACGCGATCGCGTATCAAAGCTCGCGCGACGTGTCGACACTTTATCGGGATGACAGCTTAGAATACAAATGGTGATCAACCGATGACTAATACACAGATTTCCAGCATCTGGACTAAATAGTCACCTCGCGTTATTATCTGGAAACTCGGGTTTTTTTCTTTCTTTACTCTAATCACGACGGCTTACGTCATAGTTAGCGCCGGATTAATAATATTCAGTTTTCAGTCGAGAACTTCATTCGATGACAAGTAATACGACGATGGAGGTATAATTTCAATATAGAATATTATACATACGAATCAATTATTGCGCACAGGCTGATATAGGAGACGGAGTATTTTATACATAGTTGCTAACAACTCATGCGGAATGAACATCGTTGGTGTTATCAATCTGTACCTTCGATTTACATGCAATGAATTTAACATGAACATGAATTTAATAAGCATGGACAACTGCTTCGTTTGATTTTTACATGCTGATATTAAAGAAAGAAAAAAACTTGTTTCTTTGTAACAAGTAGGCGAGAAGGCTGGAAGTATATTTAAATGAATTTTTTCCATTTATAATCGTACCGGTTGTAACAAATACCCAACAGATTATCATAAATTACCGTTATTCGCATAAGATCGCGGAGGTGGAATCGTAATGAGATTTTTACCCAAAGACGGATCAGAACTTTTCACTGGGGACCTAAAACAATTCATTCCAAAATTGAGACGACGAAAGTAAATTTCGTTTGCATTTGCGAATTAAATATGTTGTACAATCGAACGCCACGACGAATGTTAAATTACATTAGGCTGTCTGGAAAGTCCATGCCGTTGAAAACAAATAAAATGTGTACATTCCTTAAGAGGTTGTAGAGCAAAATGGCACATGTACGTATAATTCAATAAATATACATCGAAATTCAAATATGCCTCTGAATTTTCCTTAAAAATAGGCACGAAGTTTCCGGACAACCCAATATTTAATCTTCGACAGTCTCGAAACGAAACTTGAACTCGGTAGAAGTTGTCAGGTGCTTTAGTCTGGCAGCCAACGTGTCAAGTCACCCGTAAACCAGTCCCTAATACTGGGTTACGTCGCGAACAAATTCTGTCGTCGTGGAAACTTCCATTTTTACGTACTCTTGAAACCAACCGCACAATGGACAATGGTTACCGCGGAGACGACGCGTGTCGGTCAGGATACGTTCCAGCATACGAATCGTTGTTACGCTGTCTGGGAATAAAGATAAGTACCGTGGACACATTCGCTTGTCGATATCGTTTATTCCTCGCTTGCCAGCGATGTGTTGCTAATTTTATGTACGTTACAAAGCGGGAGGCAGCAGGCGAGGAAATTATTTACGGAAATCGGTACGAATGTATTAAAAGAAACGCGTGTAATAGCGTTTACGTGATGGAAAAATAAATTTCACCGAGAATATGTACTTCTTTGTTACATGCACAGAGTCAAGCTCGCAGCAAGGTTACGATGGAAAAAGAATGCGAAATGGTAGAAGTTAGGAAAGATACGAGACGATATTTTTTTGTTAACTAAGCAATTTCGCTTTCTCGTTGCAGAACACAAAGAAATTCTCCATGGCGTCAGCGGGGAGTTCAAAGCTGGCGAGCTGGTGGCTATCATGGGCCCCTCGGGTGCTGGAAAATCGACGTTGTTGAACGTTTTGGCTGGTTACACGTAAGTATTTTACGTATGTATTTAAATATATGAGACTTTCTTCGAGGGCCAAGTATTCGCGCCAATGCGAATCGAAAAGTCCTTCGAACAAGGTCCCAATTTATTCCTAGCGGTCTAGTGGCCGTATTTCGTTGCAGTCGCTGTATTTCGTTTTCATTCATTTTCATTGATACCGTCTTGTTGGAATATTTACTAAACAGCAGCATGCCATTTGACTACAAAAATAAACGTACTGAAAATAAATGTACTGAAAATAAATGTACAACGTTATATTTCGATTTCATTAATTTTATATGTACAACGGTGTATTTCGTTTTCATTCATTTTCATTGATACCGTCTTGTTGGAATATTTACTAAACAGCAGCATGCCATTTTACTACAAAAATAAATGTACTGAAAATAAATGTACTGAAAATAAATGTACAACGTTATATTTCGATTTCATTAATTTTATATGTACAACGGTGTATTTCGTTTTCATTAATTTTCATTGATACTCTCTTGTTGGAATATTTACTAAACAGCAGCATGCCATTTTACTACAAAAATAAATGTACTGAAAATAAATGTACAACGTTATATTTCGATTTCATTAATTTTATATGTACAACGGTGTATTTCGTTTTCATTAATTTTCATTGATACTGTCTTGTTGGAATATTTACTGAACAGCAGCATGCCATTTTACTACAAAAATAAATGTACTGAAAATGTATGTACAACGTTATATCTGTCATTGTTGAAAACTACGGTGTATAAAGCTAGAAATTCTTTCTGCGGTTCTTCTGTTAACCGTTTCCTTTTAATATCAGTGAATCTCGCGGAGCTCCTCATTCAGAAAAGATCACAGTTTGTTCCTGGCAATTTAGTGAATAAAGCTACAGTTAATCTACAAATTCAGTATTTTATGATTCACTTGTACTCCATTTCCAATGTATCTTTACTGTATTCGAGACGCTTGTCGATAGTCAGCGCTCTGTTCTGTTTCATCATCGATTCAGTCATCGCGCGGTTACTATTAAAAACTCGCCAAACACTTCATTATTCATACGTATTCCAATCATAACGCCCGTGCAATATCGATAAAGCGACGCACGACACGTTTAAAAGCGCTACGATCGCGCTGCCATTGTACCTGAGCGAAGCAACAACCTTTTAGTCACCGAAAAGTGGGTCGGTACTCTTGAGATTTGCGAACTTTACGCGTATCGATTCCTTTTGTTTTCGACGATAATTTGGATGTTCATTGCGTGGAGCTGTTTATTCTATAGGGGAAGCTTTTCATTCTCGAGATAAACGCGTAACAATTTATCGGAGAAATGTTATTTTACGAACAACGGATGCAACGTTGATAATTAATTCGACTCTTTTCATTTTTAAAAACGCTCTTCCAATATGCCGCCAAGGGACAATCCCTTGGTTTCTCTGGTATCCCTGGTTTGTCACGGCCGTGACTACAACTCGTGACCATTCCACGACCATTCCATGACCAGACTGCGATCGTGAATCGAGTCTTAAAAATGTATTCAAGACGCATAGTTAAGAAAAACAAGGAAGTACCTTGAAACAGAGGTTCCTAACCCCGAGGTCCACGGACCTCCAACGAGACCGAATTAGCTTTTCAATTTGGAAATTCACTGTCCCTCGACCATTGATCGTGTTCAAATTTGACAATAATTATCTCCGAATCGACTCGCACTACTGTTCAACAGTAAATATCCGCCTAGACCTAATCCAGCAGCACGATTCGTATCTGTCGGTTGAGTAGCTTCCAAACCGTGCCGAATGAATCGACACTCGACGAAGTACGATAGTAAATACGTATGTATATCACGACGCAGCTGGTAAAATTTATTCGCATAAAGTAGCGAAGTTGTGTGTCGGGATGAGTACGTGGCACGGAGCTTTCCGTCAGCAATTCTAGACAATTTTTCTAAGGATTTACGTTTGCGTCTTACGTGGAAACTAGTCGACGCGTCAGGAACGATACGTGCCGCCCATAAATATCTTCCATCCATAATTCCCAGGAGGAATGCCAGCAAAAGCGTTTCTAAATACTCGATATATTTCATTCTCTGTCAACGAAAATAAAGAATGGATTTCTTATCGCTGTCGTTTATGATCCAGCATTATAAATTCCTACGCCGCGTCAGTGTATTTTCCTGCCGATTGCGAAGCAAATTCGCTGAAACAGCAATGTTCGCTTCCGCTAAATGTTATCGTCGCGGGGCCTGGTAATCTTCGAGATACATCGACGATGATTTCCTGAAAGAAACTATACGTCAGAGATACTTTACAAGCTTCGGAAATAATTTGAAATAGTTTATTACGTTATTCGTACATCATTAAAGGTGAGCAAAACTCTTATTTAGGTGCAACTGTCTTTTTGTTACGAGTAATGTCGTGATACATGTAATTATCTGAATGTCGTGGCATACAGACACTTAAAGATCAATCGTCGACATTTAAAACTTTTTCTTTAATTCAAACCTTTTCTCGTAATTATACTTTGACGAAGAAGAACGACAACGTCATTCTAACGAATCCGTCGAATTCGTGTTTCAGAGTGAAGGGTGTCCAAGGGAAGATCATGGTGAACGGTAAGGTACGAGTGCCGTACAGCGAGAGATGGAAAAGAACGTCGTGTTACATACAGCAAGAAGCCTTAATGAGAACGAGAATCACAGTGGGAGAAGCCATGACAATAGCCGCTCATTTGAAGCTCGGTTACACGATCAGTTCGGCCTACAAACACACTCAAGTTAGTAGTTAATTATTTACTTTACTTGGCTGTGAAGAGTATTTACGGATTTTCTGATCCTTTGACGCGTTCACGCCGGCGATGCTCTATTTCTGTTTCTCGCCATGGGGCGGCGCAGTGGTGCACGCCATTTGATTGACACGCGAGAGTGAGCCACCGGTGGTACACGCCGTCCGAT
>NW_026535289.1:12506991-12540280 GCF_026225885.1 Hylaeus anthracinus
GTGAGCCACCGGTGGTACACGCCGTCCGATTGGACATATTAGTGTGAGCCACCGGTGGTACACGCCCGGCGTGAACTTGTTAAAATGTATACACAAACATTCTTTTTTAAATCCTTGAGTCAATTGTTATTCCGTGTAGCACTTTAAACAGCATTGACGTAAACGGAGGTGGTGAAATGTTTCAGCTTTGTGTACGTTTACGAGACTTGTTATCAAGGTCGACGATCTGTTGCGTGTTGACAGGTTTTAGAGCTGCTCGAAATGCTGGGCCTGAGCCACTGCTACGACACGTTATGCGGAAAACTGTCAGGCGGTCAGAAGAAGCGTCTCGACGTTGCTCTGGAACTTTTGAGCAATCCTTCAGTATTATTCCTCGACGAGCCCACGACAGGTAATTACGAAACCTGGTGGTTATCCGGTTATGCTTCTAAAATGCTTAATAAATTTTAATAAATTGGTCGCGTTATGCAACCTCGCTGAAAATACGGTCGACGAGGACGCTAAGTGGGCCATTTTTTGTTATTTTTGTCTTGACGTTACTCACGCCATATCAATACGTTCGAGCTACTTGAAACGTGGATGTATTTTTTTATTTATCGGTGCAAACGGTATCGAGCACCTCCTAACTAGTGCATCGGATGACATAGTACATCATTTTTAAAAAAAAAAAACTACTTGAATATTTTAATATCGGCCAGAGGAATTTATATGTAAATTAGAGAACAAGCTTGAAGTAGCATAAACAAAAAAGACACTAGTTTCAAAGATTAATGTAATGATTTTATAGATCACTTGTTGTAAACAACTTCTATTGACTGCTGTTGAACTTATTATCTTTTAATTCTATGTTGCACATTGGAAACTAATCGTTGAGCAAAGATTAAAGAGAATCACGAGTAACCGTAGTAACTTCGTGATAGCGAACTTAGATATAGAAACGCGGAAGACTTTTCGAACAGTTTTTAATCGCGATCCTTGAAGTAGACGAGCCGTTCACGTTAGAGACCCTACACCGCTATCCGTGAAAATGGAGGAGAATTAGGGCGAACGAGAGGAGTTGAGAAACGCGGTTTATTACAAGACGAATGACAAAATGTTTCGTAGCTCGTTTCACGTGAAATTGTACAAGGTCTCTGAAAGAGGTACGCGTGACGCAACATCTTGTCATAGTTCGCGATGCACGGTTCCCATTACTTCGTTCCAGATTCGAACGTGATGGGCACATCCACAGCATCCTTCCAATTCGTCGAAATTTCAGAACCTAAGAAGTTACTAGTAATAACTAGACAAAATCAGAAAACAAATGAAAACTAAAAAAGATTGAAAGTAAAGTTCATGTTACAACATTTGCATCGTAATAATAATTTGAACAAATGTAATTGCACACAATTGAAGTAGCACCCGTATATTACAATTAGACTGCGACTTACAATTCGAATGTGCAAGAAACTACAAGATGCAAACAGTACGCGAGAATATTAAAAGGATTGAAAGTAAAGTTCGTGTTATAATATTTGCAGAATAAAATAAATTCCTATTTTGGTTCAATTTTTGTAGGCCCGTTCTCGAGCATTTTATTTTGCATAAAGATCCGCAGTCTAGTAATAACCACGGGGCGAGAATAACGAATTCCTGAATAAATTACTGTGCACTTACGATACACTTGTATTCCAGGTGCATTTGCGTCTCGCGTTCCGTCGTATCCGTTAATTTGAATAGCGTGCGGCGGTCGTCGGACTGTGGGAAAGCGAGATTACAGCTAGAAACGCGCGACCTTCGTTTCCGATACTGGATGCATCGCGATTGCGTGACTTCGTTGTTCGATCGACGAATTCGCAAAACTCGCGAGATAACGTGACATTTCCAACGGCTCGAACAGTTTAACACTTCGCCGACGGCAGACGTGCTAATTACACGGACATTTTAAATTACGTTTGAATTATCTCGTACAGTTTCGAAACGTGTTACCAGCTATAACGATTCGACAGCTATTACAACTACTTGTTACACCGGTAATCTGTTTGAAGGAAAATGATAAGCTAAAAAATTGTGTGGCTATCGAACCTCGTGTGCGTAGATGACTTACAATGGCCATCAAGTTGACACTTGGGTTGTCGGGAACTTAGAAAATTGGTACTTTAAGAAAATGACGAGTTATTGGAATGTAAGCGGTGGAATGAATGAGTAGACTTTTATTTGAACTTGACTTTAAAAACTTTATTCGAAACACACGGAAGAGCGCGTCTGTTCTGTTCGCTAGAAGCAGCTCGAATGAATGAAAGTGAGATCGGTAACAAAGAATTTCCCTATCGGTCCCATACTTTGTCTAAACAAGCCAAGATGGTACGCAGCTGCACCCTCTTGACTTGTGTCTAGGAAAGAAACATAAACGTGCAGAGATGGTTTTTTAACCGACTTCGAAAAGGAGGAGGTTTTTATTCAATTCGGCATGTATATTTTTGTAACGAAAACTTTCTCTTTTAAGAAGAGGAAATCCACCACGAGTAAATATGATTTCTGTTTCAGGCCTAGATTCGGCATCTTGCAGCCAGTGTATCGCTCTTCTGAAGCGTCTCGCTAAAATGGAAAGGCGCACGGTGATCTGCACGATACACCAACCGAGCGCGTTGCTTTTGGAGATGTTCGACTCTATCTACGCGGTGGCTGGTGGATATTGCATATACAGAGGCCCGGTAAAATTGTTGTTGCCGCACATGTCTTCGATCGGTGTCGATTGCCCGCCTTATCACAATCCGGCTGATTTCCGTACGTCAGGCTTGTCTGTATTCACATTTTATTCGACGAGAAGAAAATTCTGTAAATTCATGCGCGACCCAATTCCAATCTTGAACGTTACGTTGTTAATATCTACGATTTGATTTACCGAGTCCTTCTTCTCGTTAGACAAAGTGTGACATTTGCGTGGCAGCTGGCGAAGATGTAACCAGTGTGCGTATTCCGTTACAGTGTTGGAAGTCGCGATCGGTGATTACGGCATCACCGTCGACAAATTGGCAGCTGCCATGGAAACAATATATAAGGATGACAAGCCAGTTACTACGTCCACTCTGAAGCCGCAGTCGGATGGTAATTATAACGTTTGCTATCAGGGCTTATATCACATTTTCTTTTCCTCGATCTATCAGTCTCAATAACAACTCGAACCGTGAATATTACAATTATTTCCTTTTTTGCTTTTGCAAGTATCACGAATAGATATCAAAGCGATGTATCGGGAATATTTATGTAAAATGTATGGAAGCGAGAATGATGTTTAACCTTGGCGTTTGTTAATGCAGACACCACAAAGGAACCACCTCCGCCTGCAGGGTTCCTCGGCCAGTGTTATCTGCTTTACAAGAGACAGCTGCTTTGCCTAAAGAGGGACTACACGTTACTGGTGGTGCGTTTACTGTGTCACCTGCTGATCGGGGTAATCTTCGGTTACCTCTACATGGGAAGCGGTTACAGAGCAAACGGTGTCCTCGCTAATTACGTTTACCTCTACGGATCGTTGCTGCTGATTGTATACACTGGGAAAATGGCCGTCACTCTTGCCTGTAGGTACCCCGCTCATCCCAACGAAACGGTTTATTATCAATTTATTCTTCCTGCACACTTTCCAAGAACTATCTCGACCTTGTCAGGCTCTCTCTTACCAGTGTTTCTCAAACGTCACCTTTCGTAGCCACTCGTTGCTTGGGGTTACAAGAATTACAGGGGTCACAAGAATCAATCTTAAGAACTCTCTTCTAACTCTCTTCTAACTCTCTTCTAAATCTGTTTCAGACAGATTCGGTGTTTCGTTTCGTCGCGCGAGAAATTCGTTGCCAGCCACATGGCATACACAGTCTTAAATTATGTAAATCACGAGGCAAGAGGTTAACGCGAGTATCTCGAGTCTTACCGCTTGTATAAATATTTTTCACATTTTTTTCTTATTTTTTTTTTTTTTACGCGTTCAATGATCGGGGACGACTTTCGGTCACTGGAATCACAATCCAGAGTCGTAAATAACAGCGGACCGCTACATTGGCAAACCTCTCTCGACCTTCGATTGTTATTAACGACTCCGCTAAGATTTACGATTCATAAATTCCATTCTGGATCTTCGTCTCGCGTGCCATGTAACTTGTGTAACCGGATCCCTGGCTGTTGCTAAATTTTCTTTTACTCCAGCGAGGAAAGACACGGTTCGATGACTCAATTCACGACGAGCGCTCGCGTCGATCGAGGAGGTCCAGCGATCGGAGTCGATATTTATTGGAGCACAAGCGGCGAATACAGTCGCTGTGCCAACGAGAAAGTCGAGTGGCGATTTTTTTTATAATTCCATAGTTATTTCGTTGCGTTGCTATCGCTTCAATGGGACCAGTGGGACAAGAACTGGGTCAAGGAACACACCGGGCGCGGCTATATCTCGGGCTGATTCGCGACGCTTAGGCGAGTTAACGGTATCTGTAGTGGCCATTCTCTCCTGCCAACCGTACGCATTTTTGTTTTCGTTGATCCGAGGGAGTAGAGTCTACTCGGTAGGCGCATCGAGTATCTGTTTAGAAAGCGAAATACAAGGTGTATTCGAACGCTTGGGATCCATTTCAGAGGGGTGAATTAGGGACAACCCTCTATGGGTTCTTCGCGCGCAACTGTCTGATTTCCCTTACAAACTCCTATATACATTAAGATAATGATTAGACTGCGGATCTTTATGCATTTATAGGAAATTCGAATATGCAAGAAGCTACAAAATGCAAATAATATTCAAAAATAAAAGAAAGATTGAAAGTAAAGTACATGTTATAATATTTGCAGAATAAAATAAATTCCTATATAGGTTCAATTTTTGTAGGCACGTTCGCGAATATTTTATTTTGCATAAGGATCCGCAGTCTAATAATGATTAAATAAATAAACGGGACACTAACATTTCTTCTTTTTTTCTTTTTGTGATTTCAGTCCCACAGGAAATGCGAATCCTCTCGAGGGAACACTTCAATCGATGGTATCGGTTAGCGCCATATTATATTAGTATGCTGCTAGTGGAGATACCGTTCCAAGCGTCTTGCGCGGCGACCTATTTGGCTGTGAGTTACTGGTTAACGGGCCAACCCGTGGAAACGCCTCGCATAATATCGTTCATGGTAGTCAGTATAGCCGCCAGCTTGACGGCTCAAGCTTGGGGCTTCTTCATCGGCGCGACTACGCCGGTTAAGGTACGCGCTTTATCGACCGCTCTTTTCTATTTTTAAGTCAGACAGATTCTATTATACGTTGGAGGCCCGATGACTCGGCCTCGGCCAACGATATATCGTGCTAACTACGATAGATTGTGGGGACTATAATAGATTGTGTTTATAATAGTTTGAGTCTGTAACACATTGTAAAGCCTATAAGAAGCCAATATTACTTCTTAAACTAGATAAATTCTGCAAAACAAATCTGTAACGCGTACCTTTTTCTTCTGTTTGCAGATTGCGGTGTTTGCGGGTCCTATAATCGCGGTATTGTTCTCTGTGTTTGGCTTTTGCATCCGTTACATGGACACTCCGCAAGCGTTCCGATGGATGTTCCATATATCGTACTTCCGAGCCAGCTTTCACAGTCTTCTGCACACTGTCTACGGTTTTGGTAGGATGGATCTAAAGTGCGACGATTTCTACTGCCACTACAAGAAACCCACGCAATTCCTGAAAGAGATGGACATTGCCGACACCAGCGTCGTGAACAATCTCATTTTGATCATCGGTATCGGTGTACTGATGCACCTGTTGACTGCCAGCGCGCTTTGGTGTAAACTGAACAGAAGATAAACCACCGTTACCGATCTCGGTGATCCCAGTATTGCTGTTGGCCGTTTCCGGCCGAATTCGTTAGCAAAACGGTGATGTCATCGCGGGAGTTCCTCTGGGACCTCGTACTTCATCGTAGAACGAAAAGGTTGTGACATCACTGGCGTCGCGAGCACCGCTACCAGGAACTGTAGCCACCCCACTGTAATGTCGCAATGTTCTTGTTCTCTTGTGCAACATGGAAACAGATCTATGGGTCGTTCGACTCTTTGCGGCTCAGATTTATCCAATTTAAATACAATTTTGCCGAGAAATTGAACCGCAAAGCGTTAATTTTCTGCTACTACAATTTTGACGTTAAATTTGTATCGCTTTGCTTCGTTCTATGGAAGCTCTATTTATTTAATATGAGAAAGTTTCAAAAATTTATCAACGTAGCTTGGTGCTGAAAAACTGATCCGTACTTACGAAGGAATATAAGAAGTTCTCGAACTTTTTGTTTGGAATCGAGCTTGCGCGAGACGCATAGCGTAAAGATATGTAAAAGTGGAAGGATAAATGCATGTGGCATTTTCACGTTTCTCGTGGTAACGTGATAACTTAATCGGATTATTAGTATCTACGCGTTATATTTTACTATTATCGTATCACGGTGTTATTAACTTATTTTCTTGTTCACGACGATATTTTATAAATTAAAGACTTTTGTAAATTAATGAAAGCTCCAACCCTTTTGCAGCCCAAAATGTTTGGTGTATGTTTGTCTTGTCTCGCTCGACATAAGATTGAAAAGGGTTAAATCAGCGACGTACTGTAATTCAACGTACTTCTCTATAATGTAAAGATCATAGGTATCCGCGTAGTAATTAAGAAAAAAAGCATATTTTTTTATCACTTTTTGAACTCGAATATTTTTAACTGTTTCGTGATAGCGATGATAATCGTAAAAATGCAGTTACAATATAATTAAAAATGTAATTAAAATACAACTTTGGAGGACACACCGAAATTTTGATACTGCACGAAGTGATGCGTATAAAGCTTTAAACAAAGTATGTGTCTCAGTGGATGTCTGTTTATTATTAAATACCAGCCTTCTTTTGAAACTTTGAAATTGTCACATATCTTTTGCGAGTTCCCGCTATTTTTTTTATCAAATGAATAGCCATCTAGCGGCGAATAGGTGGAACTAAAATTCTGACCTTCGTACAGCGCACCACCGGGAAAATGCCCAAGTTTGTCCTCCTCAATTAGTTCCTGCTTTCATCGCTAGATGGCGCTAGTTTCAAAGTATCATGTCGGTAAATACACGCCATCTAGCGACATAAACAGGAACTAATCGAGGACAAACTTGGGCATTTTCCCGGTGGTGCGCTGTACAGAGGTCGGAATTTTAGTTCCACCTAATTCACCGCGAGATGGCTACCGAGTTGAACAAAATTTGAAAAATTCTCCCAAGTATAAACATAATGTTCGTATTTTGGCAACGCCAATTTTCCGCGGGGAATTTGAATTGCTTTCTATTTTATTATTCAAATCAAAGTTCATTAGAAGTATTTGTGTATGGGTCGGTTCAGAAAGAAAAACACTTCTTATATGTTTATTTTTTATTGTACGCCGTATCAATCTGCCTCTACGCTTGAATACATTGTTAACTTTTTCGCTTTTTTTTTTCTAGTTTTTCCTTTTTTTATTATTATTTATTTATATCATATACAGACAGAACGCTAATACAATTCCCGCGACCTAATTCATTCAACAGGTATATAAAGTGGTCGGGGAAAGTGATAATTTCATTTTGCATAAATTACACAATTTTTAAGTTAAAACTATTATTTACTTCGTGCGCGCACGAATAATTCATTTTACGATAAATAAAATTTTCTAGGAAACGAATTTCAAGAGATCATATGAACACTATCTCGCACGACGAATGTTCCTCTACAAATGTACATACATGTCGATGGTGTTCTCGTCGAACGTTTATTTGTATCGATGATTGTAAACGCAAAAGAATAGAGGAGGTGACGGAAAAAACGTACAAACGTGTATCGCTACTTACAAGGGAAATACTCGAACCCGAAAAGTCGACTTTGAATGACACTTTATGCATACGTAGAGCTTAATGAAGTATGCAAGAAACAATTTTTGTTTTTTAGCGAAAATATATTATGAAAAGGGTGAAGTCAGTACTTAAAGTTGTCGCGTCCTACGATTGCGCAAAGTTTCGATTAAATACAAATTTCTGGATGCGAATAGTTCCATTGTTAGCACACCGTTTACAAAAACGATACAGAGTATTAATATGATTTCAAATCGTTGACGATAAAATAAGCTTGCACGAAGCTGCGTTATTGACGTCGCGTGCCACGGTCGAGTCGCTTTTTAATATTTGTTCTCTCTCGTTACAAATTTCCATAAACTAATCGATGATGAACACGTGGACAATCGAGTATGTACTACGATTTATCAGTGGTGCTTTATTTAAAAATGACTTACACGATACGCCACGTCAGAAGGATCAACAGTCGCGTTGTTGTACATCCTTGATCGTCGTGAAACGGTACACCTACGTGTTTAAATTACGAATACCCTATAAAACGTTTAAAACAACGATAACGTAAAAATCTAATAAATTAAATCGATTGATGAACAAGAATTACACTTTGTAAAATTATGTTACTTCTTATTTAGTCTGTCGTGTCTCGCGGTACAATCGTACCGATATATGATTTTATACATTGATGCTTGTTTTTTTTTTTTTTTTTTACGCATAATATATATGATTTTACAAAATATCAAAGAAAAATACAAGCAAAAGAATGAAACGTTTATCGTATCTTCGTCGATTTGCAAACCACTCCGTTACCCTTCTGAATGTGGTTTATCATCGTAACGAATATCTCTAAGATACATATCTACCGATGCTTCCCACCGAGCATGTTACAGTTAAACGTGACTCCTTTACTTGAATTTACGCAATCCAAACTTCCGAACAGTTCTCAACGTCAGATGCTTATCCGTAAAACAAAGTAAAAAATGCCATTTGGACTACACACATGGACCTGCTCGCTTAAAAACGCATAATTTCATATCCACGTTATCATGTAGATATATATAGAAATACATTTTTTGCGGACTTTATTATTTCTTTAATCCTTATCGCCAGCTGAACGGTGTCTTCAACGGGCTTGTAGAGCTTACTATGCTGTACGCGTTAACTGTTTGCGTAAATACAGGGGGGTAAGAAAACCTCTACGGTACCATTTTTTATAAGATTTTTCACGGTCTGTAATTATCTCCTAATTACGTGACGATTACGATTAAAAACTCGAATGTGGTTAATTACAACCACGAGTGGAGGGGGCGCATGTTACATCGACGACGCGGTACCCTTAATACTTTTCTTGTTTCTTTTCTTTTTTTTTCTATCCACGAGACATCGTAACATTTAAGTTATGTTCGTAACCGAAGACAACTTCGTTAATACTCTTTACAATAAGTGTGAAGCAACGAAAAATGTAAATACACAAAAAAAAAAAAAACCAAGGGAAGTGTGACACCGATAAAAATAATCGGCGTTCGTAATATTTCAAAGGAACGAAATAAAAGAATGATAAAAGGAAACGCGAAAAAGGTGGGCCAGGGGGGGGGGGTTGGACAAAGACGAAGAGAAAAGTAGAATCTGTCCGTTGGATCTTATTCTGAAACGAGTACTTTCAGATAAGTCCAAATCAAGTAGGTACTTTGTTTTCCGTTATATATTATTTACAGCGACTGAATTATTACTTGTCTCTATTAATTATTTACATCGAACCGTATATAAATTTTTTTTTTTTTAATCACAATATTTAGACTGTTTCACCTTTCTTTGCGCCTCGGATTCATCCTCCGTGCCATACAGATGATACCGGTGCTTCATTTCGGTCGCAACAGACTTTAATGAAACCAATTGAAACACAAAAATCAACGTAAGCACTCGAATTATTCGTGAATAATGGTAAAAAGAATTAGTTAAAAAAAAAAAGGTGCGACAAAAAGCGAAGAAAAAGCAAGGTGAATCGTTTTTTCTTTTTCTCTCGAACAATCAAGTATTTTTTTCTCGTAGACAAATTAGTTTAACACTAAACTCACCAGACGTGAACGCACTCTTTTTGGCATATCTTCTTGTAAGCTATAAATCTCGTTTCGCTTCAGCACGAGTTGCGATCCATCTTCGAAAATTACCTGAAAGGCGTGTAAAAAAAAATAAAAATAACGTATAAGGCTAACCGTATTCGACAAATCCACGAGCTACTCACAGTGTACATGATTCTATGATTTGTACCCTCAAAGATACCATCGTAGCAATTTCCATCTGTCCATTTTACGACTACTGCCGCCCCTTGAAGCGGTGGATTTCCAGGATCGTAATTCTATAAAAGATTAAACGGTTATAATATTTAGAACAACGACGAAAAAATTCCAAGCGTTGCGTGATTATGTGATTACCGTTATGTCTGATGGATACAGATCCTCGCTGAAACTATCGTCACTGAACGTGACCATATAAAACAGGGTGTCGTGTATGGAGTCTACTTTGGCCTTGTAATATCGCGTGTTGCGATGCTTCGCCCAAACGATCTCTCCCTGTCGAATCGTTGGAATCTTTTCTTTCCCATCGTCATGCCCGTCGCACGTTACCTAAATGCAATTTATTCGTTACTCTCGTATAGTTATTTTATACTAATCCTTTTAACCCTTGATCACACATGACATTTTTTAGGTACCTGAAGCTCCGGTGAATTGTATACTGGTATGGTGAACGTTGCGCCGGAAATGAGACCACACGATGGATGAAACAGATTACTGCACTGATTACAATTCAGACATGCTCCGTCCTTTTGCCCGCAGTAACAGCACATCTGATTAACAATCTCCGGCCTGATAGTTAACACGTTAATTGGATCCTTATTGATAGCATCTTTAAATGTGACTCCTGGTAATAGAAGGGCGCATAGTATGTGCGCCCAATTACTATCGCTGGTACGTTTCAGAGCACCGCCTCGCATGGGGCACAGACAGCACATCTGAAAAATACAAAACAGATGAGGGAATTAAGACACTTGAAGGTTTCAACGTCCAGTTTTTCATAGTTCATCCTATTAAAAGTAAAATAAATATACGGACACTTACCACCTGTGTTTTACCAGCTCTACATTTATCACACGCCCAATTTCGTAAATCCGTAGGCAATACGGTGATTCCGTAACAGGAGGCGTGAACAGTCACGTGACATTCTCTACAACGCAACAGCTTATCATTTTCCGGTTCGACGACTTGTTCCTTCGAGTTCGCTACGAAAACGCTTGCAGATACCTGGAGACATGATACGTATTTAGACATATAACAAACAGTTTGACCTGTTAAGATGTCTAACGAGACTTACCCATATCGGTGAACTCTCTGGTAACACCGTGGGCTTGCAATATTTCCAGTCTGGCGGCATTAGCCTGCCGTGTCCGTTACAACTTGAGGTGAATGGAGCGCATATCGCGCAATGGGAGATTTGAGCGCTCCAATAGTCGTTGAACGCCTTCAGTAAGTCGTTATTCGGAACGATGGGATAGAGCATGTCGGATATGTGACCAGGTATCATCGACACGCGATGGGAAACAGACGGTGGTCTGTCCATAGTGCTGGATGCGACTACATTCGAGTCGTCTGAGTTCACCCTTGTGATCGTAATCTTGGTCTCTGAATTGTCTTTTTTCCTGGTGGTAGACTTCTTCAATTTCTCTTTCGACTTTCGCCTTGACGTCGACAATTTTATGGGCTTCAGTGGGGGCATGTGAGCGTATATATTCTTTGAACTTTTCTGTGTACATTGACCTTCAGTTTCATCCATAGAGTCGACCGCGTTTGTGTGTGGCTCTGCTGGCAAGGGCGTGATGGTAACAGAGGTCTGCGAAGCCTCAAACTCGGGCGTAAAGTGATTTACACTATACTGCGTATCCATGTCGAAACCAGCTATATTCGTACTCTTAACGGCTGGGCTAAGCGCTAACGAATTATCCATGTGACACGACGCGGATTTCAAGTTATTCACGATCGTGCCTATACTTTTGTATTTTCTGCTACATGTTTTCTCCTTCTGACTCAACTGTCTCTTCAAAAGCAACTGATCTTGCGGTTTCGGTATGATCGTCACGTACGAAGAACCTTTCGGATTCGCGGTCGAAGCAGGTTTCTGCAAACATTTCTTGTTGAAGTCTATCATCATCGAAGACTGAGGATTTAGGGAGACATTCGTAGTACTTGAATTCGCGGCCAGGAAGAACGTGCTATTTTCCGATAGACCCAACGATGAGGACGAAGAGGATGACATCTGAGAAGATTCCAGATTTATAGACTGCATGTCGTCCATGGTATTGTTCTTCGGAAAGAACGAACTGTTGTTGGCGGTTCCAAATTTCCAGAATTCGTCTGCCATCATTTTTGACGTGTCGGTAGTGGATCTCTTCCCAAGGGTTCTGACGTCTGTACCAGTTCTGATGTTGTGGCAAGTCACAGACGACGTCAACGACTGACCCAATACTCCACTCTTCGCGAAGAAGCCTTCCAAGCGAGGTATCTGAATGGCGCACGGTGTTGCTGATTTCGATGATTCCAAAGACGTCAAGTCGTTTCCTAACTCCTGTGTCGGGACCTCTTTCTGGAGAATGGGTGGCTTGGAGAAGTTCAAATTCGGGTTCAGGAACATGATACTCGGATTGAGTTTGGACTCCTGAGGTTTGGCGATAGGCCATGTCTTTGGTAAAACTACTATGGTACTCGACGAAGCATCTTTCTCGTCACCCGCTGACTTATCCGATTCGATCTTAGGGGAGACTTCGGTTGCAGATATATTGTACGCTGACTTTAGAACGCTCAATCGAGGAGCTTTAATAATATCCTTTTTCGAATAGTTGGGTATAGATCTTTCCGTCAGCATTGTTCCCACACTTTTGCAGCTGGTGTAATTTGACAGCTTTGCATCTTGTATCGTGATCATCGTGTCCTTGCCGATATACTCGGACTCCACGGCTTTGTCGATCTTAATGGGCTTCACCTGATCTAAAGAAATGTTTTTCAACGCTGCTTGTTTAGCGAACTTAATTCTAGCGATGCTAGTTTTCTTGCCGCTCTTTGGGTATAACTTCGTTCGTTCAACTGTTGGAGTTTCAACGTATTTGTCTACTTCTTTTGTACCGCTATACGTAGAATTGGCGAGGTGATTACTATTCGTGACACTTTCGTTATCGTTATCATTGATGGGTGTCACGGTGAGTTCGTTACTGGTGAAGATTATATTCCCTGACAAATGAGTCGCCTTCTCCTGACTACTCGAAATATCCTTTATGGTAAAAGATTTATGAGTTATACTCGGCATAGCCATAAGTTGCCTTTGTACATTAGCGTCAGATACGTCCAAAGGTTCGCTACTGTCGAAGATAGATATATTTAAATGTTTATTCTTCTTTTTATTTGCATTCTTTGGTTTACCCTTCTTTGGTTCTCCAGACTTCGAATGCTTCTTCTTCTTTTTAACTGGTTTCTCAGTAGTCTCTGAGAAATCGGAAATTTCTTCCACTTTTATACTTTCGATGACGGCGTCGCTAGGTATCGCGATATTGGAACCACCTTGATTGTTATCTTCCAACTGACTCGTTTGCTCTGGGAATGCAGGAGACAGAAAGGTGAAGCTGTCGTCTACTTCTACTTTTATTTCAGTCTTCACTGCCACGTGCTCTGCAGCATTTTTGTTAGACTCTCTTTTAGACTTCGATTTATCGTTATTCTTTTTCTTCCGCTTCCGACTTTTTTTACGATTGTAGCCGTCATCGTATACCGAAGCCTCGTTAACATCTATAACAAAAATAATTCGTTATTAAATTAGTGGGATTTAGTTTAAAAATGAGTTATATGTAAACAAATTTTTTACCCATTTCTCCTGCCTTCAACCAAATGTCTTCTAATACTTCTAATTGCTGTTCGTCCGGTTGATCTTCTGCTTCTTCTAATTCAAGATCTTGTAAAACTTTCTTTACGTCTGGTGGAATATCGGGACGGTTCACTAGTTCCTCCATATCAACGTCCGGATTTGTAGCCATAATATTTTTCTTTTTATGTATCGTGTGCCGCTTGTTTTTCGGCGCTGCGCTTAGGTAGCTTTGCGGCAATTGGCCGTTACTGCTGTTGCTACATAGAAGATCCATCTGAGAAGGCATGGGCGCAGCTGTTTGCCTAGGATCCTCGGGATGAGGTCCGATATCTTCTCCGCGTAGCCACAATTCGTATCTATAACGCGTCATTGTTAATTAATACGCCAAGTCTTTGAGAAAGATTAGAAATCGCTTTTGTAAAAGGATCTCTTTACCTTTCTGGCTGGAAACGCTTCACGAAGGTGTCCATAGATATTTTTACCATATCTTTACTACATGTACATTGCGTAGCCCGTTTACCGTACTCTACCCATCGTGGCGCAGCAAAATTAGTAGATTCCGCACAATTGAATCCGTGATTGAAGCCAGCATGATAACCATAAGGAAAGGTGATCATTATTTCTCCAGCTTCTTGCGTTATCTAGAAGAAAACTTAACGCATTAACATCTATTCTTACATCCACAGTCTTCGTTTACATTGGATAAGCAAATTGAAACTTACTTTATTGCATGGAATAGAATATTGCCTTAATATTTGGGGAGAAATAAGAGACATTTTGTGACGCAGAAAAGCTTGGCAACTTTGATAACTCGAAGGGAAGAAACCACTGGCAAGTCTTTCTAATCTTCGCCCGTGTTCAGGTGGTATAGCATACCACGTTTTTGGAGCACCAAAATGTAAATAATTTATCGAATACAGATCCATATCCTCCGTATGCCATGCGAACGTGGTTTTCCACATTCCGAAATACAAATATGCCGTGTTAACGCCATCGATAGATATACCATAGTCTTTGTTTACATAATCAAGAATTGTTCCTAAGTGATTAATGTTCCATTCCTTCACGTCTGGATCGGTTAACGACCCGGAAACATCTGCTCCGTATATAGGCGCCACGTACGTTATATTCTTCCAATATTTCCTTTCCAAATCTTCGTAATCAAAATGACGTGGAGTGCTATAACGCTCAGAATTAGCTAACTTGCTATACTCTTTAACAGTCATCGACTTCTTTTGTATATTAATTTGCTGATAAAGACCCTGTTTGCCAGTGACCACTTGACAAATTGGAGCAGGAATAGTTAAATTCAAGTCATCTAAGTTATAACTTCCTTTCCTAGGAATCCATTCAGGAGGAGGGATTACTTTTGCTAAACCAGCTTTATGGGCTCCTTTACTCTCCATATATTCCACGTATTTTGTGAAATCCTTAAACTCCTCGTACGTAGGTCTGAAGACCTGAATGCGGGGTGTACCCCGCGAGACATTGCTAACCATTTTTACTTTATTTTTTGCACCTGAGAATTGAAGGCATAAGTTAGATTTTTCAGTTGACAGTCAAATTTAACTTGTAGTTCATAGTTGTAATAATTATGATATTGATACAATCTCTTGTATTCACAATTGTCCATAAAAACTCTAATATTCTGTTCGAAGTCATAGACATGCTGAAGATAATAATCATAGACATAGATATTTTACGATATAATTAAAATCGCAAACGGGACCTGTGACACATAACGATAAACACGAAATCAAAACACTCCGTGTAGCTATGGCGGTCACGATAATTGTTTTGTAATTGTTTTGTTGATAAAAATATTTGTCGAAAACGTAGCAGACTCACAGAAGACATCGTAATCGTTCTTCGAAACGGGTCAAATCTATCGCACGTGAATTCCATGATTTTACGAGGAACGTTTAAAAAACGAGAGAATGCGAGCGAGACGCGGATGTTTTTGGAACGAAACGTGCCGGAGGTGCATAAACAAAATGGATGGTACCTATTGTCAAGTGCCTCTTAAAATAAACTTTCCGACAGCTCTTTGCTAGTCGTCGTGAAACGAAAGAACGGGTTACAGGGAAACGGGGGAATTATCGCTATCGTTGATTTTTATCACATGTTTGTCACTTCGAGGGAGTTTTCCCATTAGAAACGATGGCTGCTCGCAACACCAAATCTCGTACTGGAAGCGATATTGACCGACACAAATTCTCGCGTTTCCATCCGCACAATACTTTACGTTAACGTCGTCGAACACGACATGTTACTTACATCGAAATTAGACGTGAAAATCACCTTTCCTGTATAAACACCATGTTCATCCAGATATTGTGAATCTCGCGATTTGACACATTCACCGCTGTACCCCGCGCGTCTCCCAAGACCAATAAAGATGGCGTTCAACGCTCTATCAGCTTTAGACGCCAGACAATTACGTATGCTCGCAAAGCGGGAAATTCGATTTTCTCTATTTAGTCACGTACGTCACTTTTTGTTGATGTTACTATAGAAATTCTGCATTAACAACGTTTTTTTTAAATCGATGGTCTTTTATGTAAAACGTTATCGTCCACAGAAGCAGACTCGATCGATTAGAATCGTGTAAATTAAGAGATGGATCGAAATCAGTTTATTTATGAAATAATAAATTCAGAATTCGTCTCGAAACTTGATAATAAATATTTAATAAGTAATAGTTCAACACTCGATAAGTGATTTTCTACAAAAAGTATGCAACTGTTTAAGATAATTTTATGATACAGACAACGCTAGATGACGCTACTAATTTCTGTGATGCAGCGACCTTCCTTGTCAATCAATCGAAACAAATTATAAATGGTTAAATATCAAGGTCATCGAGATTGGTTGTTATTTTACGAATTGTTAATCACGATCGTTCTGTGTATCAAAATTGAAATGTCAGATAACAGTATGACCGAGGCAGAGTCTGCCACAATGTTTGTGTGTCTACTAACAAATGTAAAAGGCGAGAAGCTTTAAATTTTCTTTTCTTTTTTTAGCACAAGAAGTAAAAATAATAATTTATTTCCTGTTGCTACAGTAAACAATTCTGTTGCACATGTTCGCGATTTAGATTCGTTTATAATCCGAGTACTCAGATGGTAAAAATACTTATCATTCGAACAATTACAACGATTCGATGGAACTAAAGAATTGAGAAATTAATATTTCATTGAAATTTAACATAGAAATTAATGCGACGATGGATAGAACGGTGTAGGAACATGTTATGTAGGTATGTTATGCATGTGTCATAATTGTTATTAAATATCAAGGACAGTGGGTAACCATAAAACACATTTATTTCTCGGTAATATCAATGAATTGATTAATTCGATCATTATTTAATATGCCACTAGACGAGATTAATAAGTTCTGCATTTGTTAGTTACCATATCTAGATAAGATGTTAAAGATATTAAATTGGTCTCATTGCATTGACTGTAAGCTCCATACAGATGCACTTCGATAAATTTCTTGCGATATTACAATTTACATATGCAGGTAACAGTGTTATTATACATTCGGTAAAATAATACTACGAGACGCTCTGCGGGCAACCTTGTCGAGTTGGCAAGGATTACAACGAGTTGGCAATGTAAAAAACGAGATGCACGCTATCCTCCAAGTTTGCAGCGAAGATCGTTTGTTCGAAAAAACCAATAACCGATTAAATAATTAAATTCATCTGCTCGTATAAATCCAAGGTCAAGCTTACTTAACAAAAATTCTGAAATCGAGATTTGTAAAATTGTAAAAATTATTGAAATTCGTTCGATTCGAGTTTGATTCGAGTCGACTCGAGTTTCCGATTTTGTGTTGCAGAGCGACTGCAAACAAACACGTTAGAGATAAGGCTCATGACCCAACCGCTAAAAAATAATCAACGAGACGGTGACGACGTTACTTACTGGGTATCAGCTAGCGCAATATGGCATCGAGACGGTATCCGTGGACGCGAGTTAACTTTCAACATGTGCCGGAACAAGGACGCGAGTCTAGAGGGGAGGCACTAATAGTTCAGTGTTCAGTCGTTGTCAGTCGTCGTTGAGCGTAGGAGGGTGACGGTACGCGCCGCGCGTCTCGGTGTGTCTCTTTCCCGTTCCAAGTGTCGCTAAGGCTCGTGCGGATGGTATTTATTATTTATTCTCACACGGTAAAAAAAAAAAATACGTAATTCGATCTTTTCGCGCGACTCAAGGAAATTCCGGGCAGTTTTGTCAATACCATTGATAACGAATGATTCATATAGATAAATCTATTTGAAATACACATCTATACGTGTACACACACGAAACGTCTCGATAAAATAGTAACATACTGACGGCTTGGTTTTATTACTTGATCGTTATTTGAACACGTTGCACACGTGTTACTTATCGCGAATCGATGTATCAAACCGATGGATATTTTGTAAATTGATAGCATTTTGATGAATAACCGTTTGTAAGATATATATATATATATATATATATATATAGATATAAAAAAAAAAAAAAAAAAAAAAAAATATGTATAAATTCCTCGTCTCAAGCTGTCTTTAAATCGCGATCCAGCGAGCGTGAATGCGTGAATGCCTTCCGCCCTCTTCATCTAACGAAAGTTTCCAGTTAGTACGACACCATCGCGGCACGTGCATTCGAGCTGCTACGTAGCGAAAACAACGTTTGGACATTCGAGATCGACGTTAATATGGATTTAACTTAAGGGGCTTGGAACATCATAAAATGAAAAAACATCGCTTCTTTTTTATTTATTTTTTTTATTCAAATTTAATCGATTCCGAACAATTCTACGCAAAGAAAATTGAATTTGGAGCACTAGAAGTGGTAAAAAATTTGGATCATATCCGGCCTAACCGTTTCTGAGAAGAGTGTACCTTTGTACCAAAAACCTAGGTTTCCGGAAGACGCAAGATATAAATATTATCTAATTGTATTACTTTTTATCAAAATCGATTGAAACACTGCCTTTTAGATAATTTACCGTCTTCTTTACCCTGAAATACAATACTCTATGGTTGTAACCAAGGTAACCGCGTCTCCGGTCTTCCGCAAATTTGAATGTCGTTTCTTTTTTCTCTTCGAAAAAGTCGTCGGTTGTATTTCCTTATATTTTTTACAGTTTTGTCGCGTTCTTTTTACTAAGTTCGTGTCGTCGAACTTTGTTTTTCGAGAAAAAAAAAAAATTTCTTTTACCACTTCTAGTGCTTCAAATTCAATTCTCTTTGCGTGGAATTGTTCAGAATCGCTTAAATTTTAATAAAAAAAAATAAAAAAAAAGTGTTTCTTTTTTCATTTTATGATGTTCCAAGCCCCTTAATTAACGGCGCATTGCTTTCGCGTAATTGTTCCTGTTCGTTACGAGACATCGAGAAAATCCGTTGTCGTGTTTGTACAGTCTCTAAATAACGGGTCTTTGATCGACGTTTAACAGTGAGAACCCGCAGTGACTAAGAATGCATGCTACATGGGAGTGTTGTGTTATTGTTTGCTTCGTTTCGAACCAGCATTTTACAGTCACTTCCATTCGCTAGCGTAACTTTTCTTCTCGTGGCGATTGCTACATCGATCGATACTTTTTCTATTAAAAAAAAAAAATTTGCCGGAACGCGATTCTATTACTAGCGACGAGAAAGCGTTCGCGACACGATTGTTAAACGACTGCAAGTATCGCGCTTTGTTTTCCAATCGCGATTTTTCAAACGCGATCGATCTTTCGCAAACAATCGTAGACATCGCAAGCTGAAATTCGTTACGTCCAGATTCTCATTGATAACCATCTGCCCGTATTGCATTCGAAGAAATTTAATTATCAATCAATAGTCCACATCCCGAAGATCATATCGGTCGAGCGATTAACGTTAAGCTTTTGTCGAATCGAATGGAAATGAAATTTGGAATCCACTTGAACGGCACGCACCTGTGGATGAAATTTATTTTATATTCAATAATGTGGAACGATCAGATCAAATTTCGTATTTTCAGTCAATAAGTTTCTCTATCGTTATCCTTGACCCGTTTTCTATTTGCGCTCTTGTAGAGTGCTACAGGTTTCCTGTCGATTAATGCAGATCGTTTCTCTACCAACTGGAAAAGCAATTAAAGTTTTTATAGATCTGCAGAAATGTATCTTCGAGCGCAGCAATGGTTTCACGCCAGGTGTTCTGTTACAAGTAATATTCGTCATTTGAAAATAGTTTTGTGCCTTCGTCGAAGACAGATCTCTTTACTAGAATTTCGTGAACCCAGCTAGTGTTACATTCCAACGTAGGTACGTGTTGTTTATTAACCACGAGAGAGGGACGCGATATGAAGCTTTGTTCTTGCGTCGGTATCGACAGTATCGCGAGACGCCTCTGTGCGCGAGGATACGCGAACCACCGTTTGAGACGACTTCTGTTCTTTTCTTTTTTGGGTGTAGCTTGTCACTCCTTCGTCATGACCTTTGTATGCAGCTCGCGTCGGTACAACAGGAACTGCATTACAAAGTGCAGAACCATATGAAACCAAGGTTCCAAGCAAAGACTGTCCGCGATCGAGTGCACGACGGCATAGTGTTTGTTTAAGCTTTGGCTGTAGACGAACAAATTACGGGAACGCGAGGAGTTTTCAGTGTAGGCGGTGGCCGCATTATTCAGTTACAGTGGTACACGCGGTTCCCATAGACAATAAATACAGTGAGTGTAGAAAATATTCGTACACCGGTCAATTTTTAAAAAAACATTTTGTGTGAAATTGTAGCTTCTTAACTTCTTTTATGTACCGGTTAATGTAATTCGTGAAGTTAACAAAAAAAAATGCGAAAAGTAGGTAAAAGTACAGAAGCAATAAGTATTTGTACGATTCTTATGACGAACCATTTACAGTAGAGTTTGTAACGTAAACACATTAGTTTATTGCCTCGTACGAATTAGAAAACATCAAATTTCCAGCAATGTACTTTTAAAAAAGACTCGAATAGAGGAATTGAAGAAGATTCCACTTCTTATTAACTCCTAACTAATAATTTAGTTAATTTAACGCTTAGAAGAGTTGCAATAATTATAAAATCAAAAGGAAATCCCTCGAAGGAAGTATTATATACATATAAATTAATGTAAATTTCTTAAAAATTAAACAGTTGTGCGAATACTTATTGCTTCAACATTTCTCGATCGATTAATTGCTTCTTTCTTGTTAATTTCGCAACTTACACGAATAGCTATCTTTTTGTTGTAATCTATCTGTTTCCGTACGGTGTCAGTTACGTAGGATCGATACAGTTTACTGCTTAGTGCTCGCTCCATCTCCTAATAAAGCATTTTCTTTCTTTCTTCAGTTCTCTCTTTCTTCTATTATTATTCACGTTTTTTGCCTAGCGTCGAACGTCTATTTGCAATGTAAATGCAACGAGAAGCGGACAGTAAGCGCGAATAACGTCTCGGAATTGTCTATTTTCGCTGCACGTGGGCAGAGTCGGACGTTATTCGTATCATTTCGAATAAATCCTCGTCTAGATAATCGTTTAGCGAAAATGTGTTTATTGGAACAATTAACGGGGACAGTCATCATTCGTTTTTTTCGCAGTCTGCTAAACTTCTACTCGAATAGAAGTTTTATCTACGTGAAGCATTCGTGACTCGCGTATAGAAGTTTACTTAGATCAAGCGTTATTCATTATTCGGTCGATAACAATGGGAAGTTTGTCGTTACCGACCGAGACGCGATTAAACTGTTGTATTTCACGGATGAAATATAGGATAAACAAGAAATTTCGCGTCAAAAGCGAGTATATGTACGTAAGCTTCCAAGGACCTTTGACCCAAAAATGTACGCTCGCGATACGACGGTTAAAAAACGCGATAACCAGTTCTTACGGGGACCGTGTTTCCGACGTTTTGTGTATCCCTTCTCTGGATTTATCAGGCTTTCACGCGCGTTTCGTTGTGTTTAGTGTTGATAAAATTCATCGGCCATTACAAAACGAAAGGGAAAACGGCGTAGCGGATACTCGAATGTGAGGGCCCAGAAGGAGATAAAGGGACAATGGGCACGAAAGTACTCATCGAGATGCAGCAGCAGTTAAGACACGCCATGTCTAGCTCGGATAACGCGCCGACTAGCACGAAAAAATTGGACGACACGGAGAACGTCGATAACTCAATATTTCTAGTCTTCGAGGATATTTCCTACAGTGCGCGACCATGGATCCTTTCCACAGGTAAGATATCGGCTGTATATACGAGTAATTGCGAATACTTTTAAGCGGATATTCATCATGTAGATTTCTTTTTAACTATGGAGAGATTCGATGTTGAGATCATGATCACGAATCGATGAAGTAAACTGTCAAATTTGTTTACGCGACGACCGAAATTACCGTACCAATGCAGTTAACAGAATATAATTAAGAATAATCAAGCGAATTAACTCAGTAGGTAACATCATACAATGCGTACGCGAGTATCGTGATTACTTTGAAAATTAAGTTCCGTATTGACTCTTAATCGCTTTCTAAAAATACCAACAGGCTTTTCGAAATATTTCCTGTACTGAGTACGCGATCAATTAGCTTGGTCGTTAGACATAATTAATAAACGGAGAGCTGGCTACGAAAATCAGGAATGATAAGGTGCAGCGAAAATTTGTATCTACAAAAAAAAAAAAAAAATGTTATAGTATAGCAAAAGTAAGTACAGATAATTACATTAATTATAATTTTGTTTTAAAACACCTTATCATTCCTGACTTTCGTAGCCAGCTCTTAGACTATATAACAGATTCTAGGGACAACCTTCCAGGGTACCAACATTGAACATTCAAACAAAACAAAGATCTCGATCGATTAGTATTATGGAAATTTCATGCATTTCAGCATTTCAATTGCTGCACGTGCCACGTGACTACATGTTGAAGGTTGTGTGCAATAAGAAGCGTACAACGCTAACGAATATCCGTATGAACGATGCTGTAATAAACATTATTCGATACGCTGCACGAGTAGCGCATACGTTTCGCATATATTTTTCATTTAACGAATTGAAAATATATCAGGGTGATAAAACGAAATTCAGTCAATAAGATTGACTTACTTAGCTATTATCTCTTAGAAAATAGCCATACGATTACGTGAAAATTAATTGCGTTCGTCTAAAGCTTAACACTAATTTTAAAGCAATCTGTACTCATCCTTGCTATGTTTCTTAACCTTCGCACACCGGCAACCAAATTTAGCATACACTTCTTCGCGACACGATCAACTACTGTAAATACAAGTGGAACATCATTTACGATTATCCTATCAAAGAGGCGTCCGCTCGTAATTGTAATGTACAGATGGTTACTGACTCGAATAACGAGTAGGTCGTCGGTGGTTAAAGTGTGCACTACAGATTGGCACAATGGCAAACGTTGAACTCGTCAATAACGATGCCGTCCTCGAAAATGCACTTAACTTATTATCTATCATTGTTCTCTCTCGTACGTGACATGTTTGAAGTTTGAATACAATTATTTCAGATTCGTAATGGCATAAGCACGAATCGAACGGTACAACGACATTTCGACTTGTCGAACAACACGTCGTACAAGTAATTTTTTTTTTTTTTTTTTTACGAAAAGTTAAACCCCTTCGCATTAGTGCATCAAACGTAGTTCATTTCGTACGTACACCAAACGTCCGTTCGTAACTTCTAATACGCTACGTGGTGATTAAATTTATGTTCGACAAAGTCCTATTCTATGGATACAATTGAGATATAAAAATTTATTGTAACCGCACAGGAAAAATTTCCAAGTGTTTGCGGTTAATTAACGTCTTGGAATAATGCAAGATAAGAGTTCTCGATTCTGAAGTTTGGCTGTTGCTTGAGAATTCATTGCGGAACTTATAAATAGACTGCCATGCACAATCGTGCCCGGTTTTGTCTGCGCGCAGACGTGTGTGCGTTGTCGCTCAAGCTCTTATGAGTTTATTAACCCTGAACCGTCGGTATGGCACGAGAATAAACATGGTTAATACTTCTTTAATAAGAAAAATACAATAGGCCTCGCTGTATCGTCCGTAGCAAATTCAATGAGACCTTTCTTGTTGTGTCGCGGTTAACGGTATAAGGAGCAATTCTTATCTCTGTTTCTCTATTGAGCTGTGTGCGTATGACAAAGTCCTTTGGTGAACGCGAATCGCCAGTTTTGCACAGTTTTGCACGTTGTGTGTCGACGGCATTCCATATTATAGGTCAGGATCCCCACTTTCCACTCGTGAGCGTCTGTTTCCTTATTTAACACGTTCACGTCGCTTGTAATTTCCACCGGTGGCTTGCGCTTGACTCATCGGGCGGCGCGTACCACCGGTGGCTCGCGCTTGTATGTCCCATCGGACGGCATGTACCACCGGTGGCTCGCGCTCGCGCGTCTATCAGACGGCGCGTGCCACTGCGCCGCCCCATGGCGAGAAACACAAATATCGAGCGCCGGTGTGTACCACCGATGACACACTAATATGTCCCATCGGGCGGCGTGGACCACCGGTGGCTCGCGCTCGCGCGTCAATCAAATAGGGTGTACCTCCGCGCCGTCCCGTGGCGAGAAACACAAACAGCAGCGCCGGCGTCAATGTGTTCGTGTCCATTTTTTAATTAGTGGGACGTCTAGAAACTTAGCAGAAGGCCATAGCTGAAAATCAATGGAGACCGTTATTCTGATATTTTACAGAATTTTATTATAAAAGACAGGGAAAAATGTTTGTTTAATTCCGTATAAAATTTCATAAAGAACAACAATTCAATCTCAATAAATTTGTTAAATATCGTTCATGAGATGCATTGTATTCATTTTCATACGCATGAAAAGTATCCAAAATATGCACGACAAATTTGAATGAAATGTATTATAGTATAATAAGTAATATATTAGTATGTTACAGAACATTCGCTATGTACACATATGTAAAATACTTTCACAATTATTCCGATGTATTATAATTCGCGTGACCAACAAATTACGAGCATTTTTTCCAAATTCAATGGTGTAGAATACTGTAGAAAATCCTACATTCTTTTCCAAAGTTCTTTTACATTTTTAAAAATATATCCAACATATTATTTAAACATAAATATGCAAAATAAAATGTGTATCTTTATAGTACTGTAATTACAAAACAAATTTCTGTCTACGTCCCATTCTTTTAATTGTTTCCTATAAAAATATGCGTTTGCATAAACTTCCGCAGTCTATTCGTAAATAAAACGCGTTTCCAAACACCGTAGAAGCGTAACGAAAATTAGGATCGCATGATCGTATCGAAAACAGGACGACGTAATACTACTTGCGCGAGGATGAATTATCACGAACCCTCATCAGTGGCTTGGTAATTAATAATCGAATAACAGGTTGCATAATTCTGCGTTCTCGATTCTTTGTGTACATACAAGTCGAGCCCTTCTTGATTCTCGATTGTTGTCCGTTGTTCGAACATGCACTGGTTCGTTTGGTAAAACGTCGACCTTCTCGGTGACCTGAATTTCTTTCAACAAATTATGGTTTACGAGGGGCACAGCTCTCTAGAAAACGTTCGCGTTGATGTCTGTTTCAGAAAAAGCGGAGTTGTTGAAAAATTTGAGCGGGGAATTCAGAGCTGGCGAACTCACGGCGATTATGGGCCTGTCTGGCGCTGGAAAGTCGACGCTAATGGACGTTTTGGCTGGTTTTACGTTAGTAAATGTTCCCACGTATATCGTCTACTATTTACAAAGTAGCTACTATCACCGTTTGCGACAAAACTTCATTCGTGGTTTTCATTTGCATATTAGTGCAAAGATAATATCCCTCGCTAAGTAAAATTTATTATTATTGCTGTTATTTGAACCGTTCATTCGGAAGTTGTAAGTTAGTTAGCGTTGTGTATTTCATAGAAACGTTGGATCTCCGCCAGATCGCAGATTCCCGATCGAAAATTCTTGACCCTCTGTGACACCCATAATCTTCGCTATTCAGCGAACTATGAGACGAGTTTATCAATTAATGACGTTGAACGAAATTCAAATTCCCCCTCTCCTGATCCTTCTGCCTCGTTCTCCATCGCTTCCCTCGCGTTCTTCTACGTGTAACTTTCGCTATATTTTTAACGCGTCGACCACCTAATTCTTGCATCTTAAATATCTGGCGTGTTTTTGTTTTTGCGATAGAAAAAAAAAAAACTGTCAAAGGAAACCATCTACGATATACTACGATAGACATGAAAAATATCTCAAGATCGTATTTTCCAAGATTTCGACGTCATTACCGCTTCTTTGAATGAGATATTATATTTTCATTATTGTAATCTCGTAGCTGATAAACAAAATCAAAGATATATAATGTGTCGAGAGTACGATTTAGTAAGAAGAATTCCTGGCAAGGTCATCTGAAGGTCAATTATATTATACACGTTTTCATTTTATCTTTTTAATTAAATACAACTTCTATTAAAAACACGGTATTTATGGTGCAAGAAGTCAAGTGATTCAACCTGTATACTTCATGAAGCGATAAACCGAGGTCCTGTGAACGTACGTATAGGTTAAGAGACACTCGATGATTCAATATACGAATCCAATTTGCATAATCTCTCAGATGACCGACGAAAATTATGAACGGGAACATGCTTTCGCCGGGTTTCAGAACGGCCGGCGTTACCGGGAACATAAGAGTCAATTCGAAGATCAGGAACGTCACCGAGTTTAGAAGATCGTCCGCGTATATAATGCAAAACGACAATTTGCAGCCACTGTTGACGGTCCAGGAAGCCATGAGGGTCGCGGCCGATCTTAAGCTTACCGTAAGCGACAGAGAGAAGAAGCAGAAGGTATTTTGTTGCTCTCGAAGATTAATTTATATCGGACTCCGCCACCCGCTGCTCAAAATAATTCTATTAAACACAAATATTCGGATTTGTAGAGATTGTAGATACAAAATAAGAAGCTCTCTCGCTTTCGAACGTTGACTCAACGCTCGAAGCACCGACTCGAGATCTCGTGAGCACTGCGATCTGGAAACGTGACGATTATTTTGAGCAGTGTACCGTCGCAATATTTTCCAATGCATCTCTGATGTCAGTGCCCCGATTTCAGATCGATCAGATTTTGGTCGCGATGAGCCTCGACACGTGCCGTCATACCCGTACAGGACAACTCAGCGGCGGAGAAAGGAAAAGACTCGCCATCGCGTTGGAATTGATCAACAGTCCGCCGATTATGTTCCTGGACGAGCCCACCAGGTAAATTCAGACGGTAGTTGTTACTTTATTAACTTGCTTCTTTTCTTGCAGCAATTTGCCGCATTGTGCCGGCCGTGTAAAGTCGTTTCTACGAGCTGCATATTCGTTAAGACGTTTAGAGTCTACGGCTGTGCTTAACTGGCTGGAATTCTCTTTGAAAGACGCGGAGAGAGTCCATTGACATCTGAAAATAAGATCGGAGAGACCGTTAGAAAGTTTTAAATAGAGAGTAACCAGTTGCGTTTCGATGTGTTATTTTCAGTCCGCATACCAGCCTTTTTTTTTTTTTGTTATATGTTAACATAGGCAGACTGTTGCGCCTGTCGATTGAACCAATTACATTTTCATACTTTGCACGCAGCGGATTGGACAGCGTCACGTCAAAGTATTGTATAACGTTGCTAAAGCAGTTGGCGAAGGCGGGACAGACGATAATTTGTTCGATTCATCAGCCGAGCGCGTCTCTTTTGAACATGATAGACCATATTTACGTGGTGGCGAACGGATTCTGCGTCTACAGCGGCAGCACGCAAAACTTAGTGCCCTATTTGAGCAACTTGGGCCTCCAGTGTCCGATGCATTACAATCCCGCCGACTACCGTGAGTAAATTACCGTACATTAATTACCGTACGTTAATTACTGTACGTTAAATAAAACAACAAAAGTATTTCAAGTTTAAGTCTTGCAATCAGGCGACGTGTATGCTTGTATCGAAACAGTCACAGTCACGCACATTCTGAAACAGATCATTTCTTTGCTTGCAGTAATGGAAATTTGCAATGGAGATTACGGTAAACACGTGTTGAGATTAGTAGACGCCATCGAGAATGGTAAAAATAATGCTTGGAGGTCGTCGAGCAACGTAACCACGGTCAATTGTCAAGAGGAAGTTATCGCTTTAAATGTAACAGCGTCGTTCCAAGCGCTCCGACGACGATCCCCGATGGGAAGTCCTCACAAAAAGTGCAAGGGCTCTTCAGAATATGCCGCCACCTTTTGGAAACAGATGGTCATTCTCCTCAAGAGAAACGCAATTAGGCTCTCTCGGGACAGGGTAAATGAAAAGTTTTCGGTCCTATGTTCGTAATCCAGAGGCAAACTATTGGTGGGTTGTCCAGAAAGTTCGTGGCAATTTTTAAGAAAAATTCAAAGGCACGTTTGAATTTTCATATATATTTATTGA
Source organism: Hylaeus anthracinus (assembly GCF_026225885.1). Lineage (NCBI taxonomy): Eukaryota > Metazoa > Arthropoda > Insecta > Hymenoptera > Colletidae > Hylaeus > Hylaeus anthracinus. The sequence goes on from NW_026535289.1 coordinate 12,535,191, forward strand.
ATTATATAAGTATATACCATTTTGTTCCACGACCTTTCCATCTCTTAAGGGATGCACCCATGTTAATTGTTTTCAACCGTTCCAATACAAACAGACGTGTACCACCTACCAAAAATCGGCACGGACTTTCCGGACAAACTAATATTTATTGAATTATATAAATACTATTTTGTTCCACGACCTTTCCACCTCTTAAGGGAGGCACCCATGTTAATTGTTTTCAACCATTCCAATACAAACAGACGTGTACCACCAATCAAAAATTGGCACGGACTTTCCGGACAAACTAATATATTGAATCGAAATTTCTCCAATTTAATATCTTATGCGCCAATTAAAAAATATAACACCAGTTGTACATTTTACTCTGCACTATTGGCAGACATTCGTTCATATCAGTCCTGGATTAATTATATTAATCGGTTACTTTGGTGCGTAATATTCTTCGGCTTTCAAAATAATACTCCAAATATGACCAGATGTGCACGAAACACACATATGGCCAGATATATTCAACCAATGTTCAATCATTTATCTAAGAAATAACTCTTATCAATTTCTTCAGATTACGACGCGAGTTAAGCGGGTAATGTTGAGCTCGAATTAAGATTTATCGATTAGATAAATAGTAGCAGTAACGTTTATTTTACATTGTTTTAATAAAACACGAAATACGATTAAATACACGCTTCCTGTATTAATCGACTCTTGTCTCGTACTTAGTTTACTACGCGAGGTGGGCGAAAATAGATACCATTGATTAGTGACGCGTTAGTGTATTTCACACGGAAATGTAAAATAATAAAAACGCCAATTTCGTCTAGACAATCGCAAATCACGAATGGGAGGCTCGTTAAATGATTTAGAGAAAATTGTAGTTCGAAAATGATAAATGAATTTCTTATCAAATTCCGTCGAGTTACTCGAAGGACACCTAACGAATGATTAATGGTTTAGAACAAATCGTTCGTATGCCCTGTCGGGCGGGGAAAAACGATTTTAATGAAATAATAACTACTAAGACCACTTAAACAATTGACCTTGCCGAGAACTCGATACTTCGGTATGCTGTGCGGTGTCTAATAAATGCTCGTACTCCGAAGAATCTGCTGAATCCTATTTTAAAATGTATTAACATCGTCGTTGAATCGATAGGACAGAAACGAAAGAAAATATTGCCGTAGATACTTACGATCCTTTACCATAATAATTACACCCATTACAGAAAATATTATTGCATAAAATGTTCTGCAACGTTCACCTTCTGTCTTCCGCAGGTGTTGACTTTCACACGGCTCTCGATGCATTTTATAATTGCCCTGCTGGTGGGGACCATCTACTTCAAAATCGGACAAGACGCAGTGTACGTGCTGGATAATTTTAATCTTCTGTTCTTCAACATAATGTTTCTCATGTTCAGCGCATTCAGCGCGACGGTAACGACATGTAAGACTACTTTAATAACGGTGCATTGTCACGAACGGTAATTATTTAATATCTTTACCCTGCCGTTGAACGAGCAATTATTGTTATTTACAGTTCCCTCGGAGCTACCAATCATCACGCGCGAGCACTTCAATCGTTGGTACAAATTACACTCTTTTTACCTTGCCAATAAACTGGCCGACTTGCCGATTCAATTCGCTGCCATTTCCATGTACATTCTCATAGTGTATTACATGAGCGATCAACTGTTGGAACTTCGACGATTTTGTCTGTACACGTTGATGTGCTTCGCCATTAGCATGGTCGCGCAAACGTTTGGCCTTTTAGTCGGAACTGGAATGAAAGTTCAGGTTTGTTGGCGCAAATAAAAACTATTAAAGAATAATTCTTCCATTGAAGGGCAATTCTTTCGTCAAAGACCTTTTATCATGTCATTGAGACTCTACTTTGGTCGTTTCTTCTTTCAGCACGGAATGATCTTCGGCCCACTTACGATTCTTCCGTTCTTAATATTCAGTGGATTCTTTGTCCAATTCAGGGACGCGCATCCGTACCTACGCTGGCTGTTCCACTTGTCGTTTCTTAAATACGGATTCGAGGGTGTAATGGTCGCCATGTACGGGTAAGTCACGAACTTTTCACAAATAAATACGACGCAAGAAATTAATTTCTATTTTCGTTAATTCACTCGCTATGAAACTTTCTTGTTATTTCAGCTACAATAGACCAAAGCTTTCGTGTTCGGACGTTTATTGCCATTTCGCTGTGCCAGAGAAGCTCCTAAGCGCTGTGGGCATGAAGCAAGCCGACTATTGGTTTTGCATGATCGTTTTAACGTGTCTGTACCTGGTATTAGACATAGGAGCGTTTGCGTTATTGAAACTAAAGCTTGAGAAACGGTTGTAAGGATTAAAAAAAGAAAAAAGGGACGGAATTATTAAGTGAGATTCAGCGAACCAAGATTTTTCACAATTGATTCGTGTTCCGAGTGCAAATAGAACAGTATAAATGAATTATCGTGAAAGACTGACTTGCTTTTAAAACATTTTGTGTAATAGGAGATGAAAATTTTATAAAGACTGTTTGCCGAATAGGGGAAAAAAATGAAAATAATAATCGTTGCATTTATTGCAGTACGTTAAGAATGGAAGAAAAGCAACGGCTATATATTATTCGTGATGCACGATGATTCTGTAGGCGTGCTTGTGTTCGCACTAGGCGCTCTGAGGCATAAATAAAAACTTTCTTATCTCGAGATAGCGGTATCGTGGATCAATGATATACTTCCGATGCTGTGTTTCATTGTACACGATAAGAGTCAAGTTCATTTTTTTTTCATTTCTTTTTTTTTTTTATAAATTACGTTCACAGAAACTACCGAGAGAAGTGACGCCTTCTAGAATATAATTAGTTGTATCTTTTGTACATCACGTATTTACGTTAATAAATCTAAGGTATACATATGTGAATAAAGAAGCGAATGTACTATACACGCCACCGTTGTAAGTCAAATTAACCGATGACTGCTTTGTTTATTCAAAGATTGATCATTACACGACAAGGGTAGTATTAAATCAATTTCGAGACACACGCCGTATCAATCTACTCGTTTTTATTATTTCGTCAGAATTTAGAATGTAAGTTTTATCAAACGTTTACCAGATTTTATAGAAAATTTCATTTTCGTAGAAGAATCGCTCGATAGAAATTCATCGTTATTTTGTTCTTTTATTGCTTCATATATTAAGGATCGAAAGTTATACGCGATTCGTTGGAATAATCTTACATAAAATAATCTTAAATCGATAAGTTAAGTCCAAGGAGAAATATTTTCTTAATAGTATCAAGGTTTCAAACATCGGAACATCGAGTATAGTCGTAACTTTAAAAGGTACAATGTACAAAGTCAACAGATTTTACTCGTCAGAAGTTTATGCATGGAATTTTAAAAGTGCAAATGCACGTGTTTGTAACCGTGACAAATAAAAATATGTCGGCATATTTTGATTAATTAGTCTAAGATATATTAAGATATATTAAGGAAATCTATGCTGCCCTTGCTAACATGCTTAGATCGATATCGAACGGTTTCTCTTTCTTCTTTTTGAATGGAGAAAAAATTGATTATGTTAAATAGCATTGATTGCACGTTATGCAAATTCGTAATTGCGTATTTTGTACGTTTATAGTGTACGTTAGTGTGGGAAGCATATACAGAATATATTATATAAAACAAACATAACAATTAATATTATATTAATATATAATTTTGTGTAAGTACGTGTATACCGTATACGTGTAGCGTACGCTTTGAACGACTGAAATCGATGCCCTGTTAATTAAAATGAAACATATTCCGTGTGAGATTACAAATGCGCAGCTTGTTATTCAAAATAAGCGATATCCGAATTGAATAAAATTAGAAAATAATGAAACGATTGAATTGTGAAATTCAGAAGATTTTTCCTCATTGAGGCAATAAGTCACCCCTTTATCTCGATTCGCTTCAAATCTGAAGAGAAACGGCGATTGTTTCTGTATCGTCTGTCTACATAATACTCGAGACGAGCAAAGCTTGTTTAAATAAAAATGTTGTATAACGAACGGAAGATAAGCAATCTTTGATTCGATATTTGGTTTCGCAAAGAATAAACGATACGGTATAACAATTCGATCGAATAAATGTTTTTTACGAAGAACAACTATGTAACAGATTAATACATCGCAACGATCTGATATAAATTTCAAATGAAATAAACGTCAAGAGAAAATTGCTGTAGCCTGTCTCTGTTACATATTCGCGAAATCTGGATGGTTTCTCGTCGGTTTTGCAAGAGGTTTCATCGTGGGACGACCAGCCGGGAATCAAAGTTGACTCACAGCCGACGCAGCGAGACGCGATATGAAAAACGAAAAACTCGCGTAACCGAGCGTGGACTCTGTAGCACTCTGTAGACGCTCACTTAATCGGCAGTTGTTGCTACGAATTCATGCGCGTCGCGTCGTACCACGAAGGATTCGGCGCTGAACGAATAATCCACGCGACCAAGTGAACAATAATGCTTGAGCAAAGTGCAAGCGTCGAATCTGCCGAAGAATCATGCTTTGGACTGCCGCGTGATTTACTTACGACTATAAGTAAATAGTTTACATCGCGTCGCATAGACTACTAGGATTCGCTCAACAGGTTCTCGCATATTTCTCCTCGGTCAGTGAATCTCCCACGAAACTAGAAACATCCGTAGCACTTGCGATCGTTTCTCGCTATTCCAGAGATTACCGAAATTTTTATCTGCTCGAAAATTTCGAATATCGAACGAAAGATAATCACAATCTTCTATCGTGAAGTTATATCGTAAAGTTAAGTTCAGGTCGAGCGAATAACTTCGGTATGATGGAATAAACGCAGCGACGATTTTCATTCTTCCCTTCGCTTGGAAACTGTTTGAACTGTCGACTAATGCCGCGGAAACCCAGTTTGTTTACATACGATAGTGTTCTTTACCTGTTGAAAAGAGGGGGTCATTTTTGATTGACGGTAACACTTTTTATCTTGAATAAACATTTTTATCTAAGTTTTATGTTAGTACCTCAAAATAGATTTTCTAGGTACATCTTCTTCTTCGCGTATTACCAGTTTTCTA
>NW_026535289.1:12540290-12694171 GCF_026225885.1 Hylaeus anthracinus
TAGATTTTCTAGGTACATCTTCTTCTTCGCGTATTACCAGTTTTCTAGAATGAGATGAATACACATTAGAATAGTAATCAATCGCGCCTTCACATTTTTCACATTTCTTTAGCTTCTTATTTTCTTTGTCATCCCTTAAGAAATTTTGACAAAATTACCAAGCGCGATATAGATCGAGTTCTCTCTGTTTTAAAGGTAATAAATATGCTAGGCGCGATGTCTGGTCGAGCTGCATTAACGCTAAAACATGCGAAACAAAACTGGTATTTTTACTTTCTAGAATACGAAAGATCGGAATACGTGTATGCGGCATTGGTCGTGTTGCTTATTTGTGTACGTCGCGTAAAATGTTTCATTATATAATCAAACTTTAAACAGAGCGTTTATCTTCTCTCAACACTTCTGTCGACGCTATCATTCGTATTAACAGTGATGCGTAATCTTCGGATGTAATGTAAACACATGGTAACTTCATGTACCAGAATACTAATGCACAATACTAATGCGTTGGCTAATCTTATTTCCATACAACGAATCGTAAACAATTAGTCCCTTTGACATTGATCGAACCGTGAACATTATTAACCGACTTCGGAAAGGAGAAGGTTACTCAATTCGACATGTATATATATTTTTTTATGCATGTTACTCGATTACGCTGAGATCTTATCTTGTAGAGCATATCTCCGAGGTGATTCCACGATCAAAAGATTTTGGAATTTCTCATTTTTTAACCGCTTTCTTTTTTTTTTGCAAAAAACCGAAAAATTTTGTATTTCTTCTTATTTCGAAAGGAATTGACCAATCGGATTGAATCTTCTCGCATCTGGCAGGGCTTCGTTGCCTCTTAAAAGCTTGAAAAGAAATTTGACCTACTTCCATTTTTTACCACTTTATTGCACTTTTTATCGCGAAATTGTACTATTTCCCGTATGTTCGGCCCGAATTCGATGAAATCGACGAAACACTTTACATTTTGTTGCCGGACAGGTTTTCGAGTTGATCACTTTGCATAAATGATTTTTCTTATTGTTTATAACTATTGTTGTTGCAAAATTCCTAATTTTTTTTTTTTTTTTTTATGAAACTCGTCGAGGAATTTATGGATCGAGATTGAACTTTTCGCATTTAATGGCAGCTGATCTCGCGATTTTTCCATTTTTTTTATGGTAAATCTCCCGTTCTATACCGAAGAAAGACACAAAAAGTCGACGTCTTTTACATTTGTCCGTTTATGTAAACGTATCGGGCCACCAGTTAACAACTTAATGGTCGATTTGATTAGTTAACGTCTCGGACATAGTCCTGCGATGGAAGTGTACGAGAATGGTGCGAGCGTCGATCCGATGATGCGAATGATAGACGAAGGATGCACGATCCAATTAACGACGAGGGACAACCAGAATTTCCTTAACCCAGATACTCAACCCATGACTCGAATGCACGTGGAGTTCGACAATCTCTCCTACTCGGTTTCTTGTAAAAAAGGTAAGTCCGTGGATACATTAATTCTGACGCCGCGCGAAGAGAAAGTACGACTTACAATCGCTCGCGCTATGCACAGGGTGTTCAGGCTATTACTGTCCAGCGTTTTTCTCGTCGATGGTACGTATGACAAACAAAAATGAAAGAGGAAAAATTCATACTGTTTTTTGTGCGCAATGTAACCAGGTAAATAGATCTCTCGTATTTGTACTATTTTCTGAGAAATGAAGGCGACCTTCAGTTTTTTAAATAGAATGATATATTTTTTGTACGAAAACATAGTAGAGTATCGAATTCTAAATAAAAAAGTATTGACCTTTATTAGCCCTAAACCTAATAAGTAACGAGTCATTTCAATTTATTACTTGAAAATGTTCTTAACGTAATATCCGGATGGAGATTGGCCTGAACACCCTGTATACATATACGTCTTCCAACATAGCGGGACCCTTTGATATAAACCCTGCAGTTTTCTCTCGTGTTCGAGCACCGAAGGTTCAAGGTGTTCGGGGATCTTTCACTTAAATCGTAAGCGTGCATTTAAAGTTTAATTAATCAATGGTAGAAAATTAGTGGCGATATCAAAGAAATTTGTTACACTTTTAGTTTTCTTTTGATATTATTTACGCATCCCTATACACGATTTTATAAAACCTATTTACTCTTCCATTTACTCTGTCTACTTAATCTCTTTAAACTTGGAGGAACGTTTTGTACTTGGCATTGCCAGCTATTTGCGCACGCGAGAAATTGCCAGCATCGCGATCGTTCGTGCGCGATCACAGGGTCAACTAGACCAGGAATTAAAACCGATCGTGTAGAAGATCATCAAAGGTCTGATCGAGGTTAGAGTTGATTTACGTAAGTTTTCGAATGAAAAATCTTGGAATGATATACTGTTATCGGTATGCACGAAAACTGGAATCGCTATATCGTATGAAATTTCATGTACTCGAGTACAATGAAAAAGTAATTGGCAAACACGGGGTCGTGGAAGGAACGTTACGACTGTATATTAATTGTTCTTAATCGTCGCATTTGTAAAATGCATACTCCAGTCTATTATTCATTCGATTGAAGCTTACGAAGGACGCTCGATGTATTTTTAACGACGGATACGTGATCTGGATTTAGAGATGTACTCGTTAATTCTTAATCGATGATGCAGCGATAGTTGTTTTATTGAAGCAAAGGTTTCTCTGAGATTCAAAAATGAGGTTAAAAGGTACGAACGAAAATGTGTTCTTATTAAAGATTCCGAAACCTTTTCTTTTTAATTATAATACAGAGCTGGGCAAAGCCCTACGCTTCGAATAAATCTGATGTTTGCCGATGCGTTTGTCGCATTTCATTCTCCGGAAAATGTTCGAAAGAGAAAACGAGACAAGCATATCAACAAACTTCAGATTTATTCGAAGCCTAGGATTTTGCTCATCACTGCTATAACATTCTCCTGTTCTATATCTCTATGCGTCGATCGCGTCGAATTGCTTTCGATCGTAAAACAGAGAGAGACGAAATAGGACTCGCTCAGCAATGTCGCATTTTTCTTGCAGAAAAATCGAAGAAGTTGCTGGAGAGCGTGACTGGGTGTTTCCGGCCAGGAAAACTGACGGCGATTATAGGGCCATCCGGTGCTGGAAAAACGACATTGTTACGGATCGTATCGACGTTAAAAACGACTAACGTAAAGGGATCCATTACCGTTAACGGCAGGGAATGGAACGGTGGCGTTTTTCGAAAGCAAACGTGTTTCTTACCGCAAGAATTCGCGCTTTTACCATTGCTCACCACCAGGGAAACGCTATACATCGCCGCGCGATTGAAGGTTCAAGGTGTTCGCGGATCCCGCTCTTTCTGTTTAATTGTAAATGTTTAATTTTAATTAATACTTTACTATTCAATGTTCGATCGGTCGATAAGAGGACAATGGAATATTCACAGCACGCTTACGATTAACAGGTAAACGAAATAGCCGAAAATCTGGGATTGACGCATTGCCTGAACACGTTGGTGGAGAATCTGAGCGGCGGCGAACGGAAAAGGCTGTCGATCGGCATAGAAATGGTTACGCGACCTTGCGTTCTACTCCTCGACGAACCAACCAGCGGACTCGACAGCACCTCCTCGAACCAGGTCTCCGTAACCAAACCGAATTTATCAATAAAAATACTCGAAACAATTCTTACAATTTCTTAACGGGATATCCTGAATTAAAAGGTCTAAAACAAAGCGGATTTTCGTGATTTTTGTTTAGGAAAAAAATAATTAATTCTATCGAACTTTTTATCCTATTTTCATGGATACTTGAGCAGTCTGTAGACATTTTTTCAACAACATATATTCAAATTGAGTCGACTGTGACGCACACTTGTAGAGCACCTCACAATTATAACTTCATAGAACCACATAGAAGAAAAATGTATGAAAATGAAAATTTCTTTCGTTTTTTTTCTGTCAAACCAAAATTACGACCTGCATCATTCCCGCCGATAGGAGGTTTTAATCGCGAGGTGTTCTACAAATGTGCGCCACGGTCGACTCAATTTGAATATGTGTGAAAATAGGATAAAAAGTTCGATAGAATTAATTTTTTTTTTTTTTAGACCCCCTAATTTATGATACTCCCTTAAAGATTCGAATGTTCCAAGGCATTCGAAAAAATGTATGGAAACTAAAAAGACCACGTTGCAAGCGTGCACGGTTTACGAGGTTGCGTATTGTTTTGGTACAGGTGATTGGTCTGTTGCATAACATGGCAAGAACAGGTTGCACGGTCGCGTGCGCGATTCATCAGCCCAGCAGTCGCACGATATCACAATTCGACGACCTGTTGGTTCTCCACAAAGGAAAGTCATTCTACTGCGGTAACTGGGACGACGTTTTACCTACATTCGAAAGCGCCGGCTACGCGTGTCCCCCGTTTTACAACATAGCGGAATTCGGTAACTTGGGAAATACGTTAACGTCTAAACGTTAGTAATGTTTAGGGCGCGAGTTGAGAGCGTTCATATTTCCTACAGTTCTGGAGGTTGTAACCGCGGAGAGAGGCGGGGATTTGTGTAACCTGTACACAAACAGCCGCGAAAAGTACTCGGAATGGAAAACGCACTTCAAGTATCCAAACATGGGTAAATGCGTACGAATAAAATTCTCGTTTACTCGAATCGGTATCAAACAAATTGTATGTATTGGGTTATCCGGAATAGTCGGTATCGATTTTTGGTAGACGGTACGGGTCTGAATATATCGAAGTGGTTGAAAACAAATAGGATGGATAGATCCCTTAAAAGTTGGAAAGATTGTGGAGCAAAATGGCACCTATGTAATTGAATAAATATATATGAAAATTCAAAGGTGTTTTTGAATTTTTCTTAGAAATTGCCACGAACTTTCTGGATAACCTGATACATCGACCTCAGTTTCTAGAACCAAGTACGAACTCGTCCTTCTTTTTAGGGAGCGATTCGGCGGTTACAACGAAAATAGACAACACTTCGAGCAAATCGAAATCGATTTCTATGTGGCAAGAACAGAAAATCCTGTTAACGCGAGCGATGATTTGCATCAGACGAGATAATGTTAGTGTATAATGATTAATGTTAGTGTATACGTGTATGCATGAAAGTTTACGTTAGAAATGCTAACGCTTTGTTTTTTATTCTGTATCTCATTTTTGTACAGAGCTGTCGCTTGTTTGCTTTTAGACCCTAACGAAGCTCAGATTTGCGGCTCACGTGGTAGTGGCGTTTCTACTAGGCGTAGTATTCTACAATTCTGGGACTGACGCCAGTAGAGTTAACAGCAACATAGCATGCGTGTTTTTCATTTTGCTGTTTCTGTATTTCGCGAGTTCCATGCCAGCGGTGTTGACGTGTAAGTCCGGAATTGTTACAAGTATGATACTCGAAAAATTTAGAACGCGAGCAAAGATTACACTGTCCAACAAATTTGAACCTTTTTTCAAATTCCGCGATATCCACTAGGTGATTCTTATAGGGTTCCTCGTTCTAAATACGTATCCGAAAGTGAAATTGCTCCATCGCCCTTGGTTTTCGAGATAATTCGCGATTTTGTAAATACGGTCGATTATGAGAGAAAACGTAATACTACTTGAAAACTACGAACGCTAGAAAGTTCTATTTAGCCTTAAAAGATAGAGGAGTGTTTTCTGAATATGAAGACATATTCCTTTAGTATTATCTGCTCTTTCGAATGCCTGTAAACGAACACCGAAGTTCAAAAAGTTGCCGACGCGAGTACTTTTCACGAAATACTTTTGTATTTTGATGTTTTTTATTTTAAGAATTTTAAGAATCACCTAGCGGATATCGCGGACAAAAAATCGCGTTGGACAGTGTTATTGGACGATCTGTATTCGATTTATATATTAAAATTATTTCAAGCGCGCTGTGTTTGCAGTTCCCATTGAAGCTGCAGTCTTCCTGCGGGAATACTTGAATAATTGGTACCGCCTAAGGTCTTATTACACCGCTAAAATTATGTCGGATTTACCATTGCAAGTAAGTACGATACGGATCTTTGCTTATGTAAAATGTTCCTATATGTAATTGATTATTTTCAGATCCTTTCTCCTTCGATTTTCATCGTTATCGCGTATTGCATGACTGGCCAACCAATCGAGTGCGTCAGATTTGTCCGTACTTGGTTGATTTGCATTTTAACAACGGTCGTCGGACAGTCGTCAGGAATGCTTGTCGGGGTTGCATTCGACACACACGTAATAAATTAAAATATTGGAAAACGTTGGATTTCGAAATGAACTTTCTCGAAATAAACTCGATTCAATTGGATTTCGACCGAGCCATAGTAACGAAAACTATTAATATTTCAGTTAGGAGTGTTTTTGATCCCTGCGCTCAACATGCCGATGATCCTGTTTGCTGGATTTTTCTTAAAATTCAGCGAGGTAACATTTTACCTACAACCTTTGTGCGTTGTCAGTTTCTTCAGGTTCGTCTCCTTTATTTTTCTTTCCAACAAAGATTCGCGCACGCTAAATATTTATCCGTCCTTTCGCAGGTACGCATTCGAAGGTATTCTGGTGACAATTTACGGCGATGGCAGAGAAAGATTGCCGTGTTCCAAATTGTATTGCCACTTACGCTCGCCGAATAGAATTCTGGAGGAGATGAATATGCCGACAATTACATATTATACCGCGATACTCGGATTACTCGTTTGGATAATCTGTTTACAAGCGTTGACGTACCTGGTATTAAAATGGAAAGCGTACATGGCTAAGAGATAATTCGTGACTTTTAAATAATCGTTTATGTACTTAGAAGTAATTCTAATTAGAAGTAAATATAAGTAATTCGTATTTTATAATAGATTAGTCCATAGCATTTATCGATACATTCTTTTTGATATAATTTATATCGACAGTAAAACACAATTGATAGCGACGGGAGCTTATCGGAAGATTGATAAACATCAAAATCTTTTTAACTATTACAGGCCCGAAGTATCTTCGTAAATATTAATTGTACGGTTAGTTCGATATCAAGACTGACTGTGTATAGTGTACAACAGACAGAGATTAGTAGCTTTTGTATTATTTTAACAGACTTGGTGCATTCTGAGAATTGATGATAAACGCGCTGTGATGATAACAGTCTCTCTTATTTTTAATATGAATTGTACACACGCTTCAAAATAAAAGTAATCATTCGTAAACAGGATTTTCATAAATTAATTCAATTTAAATATATTTGAATACCGACTGAGTTCAATGGTACTAATTTTAGTGGCGCCATCGGTGGGGAAATGCCCAAGTTTGTAGCGAAAACAGTTCTCAACATTTTCGTAAGATGGCGGGACTAGGACACCAGCTGTAGGGATTCTACATAAGAGAATTAAAATCCGCTACGTTCAAACGCAATAACCAATTACAATTATCAATGTGAAGTATGAAACATGTGTGAAGAACTATACATGTAAAAATCGATAAATATGTGTAACCCCACACAGCTTCTTCCCCAGTCTAGTAATATGGGGTGCAGTTGGTACAACTGTTTTAACTCCATACATTCCACTCGCCATCTCGCGATGAAAAGATCGAACTAAAATTCCGACCTCCGTACAGCGCACCACCGGGAAAACGCCCAAGCTTGTCATCGATTAGTTCGAACTGTCACCGCGAGATGGCGCCATTTGATAGGGTATTTACCGACACGATGGTAAATTACCATCCGACGTCGGTAAATACCCTAGAAACAGCGCCATCTAACGGTAACAGTTCGAACTAATCGATGACAAGCTTGGGCGTTTCCCCGGTGGTGCGCTGTACGGAGGTCGGAATTTTAGTTCCACCTATTCACCGCGAGATGGCCTTTGATTTGACCGAAAATGCCCGGGAACCCACAAGAGAAATGTGGTAGTTTCAAAGTTTCAAAAAAAGGTTGGTATAATTTGAACGACGCGAATTTTAAACACAGTCTTCTGTCTCAACTGGTGAACTATATTTCTGGTCCCATCGATATAAAAATGTTAACAAAATAATCGTATAAAAATACCTTAAATATGCGGTATGTACGAATGGAAGAAATGGGAGAACGGTAAATTACATGCTACGAAGAAAATGAGTCTTAAATAATGTTAAAACCCTGTAGTTACATACGAAAGTATATGCACAGACATGTGCAACTTGGAAACCAATCGTTTCGTATTTTGTTAATTGACTTTCGTTAAGTAATTATTGAATATCACGTTTAACTTCCGAAGAAATTAGTATTCTTCTTCCTATTCCTATTCACTTTAGAACTTGTACCACGTGTTTCATTGCACTGGGTAGTTGATATTTGCATTTAAATTGCGTAACAAGTATATACAGTAATACCTCTCTGTAAGGTGTTATGCCACCTTGATACTCCAACTTTTACGCGAGATATACATGCTCGGATAAAATGACGTTCATATAGCATATAAAATATTTCCTAATCTTTAAAGATCAATTTGTAAAAAATGGTCTATATTTACACACCTAGAAAGAACTCGGCTTTATCAGTTCTGCCACGCCCTATGACTATACCAAGTGTCATACATATCGCTTAATTACAATTGCATTAACATAACAGGTTTAACGAAGTATTAGTCTGTTCGTAAATGTATAAACGGATAAATACACTTTTCTCACGTCACAACATTAATGGGTACCACCACTCTAGAGGCTCAAATAAAAGCCTAACTTTGATAATTAATTTTGAGAGTATCGCAAAAGGAATAGGATTTCTTTTTACAGGGTTCATTTAACACATATTGAAGTATAAACAAAAACTGTTGTCTTATTATTTCAATACAAAATGGCCGCGCTGAAGGGAGTCTCCAAAATTGTCTTTCTTTTAAAACGCCTTCATCGGAGAACGGTTTTCTCTGTCTGTATAACATTTGGAACAGAAAACCAATACATTTTACGACATATGTACACTTTCGTTTTTATTAACAATTTATTATTAATTTTTTTTTTTTACCAAGAAATGGATTAATGCGCTATTTCTACATTATTTGATTTTTAAAGAAGAACCCTGCGTACTTCTATAGCCAACAGTATATAGATTACAAAAGTTTTTGGTTATTTGTTCCAGATTTTATACTCAACGAAAAAACCGTCCTTCTGTGAAGGCGTTTAAAAAAAAAGTCATTCTGGCGCCTCGGTTTGTCGCGAAAGGTCATTTGGTACTAAAATGATAAAACAACAATTTTTGTTTGTACTTCAATGCGTGTTAAATAAACCCCGTTAAAAGAAATCATGTTCCTTTTGCGATACTCTCAAAATTAATTATCAAAGTTAGGGCTGTTTTTCAACCTCTAGAGTGGCGTTACCCGTTAAACGACTGCCGAAACGGTCATTTATCGATATCGCGAGGATCGTTTACGTTTTACGTTTCGCGAGGAATGCATTGACACTGATTCGTGAATCTTCCTAATAAATTTATCGCATAGACGCGATCTTCCATTTAAGAAATAGGTAAGCCGCGACTCGTGTCAATATGAGTATCGCAACCAGCGCTATAACGTCGTTCCAAAACTGTTCGGCGTCCATCGCGATGTCGGAAAGAAATTTCGCTGGGTATCTGTAATGGCAGTATAAATTGTTCTTCTCTTTACACGGTAAGACTGGCCGATCCATCCCGTATATGGAACCAATAAATCTACGAATTTAAACACATCATTATTTACACTGACTGTAGTAATCTCGCAGTATTTTGCATGTCTAAATACTTGTTGCTTTTAAATTCAACATTCTAGTGGTATCATCAATGAAATTCAAACATGATTAATCTGTTATAATTACCCTTCCAAGCCATATCGTAGAAAACTGACGTACGTCCCCCATCTCAAATAACTCGGTATGTCGCGCAACGATACACCGAATCCAGCAAACATCATCAATGGTACCGACAACGTTGGTCCGATGAATGTCCCGTTCTAAAATTGATCAAAGAAACTTGATCTTCATCTTCCGCGTCAAATTCAATCGTATATATACTTTGTATACATTCGCTCATCTTTCGTAATAATATCAAGTGGCTGGTCTGAAGTTATTTTCATAAAAAATAAAATCCCGGATTAATTCCTAATAAACTAATACAGGGTGCGGCAGAAATAACTCTCACATTTTCAAAAACGATTGAATAAAAATGGTACGAGATACCACCAGAGACTTTTTATTTCTTAAATCTAGATATAAAAAGGTTCTTTTTACATTATGTTTGAAAAATTATGTCGTCCAAATGGTGGCCTTTACGGGCGATACGCATTTGGAGTCGTTCTTCAAAGTTTTCCATCGCTCTCGCTAGCATTTCGGGGGAAATTCTTTCAATTTCCTCTTGGATGGCCTTCTTTAGTTCAAGGACCAAGGACGCTGTTTGAAAACCTCGGCGTTGAGGTATCCCCACAGAAAAAAGTCACACGGACTTAAATCCGCCAAGCTACGGTGGGCACGGAACTCTTTCGCGTAAAGAGATCACTCGACCTGGAAACGCCATCCGCAAAATTTCACGCTGACGACGCCCTGTATGGACCGTAGCTCGGCGGATTTAAGTCCATGTGACTTTTTTCTGTGAGGATACCTCAACGCCGAGGTTTTCAAACATCGTCCTTGGTCCTTGAATGAACTAAAGAAGGCCATTCAAGAGGAAATTGAAAGAATTTCCCCCGAAATGCTAGCGCATGGAAAACTTTCAAGAACGACTCCAAATGTGTATCGCCCGTAAAGGCCATCATTTGGACGACATAATTTTTCAAACATAAAGTAAAAAAGAACTTTTTTATATCTAGATTTAAGAAATAAAAAGTCTCTGGTGTTATCTCGTACCATTGTTTTGTTCAATCGTCTTTTAAAATGCGGGAGTTATTTCTTCCGCACCTGTACGTTCAAATTTTGAATCTACGCATGCAAAAGAGTTCGAATTCCTTTATTTGAAACTACCAGATCGTGCCCTTGATATTCGTTCATTTACCAGTACCATTAACATTCCAATTAAACGCAGTGATTCAGCGCGAGGCGCGAGTATACGTACGATTACGTTAAATACTGCTCCGATCATAAGGCCGGTACCTTGACTTATGAAAGCTACCAGCAGGCTAATAAAGAAAAACATCAAAAACCGGTAAATCTCTAACGGCTGGGACGTAATCAGGTATACTATTATGGTGAAAGCTAGACAGCAGAATATCGAAATCGGCAAGTCGACCACGGTCAAGGCCGTGTAAAATGCCTTCAAGCTGTACCACCTGTTGAAATGCTCTTTCAGCAGGATGTTCATTTGCATCGGAACTGGAAAAAAAAATCGTAACTAATATAAAACTGATATAAATGCTAGAAGAACGAAACGTTATAGGAATGAAAACATTAGTTAGCCAGCCCAAGAACGAAAGGATAGAAGTCGAGCATAAAGATCGAAGAACAGACGCGTTGGTAAATTGTTTTCTTTTTTTCTTTATACTTACAAGTAACTACTGTAAGCATCATCGTGGTCATCATGTGATGTATAAGAATAGAAAATAGTAGATTATAGTTTTCTAAAACTCTGGCGCCATCCATGCCAGTTTCGAGGAAAACCGAGCCAAGCATGAAACCGACAGACACATTCACTATAATTCGCAAATGCGTTAATGTCTGCAACAACGAAAACTTGGTAAATGCTCGGCAAATGGAAGTTTCAATTAATATATAATTATCTCGTTCTGTGCTGTTTATGTTACCAGTCGTTACGAGGTGAAGGAAATTGCGCAAGATAAAGTTGTGTAAGAATAAATGACACATGCAAAATGTCAGAATAGCAGAAAGCTCTAGCTAATTGCACCGTGTAACCTAACTGTTAAACTATCGTTCGAGGTAACGCAGCTGCACGACCTACCGTATCTCTTTTACACATCAGAAAACCCCTCGCCACCAAGATTCGAATTTGATGCATCAACGAGGTGGCTTGGAGGCTACTGTTACCGTTCGCATCGACGTTCTTTCTGAGGGGATGCAATGCTGTAAAATTAAAAATGGAAATGTCATTATCATTAATGCTGCATGGAGTTACAGTACTTCGCGTTCAGCGTAAGGTAATAACGAGGCATACAGTGCGTGTAGAATGTATTCGTACACCGATCAATTTCCCAAAAAACTTTTCTGTGAAATTGTTGTTTCGTAACTTCTTTTCTTAACTTCTTTTCTTATAATCAATGATATTTTACATATTCTCGGAAATCTTTAAGATAGATATAGTCCAACCAACATTTACTAGTTAATGTAATTTGTAAAATTAACAAAAAAAAAAATGCGAAAAGTGGGTAAAAGTATAGAAGCAATAAGTATTTGTACGATTCTTACGACGAACCATTTACAGTAGAGTTTATAACGTAAACATATTTGTTTATTGCTTCGTACGAATTAGAAAACATCAAATTTCCAGCAAAGTACTTTTAAAAAAGACTCGAATAGAGGAATTGAAGAAGATTCCACTTCTTATTAACTTCTAACTAATAATTTAGTTAATTTAACGCTTAGAAGAGTTGCAATAATTATAAAATTAAAAGGTAATCCCTCGAAGGAAGTATTATATACATATAAATTAATGTTAAACAGTTGTGCGAATACTTATTACTTCAACATTTCTATCGATTAATTGTTTCTTTCTTGTTAATTTCGCGACTTACATAAATAGCTACTTTTTTTTTTGTACTCTATCTATTCCAGAGATTTCCGAGAATATGTAGAATGTCATTGTTTATAAAAAAATAAGTTAATAAATTACAATTTCACATAGTTTTTTTTTTTTTTTAAATTGATCGGTGTACGAGTACTTTCTACACCCATTGTACGTACCTCTCAAAGCTTTCCCGTCCAACAAATCATTCCGATTTTCGAACCACTCCAAGCTCCTGCCTTTCTCCGAGCCAGATATCAACAACGATACTTTATCTTCTCCGTACTCGCCGCACGCCAACTCGATAACTGCGAAAGAAAACGCGGACGTAAATAAAATAAGTGCGCAGAACGGGACGGTGCAGCGCACTCGAAGATAATTACACGTACCATAATCGGCTGGATTGTGATACATGGGACACGGCAATTTTATGTCCTCCAAGTAAGGGATCAATTGGCTGGTTGTGCCGTGGTACAAGCACTCCCCTTTCGCCAATACGTATACCTATCGCACGAACAAATGACAAAAGATAGAAAAAAAAAAAAGTACAATTTCACATATTGTCATAAATATTGTCATTCAAAGGATGTAAATGCGAAACGTTATACAGGGTGCGGTGGACGTAAAACTCCCACATTTTAAAAAACGATTGAAAAAAAGTGGTAAAGGCCACCACCATTTGGACGACATAATTTCTCAAACATAAAGTAAAAGAAACATTTTTATATCTAGATTTAAGAAATAAATAGTGTGACATTTTTCTGTGGGGATACCTCAACGCCGAGGTTTTCAAACATCGTCCTTGGTCCTCGAATTAAAGGAGGCCATCCAAATGGAAATTGAAAGAATTTCCCCCGAAATGCTAGCGAGAGCGATGGAAACCTTTCAAGAACGACTCCAAATCTGTATCGCTCGTAAAGGCCACCATTTGGACGACATAATTTCTCAAACATAAAGTAAAAGAAACATTTTTATATCTAGATTTAAGAATTAACAAGTCTCTGGTGTTATCTCGTACCACTTTTTTTTCAATCGTTTTTTAAAATGTAGGAGTTACTTCTGCCGCACCCTGTATCAAGTAGACGTTGCTATTACCAGATCGAAAAGCTGGAAGAGAGACGCGCTTGGCTGATGAATCGTGCAAACGATCGTCCTTCCTTGTCGCGCAAGTAGCTTCAGCAGATTTACCACTTGCATGCAAGACGAACTGTCCAGACCTCTGAAAGAACCACGTACACGGTTACGTGAATACAAATTGCAAAACGTTAACATTAAGAAACGCGTTATATTACAAAGTAGACGTTGTATATCCTTATAATCATTATTTTTTTGATTACTCGTCTCGTCTCAGATTAAATTGACCGTAGAATACGCAATAGACACTTCTTCTCAGACACTTACGTCGTTGGCTCGTCGAGGAACATAACGGTCGGATTATTGACCAACTCCAAAGCAATGGACAGCCTCTTTTTCTGACCTCCGCTTAATCTTCCCGCTCTCGTATTCATGTGCTCGTACAAACCCAACGTCGTCAAGATCTCCTCGATCTGGAACATTCGGTATCTCCGTTCGAATTTCGAAATTTCGCAAACTCGAATATAGTAGCTATGGTTTCCGTCTGAATCGCGGGCATTTATTTCGATTCGATAGACGGTACAAAAATGAAAAAAGAACAAATTATAATTGCGCGATAAACGCCAAAACATCCGAAATATTGTCGTAGATAATAAATATTTCGTTTGGTCTGTTTGGATGCTCGGTGAGCTCGGTGCTCCGCTCGGCATTGTATTAAGCACCGTTGCTTTAACGACGTTTATCTTATCGAGCTTCCGAAACGTATGTTTAACATGACGCGATTAGTACCCGACGTAATTCGAAATACATGTGGACAATTGACCCCGGCAACGATACATTACTCACTATCGTTTCCTTCTCGTATTGCGGAATCTTCGTTGGGAGTTTGAGGTCAGCGGCCACTCTCATGCTCTCGATGACCGTCAACAAAGGCTCGAGGCGATCATCCTGAGTGATGTACGCGCTGCACCTGTGGCGATCGTACATCAAAACGTATGAACCGCGTACACGTGACCGACAAATCCTCGAATAGACTCTTAATTACACAACATTCATTTTTTATCTTAAATCTAACGGAATGTATACATTCACTAACGGTGTGGAAGTACGCTAATGAACGCGAACAGGTGAGATCGTAGTATTTATACGTATTTATCGACTTCGATAAAACTGTGCATCCGCTAGTAATAGTTTACATTCACTGACCATCTGCTTCCACTGTAATACATATTGCGTATACATATGGAGCTCACTTTCGAAAAGAATTCATCTGTCGAAGTCGTCCATTGATGTAGACGTTACCATTCACGCCGGTTATCCTGTATCCCGACAGAACGTCCAACAAGGTCGACTTTCCTGCGCCTGATGGCCCCATCAACGCGATCAACTGCTTCGCTGGAAGTCTTCCACCGATTCCGTGCAGGATCTCTTTCCGACCTGCAAACGCAATCCGTTATTTCAAATACAAAGGAGAAAACGACCGTTACGCACTTGAAGTTTATGTACGCGCAGGAACTCGTGTCCTGTCTAAGAGGCGCGAAAATTGTCCGTCTGAAAGGCACGTGGTTATTTCTATCGCTTCTCTTCATCGCAACATCTCGTTCCGACCTGCATACGCAATCCGTTATTTCAAATACAAAAGAGAAAACGACTGTTACGCGCAGGAACTTGTGTCCTGTCTAAGAGGCGCGAAAATGTTCTGTTTGAAAAACACGTGGTTATCCCCGTCGTTTCTTGAAAACCGCACATTCCAGAGGGAGATAAGAGTATAAGAGCGTTTATAGCTTTAATGCGATCACCGCGATAAAAATTGCCCGACAATTTTCTGATACGTCTACCTCTCGTCGATAAGCGGTCGGATAAGTACACGTACAGCATCGTAAGACGAAAGACCTATCTTAGAAAGTACCGCGAGTCGTATTAGGTCAGACGTTCCAGTCAGGCTTCGACCGAGCAAAAATTTCTCTGGCCACGTTCGACAGACCTGCAGCGCCGTATTCCTCTTAACCCAGAAGAGATCTTTCTTCCTACGACGCGCGGAGACTCGTATAAGCCCTCTTCGCTGCGTCGCAAGCGGTTTTCAAAAGAAAAGAAGTCTTGCGCGCCAACTAATTTTCCATTTCTTATCGCGTTATTCATGGTACGATGTTTATAACCGACTGAATTAAATTTTGGACTTAATTAGATGAAGAAGAAGAGAACGAAGATCTCGGAAGAACAGGTCGATAATGATTTATCTTTGATTCCTTGTGCGAAACTTTCATTCAGAAAAGAAATTTATCTATTTATCTTCCACGTCTCTGTATCGCCAAACTTCTCGTTTCCTGTGAACTCTAACGTCTCCAACGACTGACCTTTTCTGCAGCCAAGAGACACCGTGTACGTGATGTTTTCGAACATGATGTCGATGGTGTCCACCGTGTCGGTTTTCATGAAACGGACCGTCTCGCTGTTGATTTCTTTGCTCTCCAGCTTATGTTTAATCGGCTCCTTTTCCATCACGTGAATGGGCGAACCAGCTGGGTTCATTCCCTGACCATTGCTCGCCTCGTGCATCAATACTTCCATGGTGCGAGCTTATCCTGTACTAGGAGTGGGTATCAACGCTCGAACGCTCGCCGATTAGTTCACCATAGACGAGCCCGTAACGCACAACTGCAACAAGAGTGAACAAAAGCGGCATTGTTAAAGAAGGAACTCGTTTGTGAAAGCATCGGACGCGTGTTAGTCGAACCGCGTTGAAATACATCCTTCTATCGCGGCGGATGCGCGAAATATGCCGTAAGAACGTCTGGGATTCAGACTCGGGCCTCAAAGTTAACAACAAACCTACCACATATGCGACATATGAATTCCGATACTGTTGGAATATTTACTATAATTCAATCTTTTATTTTACTACAAAAACAAATGTACCGAGCATAAATTCACAACGTTATATCTGTCACTGCAGAATAACGAAAGAGAATTATAATTAATTATATAACTAATTACATACTGTTGGAATATTTACTAAACAGCAACTTGTCATTTTGCTACAAAATTAAATGTACTGAGAATACATGCGCAACGTTATATCTGTCACTGCAGAATAACGAAAGAGAACATTTTCGTTTAGGCTATGACCCACCCTCTCAAATGCCTCAGAGGACCCTTTACTGTAGTTTGCTAAAAACTAAACAGATGTGCTGAAACTACCCTGTATACAGCTAGAAATTCTTTCTACGGTTTTTCCTTTAATCGTTTTCTTTCGATATCAGTCAGTCTCGTGCAACTCCTCGTTGAGAAAAGATCACAGTTTCAAACGTTTCATACTTTCATCCATTATTCCATTCAATTCGTCGTCAAATATTTTCCCATTCAACATAGTCGAAATAATTCCAAAACTAATGCATCGTTGGTTGACTTCAATGCGTAATAAAATTCAAGGATCGCGTAACGGGCAAGAAAAATAACGAAAATTAGCGACATCGGTAATACCATGAATAATTACCGAGGATCGCCAACGCTCCGTTGGATTTACGCAGGTGATCCTGGAATAACCTACCGACGTCTATACGAAAGGCCGAAAAAAAAAAAACGAAATTTTAGGTCACGATCGAAACGACTTCGTGTGCCAAGGTGACTTTGATTCGTGCAAAAAAAAAAAAAAACCTGAACGACCGAGGAATAATGCGTGACATTATCGTGCCACGCATCGTGACGAGAAGACGTTAGCAGCAATTGGCATTGGGATGCATAATATCCACTCCGAATATCGGAAATTTAATAACAACGACGACAGTATCGAGAACATTTTATTTTCAAATTTCGGTCGTGCGAATACGAATAGATATTAATATATATACAAGACTTACTCTCGCGAAATCCACTAAAGGTAAAATCGATTTTTTTTCGACGTTCTGAATGGGAATCCTCGTTGAAACTGCATCGGACAGTCGCGATAAACTCTGCCAACCCACTCGACACGAGTATAGCGAAAACTTGTCGTCGATCTGCGATTAGATTAGATTAATGGATCCATGATCGAGAAATACAAAGGTTACTGGACTCGGACATTTTCGCCCGCGTTTCGTCGAATCACGTGCACAGGAATTACCTAGCGCGCGAAAAAAGAGGCGAACACGTGGAAGACATTATTACCATAACTGGATATAATTAGTAGCGACGACAGTGACTTTGTAGATTTCGAAAGGAGCGTAATTCGACAATTTTACGGTTTCCTTGTTACACTGACTCGACGAAAACTAACAGAAAACATAACGTTACGAAATCCTGTTACAAAACAAGTTTATCCAGAATCGTATTTGCCAACGGATATGTTAGTGGCGTGTACTAGTGGATGGATGCAAGGATTGAAATAACGTTCGAGGATTCTTTTTTTATTTCTTTATCGTACACTGTTCGGTCGATTGTAAATCACTCTTTACGCACGCAGTTCGAGTTGCGCTCGGAAAGCGGAAAACAATGCGCGGGCCAACGACGACATTGAAAAACGGTTGATCGTTGAACGCACTTCCTCAAAGAGAATAAAATGGCCTATCTCCGGAACGATAACCATAATCTTGTTTATGGAATTACACGACGATCATTGTTTCAGCTGGACGTCTAATAAACGTCGGATTCGACTCGACCGTATCATTTCCTCCAGTACGAAAAGAGATGTCAACAAAATTATGACCGATGCACGGTGGGCACCGGAGTGGTGGAAGCCCGAGAAAATATGCGCTTCCGCTCCATTTACTTTGCAATTACGAATGCGTACAATGTGTAACGAACAAACGATTCGCGACTAATATAGTCGCGTGCTTTGTTAATTTGAATATTCCAACACTTCGCCGATTGGATACCTATCGATCGATTTTTGTCAAGTAATATCCCGTTATCTATTATCGAGATAGCATTGTATGTTACTATCGCAAATACACGAATCGATCGAATAAATATTTCATGATACTAATGTCACGAAAACAACAAATAATTAATAAACCGAAACTTATTACTAGACTGCGGGTCTTTATGCGTTTGTAGGAAATTTGAATGCACAAGAACCTACGAAATGCAAACGATATGCAAGAATATAAAAGAGATTCAA
The DNA here is from genome assembly GCF_026225885.1 of Hylaeus anthracinus. Classification (NCBI taxonomy): domain Eukaryota; kingdom Metazoa; phylum Arthropoda; class Insecta; order Hymenoptera; family Colletidae; genus Hylaeus; species Hylaeus anthracinus. Next base: position 12,559,110 of record NW_026535289.1, read on the forward strand.
AGTAAAGTTCACGTTACAACATTTGCATCGTAATAATAATTTGAACAAACGTAATTGCACATAATTAAAGTAGCACTCGTTTATTACAATTAGACTGCGACTTACAATTTGAATGCACAAGAAACTACAAATAAACAATATGCAAGAATATAAAAGAGATTCAAAGTAAAGGTCATATTACAACATTTGCATAGTAATAATAATTTGAACAAACGTAATTGCACATAATTAAAGTAGCACTCGTATGTTACAATTAGACTGCGACTTACAATTTGAATGCACAAGAAACTACGAAATGCAAACAATGTGCAAGAGTATAAAAAGGATTGAAAGTAAAGTTCATGTTACAATATTTACAGAATAAAATAAATTTTTATTTTGCTGCAATTTTTGTAGGCACGTTCGCGAACCTATTACTATCCGATCGTATTTTAAATAGTCTCTGCGCATCGTGGTTCCTTTAAAAATAATATATCGTTAAAATAGTACAACCTTCTACGCTCGACGAAATAAAATTGGCAGGAACGAGTGAAAAAACTCGTTGATCGCTTTCGATTGGTCCGTTTTCAAGTAAATAGTTGTGATTCACTGAAAGACCGGTCGAAGTACAGCGGCGAATCTTATCGCGCGCAGTGAATCAACAATGAAAGTCCAACAAAAATCATCAAAGTTCCGAGCTTGTATTGTTTTAAGAGGAACGTTAATAAATTCAAGTTCAACGTTTGCCATTTCCGATATAACCGTTGCAAATGGTAACGAACTCTCGACGATATTGAAAAAAAAAGTCGATTACGCTGTAATTAATTAGTACGCCTAATGCAATAAGTATAAAGCTCCAACGATTAAGTTTTTTACGTTTAAAGCGAGATTTACTGTACAAGTCAACTTATAATTTGTAAAACAAAGATTTAAGCGATGCATCCAATTAATTGGCACGATTGCAACGACGTTCGCCGTTCAAGCTGATGCGTAAGTTGAAGGTTCGAAATTTCTTATCGAACTTACTCATCGAGTTCCAACGTACCAGTTGTCGGTTACTGATATTTACAACATTAGTCACTGTGCAATACGTGTTTCTCGGGCCACTTCGATCGACTTTGGTCCCTCGAGTTCGACACGCGTTTCTTCCGATATAATTTGTTACATCTGACATAATCGTGTAAACAAACTGTAACTGTCTAACGTTGTAATTTTTATTCGACATTGTTCTAAAAATAATAGCTTTCGACTAATTTCGCAACGGGGAAAAAAGAAGAATAAATCCCTCTGTCTCTATAAATTAATATCCGCAATTCGCACGGTTAGATTCCTATATAAGAATAAACTGAATGAGAACATGTAGAATGTAGGCGTCACACCAATAATTATATTCGTTTAAAAAAAAAAAAGACCTCGTAAAAAAAGTAACGAACCATTTTATGACCATGAAACCGAATCTTTACCATTGGAGCAGAAGAATTGATTTCTGAATAATTAAAACAGTCCTGTTTCGTTCCTGTTAATTCTGTGCCTTTGTATCTAATCATTTCTAACTATAGTTCAAGTAAAAATATTTAATATTATGCCGACCAAGTCAGAGCCGAGAGAAATTATTATACAGCCGCTAACAGCCTCGATCACGAACCATTTATTCCTTGCGACACGATGAAGATTCAATGATACTCGCGAACAAAATTTGATGACGCTTCATTAGCAGGCAATTTACTTTTATCATATTTTTCAAGCTATTTGCTGATCAATCGAGTCGCTGATAATAGCGGATACTTAAACACTCCGATTCGAATACTTACAAGCGTGTGCAGAGATTATAAAAAAAGAAGTCGAGAAACTACAATTTCGCAGAAAAGTTTTTTGGGAAATTGATCGGTGTACGAATACATTCAACGCCCACTGCAGTCACAAAAACAATCTACGAGACCTTGTGACTTGTTTATGATTCAAATTTTTCGCGAGAGGACAGACCACAAACGGAAACAAGCTATTCGGATGATCAAGAAATATTTTTTTCTCTCGATTCGAATATTTTACCCGTTAGTCGTGAACGCAAATGAAATTGAACCTCGAGTAAACAAAACTACGTGACCACGTAGACTTTAGTTTGGTTTTTGGTTCAATGTCCCCTCTGTCCCTTTTATGTTATATCTACGCCACGTATCGTAAGTATTGCTGAAAGTATTATACATTAAACGTGTTTACGTAATACACGGATCAGAAATAGTTTCGAAGCCCACGTGTTAAAATATACGGTAGACTTTAAAAGGTTAATAACAGAGATACACTTTGTTATGTAAACTGCGTAGATATTACACATAGATCGCTCAACTACTTTCGCGAGACCGGCCTTTCGAGATTTTACGATACTCGAATCCTTGAATCGTTTATTTTATAGGCATTTCCTTCGTTAACGGCGCCTGTATGCCACGCAATAAAATACGTCTGCAGAAATGGGTACTACGAATCGAAGTATTAACATTAGTATGTCAGGATAAGCATCGGAACATGAAAATACCGATGAGCGTATTCCAACGAAATATACATCGGCATGTAGTTACATACGTCAACAGAGTATTTACTACTAAATGTTGACCTATTATCCGGTTTTTCCACTATCGCCACGTCATTTAATTCGAACAGTTGCGACGTTCGTAAATAATGACGATTAGAGGTAGAATCGATCGCGTAAATGTAAACAATCAGTTTTGCAGCAAAAGAATAGAATTACGATATAAACGTTACCAAAATCAGTATGTTAGCCAAGAACGATGTTTTCGATGCACCGAAAGTCCTTTGAACATCGAACTGGTTACATTACTATTTTAGCATCGACTCGGTCCACACGTCCGCAAAAACTTGTCGATACGGGACAGGTATTCAAATTTTTGTTGCAACATTATCGTCCGCGGATGAAAGTAACGAACTTTCGTTCGGCCTTGACTCCGATCGTTCCACTTAACAGGAACGAATTCTTCGATTCTAATAACAAGCGATCCTTCCCGCGGAGAGAAAGGACGAAAGTAACAAGGAACGATGGAAAAACAATCCAGTCCGACTGGTGTTCGAGATACTATGTAACTACATATGTGTTTGTGAAATATACAATTGAATCGTTTTCGGCAATCAATTAAAGAATTCTATTGATCTACTTTAGTTCCGTCGATAACGACAGTGTCAACCAGGAAACATCTAATTTCATTATCTCTTATATTCTTACGAACAGTGTCAGCCGCGATAAAGTTTCGTAATTACGAAAAACATATCAAACAGTGTACGCCTTCCAACCGATTTTTCAATATCCATTTAGGTCAACGATGTACAAAGTCCGGTGGACGGATCAATTTAGCCCTTCCAACCAGTTTATCCATTAAAAAATAAAGCTAAAAAACAATCTCAACGATATCGAGCGAGGTAAACGAACTGTGTGAAATCGCCCAGAAGGTTTTAACAACGCGTACACGATCGTTGGAATCCCGATTAATATTCTCACGCTTCGCCCTTTTCGATCGCAATAATATCCGAGATAGATATCGGAGGTACGTCTCGCGCAGAGTTTAAATTTAAACGCAAGTACTATTTCGTAAAGCCATGGATCCACTTAATTTTGAAAGGAAAGCAATCTAAAATAACAACTATAGCACAGAGTTGAGCGAAATCCTAAGCATCCACCTTTGAACATTTCCCAAAGGTAACGAAACTTCGAGTTAGTCGAAGCTTAGAAGCTTTCCTAACTCTCATGACTATAGTAATTTGCGTAAAGTCTGACGTTCATGATCGCCTAATAAACGAGCCGCAATACGAAACGGACACGAGTGTCCAAACATTGGCTGCCGTTACGATCCATCTCGTAAACGAATTCGACGAGTATCGGTAATACTCCGTTACGGTTGCTACGTGAAAGTGCACACTTGCGCGCATCTACACCTGCATCTACCTGCATCCACCTTACGCACAGGCGACATTCGCGTTACATCGTTACTGCGTTTGGTGGTGTCGTTTTTCTATGGCGCAATATACAGGAAGCCTGAAGAGGTTAAAAGCCATTCACTATATACCGGATGCATTAAATAGTCCCATTTACGTAAAATTTCGAACGATCTTGGTATTTCGCTGGTCGCCTCAAAAGGTATTAGGAAGCGAGACGGTATCACGCGTAACCAGAGAAATGTTACATAAGATACAAAATTCCGCGTAACGAATAAAAGATACACTTTCTTTTTAACAGACTTCGAAAAGTAGGAGGTTACTTAATTCGACATGTATATATTTTTTTTTTTCATTTTTTGTTTTTTATGTATGTTAATTGATTACGCCGAGATGGCTTGACCAATCGGAATGAAACCTGTCGCATCTTGTAGAGGATATCTTCGTGGTGGTCCCATGATCAAGAAATTTTGGGATTTTTCATTTTTTACCCGTTTTTTTTTTTTTTGCGAAAAACCGAAAAATTTGGTATTGTTTCTTATTCCGAAACGAATTGACCAATCCTTAAAAGCTTATTTTTTTATTATTTGCTCGATAAAGATGTCGATCCAATTACGATTCTATAAGGACGAATATAGAAGCTCGTACGAATTACCGTTCAATGAAATAAACGTTGACAATAAAACGCTCGCGATGTTCTCACTTGTTATCTATTATGGGAATCAAATTTTACCCCTCGAACATGTGACTGAAGTTCTTAGATACTTTGAAAAATATCCTAATACTTCGATAATACTACCGCATGCCTGATCGGGATTCTTTCGTTCGGCTCCGGCATTTACCCGATAGCTTTGCATACGACACCAACGCGGTTGTCACCGGTCGGCACAGTATTAATGAATTTTTGAAGTCAGTACATATTCGAAAATTAAAATTATAAAATCATTTTATACTTTCACAGTACGTTGTACATCTTAATTTAAAAAACTTGTAAACTGTTTAAGATCGCCGATATTATTAATTCTTCGCACAGTCGAATATTCGCGACGAATCGAAAGTATTTAACGAAATAACTTGGAAACCAGCGTGAGAGAAAACCGAATTTTTATCATTACGTAAGGCTATTCATTCTGCATCATTTTGCAGTGAAAGCGATGGCGAATTTTAGTTATACGCGTATCGAGCAGAGTTATGACGCTATGAAGCGGAGCGAAAGTTTCCGCGGATTCGAATCCTCGATCAACGTCTGAACTCGTAAAATGATCGAACATATATCGTTTAAATTAATTTAGAAAAAACAAACAAACAAACAAAATAAAATAAATTTCATACAGAACTACTGCGTGTATTTATTTGGACATCGTCGATTTGCAAATAAAATTTCTTCGATTAAAAGTTTCGCGTTGAGCAAAATCCTAATCCTCCTTTGAACATTTCCCAAAGGTAACGAAACTTCGAGTTAGTCGAGGCTTAGAAGTTTCGTGATGTGTTCTTACCGTGACAGCGAGGATGCTGAAGGGACGAAAGATCTTTCTGTATCGTTCACGTGTTCCAAAGTGAAATGTCGTTGATGCACCAGATATTGTCACTGTTCATCCGTCCGATTATTTTGTTCCGCATTCAGACTGCTTCTGTGTGTTGATAGGAACGCGACTTTGATTTTATAAAAGCGCGGGCAAAAGTGTCGCGAACATGACCACTGGTACGAACTTCGGGAGGAAGCTGTGGAGCGCGGTGAATGCGCGACAAGACTGCACTCGACACGCGTGTTCTCCCTTTTCTGCCTCCCTCTATCGTACCCGTCGATCGAGAACACCACAACTTCCCCCTCTTTTTCTATTTCACGCAACGCGGCTCACGTTCCGCTTTCCAAGAATTATTCGATGCTCGGATTCGTCGCGATGCTCTTTGTTCATCGGTTTCGATTCGATAACGATAATCTACTGTGAACGCACGTGGGTTTACTGATTGTCATGAAATGCGCGATACAGCTCGATTGCGAGCAATTCCTCTCGGTACGTTTGAGAGAACTTGGAAAATTTTCTGCCAGCTACAGTTAATGATTATCGAGTAAGAAAGTACATAATTAATCAAAATCGTTCACATTTTTCATAAAATTTATTCTTCTTGTACAACTGTTGTTTTTTCAGATACGTAAAGACCATCTAAGAACTTCCTAATATCCTTGTTCTTTACAGTTGTTGATTGCTGTATAAGGGCAGCTGAAATAAAAATAGCGATAAATTATAACAACAATCTTTTCGGTTCTTCCATTGAAATTGTAATATAGACAATGTATTTACCAGAACGAGAGACGTCTTCCAAGGAGTTTCCTTCGATTATCAGTTCATCTTTTTGTTTGGCTGAATTTGTTACAGTCACGCCTGGTGCCATTTTAACGCGACGAATGTACTTCTCGCCCAAGAAATTACGAATTTCAATGACTGTGTTACTTTCTGTCGTGACACAATTAATAGGGAAATGAGCGTATACTGCTCGCATTTTGTACTGGTAACCTTTAGTTACACCTTTCAACATATTTTCAATATGAGAACAAACTGTGCGAACAGCTGCTAATTCTTTCTTTGTGCCAAACCATTTTTCAACTTTCAGTAACCTTGGACTTACCATCTAACAAAAAAATAATATACATATTTTAGTTTTACTTGTATATTTATATACCAAAGTATGTGTTGCCGAAGGGTTAATATTAGATTAATCAGAAATGGATTTATCATTTATGAGAAAATGAAGGGGAATCCACTATATCATCATATTGTGACGTAACTTTACATATTTCCATTGATTATAAGTGACTAAACAAGTATATATACTTACACGAATATCGAGTGCAAGGTGTTTGAAAGAACGTTTGAGAACACCCCTTGGTCCTTTCACGGTAACCAAACGGGACTTGACTGTAACAGTCAGTCCCTCAGGTATTTTCACAGTTTGATTTGTTACAATTTGCTTCATTCTAAAAACAATACGATTATAAAATACGAGTTGAAAGTACAAAATAGTTATATTCTGATAAGTAATCCTATTTGCATAGGCAAGTATTATTTTTGTACACAAATATTCAAAGTATGTACTACCATACGTTACTTTATCAAGTTAATTCGATAACAAAGTTTGTTTAAACAAGGAATACGAATACGAAAATTAGACGCGTTATTTTCATACTTATAACTCGTTTAATTATGTTTTCTAAAAACATAAAACAGTTTATAGGTTATGTACGATACATACATATATTTGTATTTTTTTAAAAAAGCATATAAATTTATAAAAAATACTACGAATTTGACGAATAATTCATGTTTACAACATTATCGTAAAATCTACATTAAACACAGAAGTAAAGAAGAGTTTCAAATTTTTATTCAACTGGAAATATTGACAGGAATGGAGTGAAAAGGTTATATTTCACTACAATCAAACGATCACTTTTTCCAAAAATAATACTTAGCCTCGGATAAACATAGCAAATAATGCGAAATAATATAAATAATATGTCACAACGATTATTGCGTTGCACGATTGCTTTGGATTTCATAAAATATCCCTTCTATGTATAAATTCTTTACCTCGCTCACGCTACGGGATAACCGGAAAAGACCGAGGCGGTGAAAAAGCATGTCTGCTCCCTTCTAAACTAACAAAACTTATAGATCAGAAAATCATGATCTTCTTTGACCAACTACCTCGATTCAACCTGCAGATGGCGCGATTTATTTTGCTCAACTAAAGGTCTTTTGAAACATATAATTCTCTCTTCAAATATCTGTACTACACAATTAAATGTCTTTTTCAACGTTTAAACCTTTAAACTTACGTAAACGATCGTTAATGCAAATTTTTTTACTGAAATTAAATACGTTATTATGAGATAACCATCTGCGATGTACTTTGTTCACGGCTAAAATTTGGAACCAAACCATGGACGAAAGGTATCAAAATGGCCGAACACGGTACTGAAATAGCTACTAGTCACCACCACTAGTGCTTTTGTGCATGGTTTTTTCGCGCTTTGTTTTAAAATATACGCAAGATATACAACACGGAAAATATCAGAATCGAGTCGGATATCGCTGAAAATTCACAATATTTTGGATAATGGAATGAAATACAACCGATTGGTTACTTTTCGTGCACAGAGAAATCCGAAGGTCGCAACGATTTTTTTAATACTTCTGCATGTAAGTTTCTTGTATCTAAAAATTACTTTATCTTATCTACTTAATTTCAAAGTATTGAAAGTAAAACTGTTCTAGATATTTAATATTACATGACACGTTTAGATTCGGTTAAGAACATCCGTACTATTTTTCGTCATCTGTTGGGTAGATTCGAGGACTTGAATCAATTGACGAAAGGAACTTTTGCTCGCAAGAATTCACTCATTCAAAGGAATGAAACAAAGGACATCGGAAAACACACAAATCTGCTCACACATCGTTAAAGTAACGTACCAATAGCCTTAAATCGAAAATCTTTATATAAAGTACGTTCTCCCTGAATTAAATCTTTCATCATAAAGATTGTACAAAAATTATTCTGATTTCAAGGTTACGAAAATCTTTATCTTTATCAGTATATTTATTATCGATATTTAAATTTATTAGTTAGTTTTCTTTCATAGAAAAAGTTTAAATTCTTTTAATTTGTATAAATATTTGAACGTAAAATATGGATGACAAAAATCAAGAAACTCTAAGTGAAAATATATGCATAAGTACGATGCAGCCTGATATCAAACAAAAATCGTCGAATGCAATTTCTAAGAGAAATGAAAAAATCCCCACGAATGAAATATTCGATGAAAAAGATTTGTTAATAGCACAGTTACAAAAGCAAGTTGATAAACAAAAAGAATGTATAATGTATTATGAAAGTATCGTACAACTTATGAATTACAGGCTTATGAAATTGAAAAAGGTTCTTAAAACTCATCAGTTATTGGAAGAACTTAATTAATGATCATGATTAAAGAAAATGTTTACAATGGTTTCTTCTTAAAATTTAAATATAATCGAACAAATTTTGCATTAAAAACATGTGTACCTTTTATATTTCTGTTACTAAAAAAAAGTGTTTAGATGTATTTTCATACATCTTTCTAATACAAATATTAATTTCTTCTGTAGCAAATATTATAATGTTTTTGAACAAGATGTAAATATATATATGCAAAGACTGATGTACATATTTTATAGAATGTGTTTATTAAAATTTTTTAACCTCCTTTTAACATATAAAAAGTTGAAGCAAACTGAAATTTGCAAAATCTATGTACACTATAAAATGTTAAACAATTATACTTACTTATATACTGAACATGGTTAAATGAAAAGTATCGGAATATAATGAATGAATAATTTTAAAAAAGAACTACAAAGATCTTTTTTTTAAATGTTGAATAATATACTAGTTTCTATTGAGTTTGATTTGCATAATTTGATCATATGAAAATAAATATTTTCAAGAATACGTTTTAAGTGTGTTGCCACAATGTTATAATGTGTTTGGATATCAAAAATTATTGAGGTAGACAAAATACAAAAATTTATTTTATTCATTATTTAAGTAGCAATATACGCCGTTATCGGTGTGCGTAAAAGAAAGTACTAAACACTGATACTACAAAATATAAAATGAAGTGTATATTACAATACTTGTGTACTGAAATAAAATAAATAACATCATTAATTTATTACCTAATTATTAACTATAGTTATTAAAGTCAAATACGAACTATGTCTTAGATAATAATAACACGCCTGCATAACATACTCAAATTTGTCAGTATTTTTGTTACACTTTACACTTGAATTATTTTAAGACATTTTATAAAAACCCCTTTGATCAAAACGGCAATTGTCACATGAAGAAAAAAAAAAAGAAAAATATTTCCATTTGTTCAGTATTAATAAAGCAAAAGAGACCGTTAAAAATTTGTAACGGATCTCCTATTACGTAGCATCGAAGTAAGTATTAGATGACGAATCAAACACTTCTCTTTGACGCACAAAAAGAATATATTACAATATAGAAATTTGGATATGCATATTCTTGACTTGTATATTGCTACTTGGAAACTTCATAAAATGCAGCATTGAAACAATGTCTTTACACTTACTTTACAGTAGTTTCATAAATAATGTAATTGTTGAGTCTTTGCGATATTTCCTTTTTTCTCTTAAAAACGACGATAGAACATAATAATAATATACACATTACAAAATCGAAATGAAAATGCTTATAAAAAGTCTCTGCCTCTTCAATCCTTAGAATGTTATCACACAACTACAAGTCCTTCGGATTTTATATTTATGCGCGATAGTACGAAGTTCTCCTCTCTTTCAGAGCAAAAAATAGAAGTATTTCGCGAATTCTGGTCCGCGAAAAATTATTTAGCGGCAAAAATTCAAATTCTGCTTGTTAGTCGTACATATACAAGCAAAGAGGTATTTTATCAGTTTACATCCCAAAATGGCATCCTTTAATAGTCCGCCTGCATAGATAATCGTTGATTATTACTTGGTTTCAAAGGTATCGTACAGCGTCGGGCATCTGGAAATCTCTCGTGATATCTTTCCAATCTCAGGTACTTTACAGTTACTAAGTGACCTAAAAGAATCTCATGTAAAATCTGCATGTGTTAAATTAGGGATTTTCGTCTCGTAGTTTTAGGATTAACGAACATTTACCATCGAACCAATATCCATGCAAAGCTCTGTAAGCTTCTCCCGCGTCCTCTTGCGACATGCATTTCATGTAAACGCAACCTTCTCGGCTACCGCGATCTACACGAATGTGAAGTATTTTCACACCTTCTCCGCACTTCTCTAGAATAGCATCCTGAACTTTCGTTTCCCAATCATCTTCGAATTCTCTAATCGAACATAAATAATATATAAGCAAGAATGATAAAGTAAGTAAATGGAAAAACATAACTGAAATACTTACACGTCAACGTCGAACATATGCCTTATTTTTAAGCATGGTGTGGGTGAACAAGTCAAACTGTTTACCGAACCTTCCATTGTCTCGAATGCTTGGCCTTGCCATACTTTAGACTTTTTGTTGAGAACAAAATTTTGCGTATTCGACTTATTCAGACTATTATTAGGCAACCAGCGCCATACATGAAATTCTTCGCCAGCAACCTGTTGTACTTCCCTTCGAATTCTGAAAATTGAAATATATTGTTTTTTCGTTCGAAGTCCATACATAGAAATAGAAAACTTTCACCAATGGAGACATAGTTTATCCATCTCGTCACCTGGATTCGTTTTCATCCAAAAATTTCACTGCCTTTTCCCAAAGTCCAGCCATCTTTTTACGATCTCTCGGAAGTATCAAATTATCGCGTACATGATTTATAGCAAGAAAGCTCTCTTGCGTACCACCAGGCGTTGCCACACCGGCATTTTGATGATGCATTTCGACCATGTTAATAATTTCACTAACAAGTTTAAACACTTCTCCCTCGGTACTTTTCTTGTGCTTTATGTACCAAACGAACAATTTCTGGATCCCTATAGCTGCTAGCAGGCCTGAGAATATATTGCAATATTATTTATATACGATACTCACTCTGCGTTACACAATATATTCTCAGTCTAACATTATCACGCAACATGCACGTTAAAACTGTTCAGTGACGATACATGCATAAGAAAATCGCATAACAGACACTATCGTAGCGATAAAGAAATAATTTACTAATGCGACACAGTTACACTGTAAAAGTATAAAAATTTATAACAAAAACGCAATGCTTTAATATAAGAACATTATTGCGTTGTAAAACCTTGTTATACTTTCAACAAATTTCTTCCCATAATAAGTCGGTCAAAAATTTACCAAGTGACACAATTAGAAGGGAGGAGAATATGGTGAAAAGCTTGTTTTTAATAAGACATTGCATTGGCAATTCCGGATCCACGATCACCATTCCAACTTTTCCATTTAGACGGGTGGAAAATAATTTGTCCTGCAAGAAAAGGATATCTTTTCCTTTAATTTGTTCACACACATATATAAAAATCAACTGAATCGAGATAATAAAAAACGATAAACTTTTTTTTATAATACCAAGGAGTCCAAAACTTCGCCAGGTGCTCCGTTATCGTCGCTTATATCTACGAGTGAAATACCCCACTTGGGATTCTTTATGACGAGTAATTGTGCGTTTTGCAAATCCTCTTTCACTTCCAAGCTTGTCTGTAAAACGATGGAACAAGATGCATAGTACCGTAAATATAATTTTAAATTCCAATTGTAATTGAACGTACCGCTTTATTATTCGTGAACATTTGCATGATTTCAGAATCAGTCAGGTAAGGAGTTTCGCTGGAATTGTCGCATATCATAGACACCGCCTTTTTCGTTAAAATCTGTTGAAGCCGCTTTAACAGTTGTAGTACTGAATCTACGTTTTCTTTCAATACACAATTAACTCCAGGCGCTTCAAGGTCGGCTCCGAGAAAGCATAATGGTATGTTGCTATCTATAAATTGAAACGTAAGACTAGTATTGATTATAAAAATTCACATTAATGTGTAATCCAATTTGTTTGAACTTTTTTTTTTAAAAAGATAACCGTACTATATATTTTTTAACTTGTATGTATGATTGAACATGGAAGACCAAACTATTTAACCAATTCAATTGAACGATAAAAAGCAGGATGAAATCATAATAACGGGAAAGGAAATAAAATATCAAAATTAATACATCATTAATGCTTATTGTTTTATTATACACGTTAAAAAAAACAATACATATTTTAAATAGAATCTTACGAAATTCGTTACACGTCTCAATTTTAAAAAGTATCGAAGTTTATATAAGCGATTAATTAGTGATATATTATCAAAGTTCATCTACAGTTCTAATCGTTTTAATACAATATATCATGCAATGTGTTGAACATATTTCATGCAGTAAAACAATGAAACAGAATACAAAATTTATTATCCTAATTAGATTAAATCGATAAGCTCTGTGTTTAGAAGATTTAATTATTATAATGTATACGACTTCCTATACGTTAATAACCATTTTATTATGGTATATATGTATATAAGACATATTGCAATATACTTAGCATTAATATTAATAAAGTTATTTAAAAAGCTTTCCAACAAACTTTTTATTAAAATATATCATTTTTATTGTACTTCTTTAAATCTCTCTTTCTATATGTATATTTTTACTTAAACAATATTACAATTCTGAATACCTACCCATTGAAAGCGATGGAAAAGTTTCCGATTTTCCACCGAGTCCCATGTATATAACGGCGATAATCCCAAAAAATAAGGCAAGTACCACTACCAAAATAACGGACACCATATTCTGATTGTTTCGCATATCTTCTCTGCTCGTAGTCGACAACTTAAACGTTCTACTCATCGTCTCTCGAGGTCTATCAATGGATGATGTTAGATGCCTTGAATCAAAAAATGTTCACTTATATTCTACAAACGTATATACCGTAGATGCGAAGAAAGAATGTTTGTAAAAGAGTAAGAGTCTTAGAGAAGTCCACGTCGAAACGTATCTGTCATATTTTTGTTCGTCTTTGTTTGTCATAATTCGTTTTATCATTAAATGCACCTCTTCGTCTAAACTTTATCTATCTTGAATAATTTTTATACATACCTCGGACTCGACGAATACAGCGATCTTAAAGACGAAAAATGGCCATTCGAATCTTTCTCTTTTAATTCTGGTACATTCGAGGTATGACGCGAAGACGAACCTGAAGAGTAACACGCAGGTAACAAATTATCGATATATTAATATATATTATGGTAATAATACTTCTTATTTAAACATATTAAAACTTACCTTTTAAATTAGACAAGGAGGTGGATGGTAAATTTATAGATGCCCGGGAACTAAGTCTCCTGGTAAATTCTGATAAAAATGGAGTTTCGTAATTTGCCAAAATATCTTTTTGAGTCGAATTATCTTTTATACAGATATCTTCTTTTGTGGACTGTACCGGCGAAATATTTAAATCGAAAAGAGAATTGCCATACTTATTGTCTTTTATCGTATGAATAGATCTCGACTTTGGATCATATGGTTTTGGAGTTTGTTCTTGATCAGATATATCGTGTTCGTATGATCTAGAATCGTGAGATTTCCCAATGCTAGACAAATATTTAGATGGAGAATAACTTCTGTTTGTTTCTTCAACAACGTCCGAATCCGAACCAGTTTCCAAACCATCAGTTATACTCGAAGCCTTATGAATCTTAACATATTTTTTCTGGATATTTTTTATCGAAGTACGATTCACAAAGGAGGAGGGACCATCGTAATCTGGTGCTATAGGATCCTTAAATTCCGAATGCGTAATCTTCTCTTTAACTGGGTTTTTCGATATGCTTGTAACTGATGAAGTTAAAACAGTCGATGGTGGTGGCATTGGATTCGCTAAAGTTTGTCGTCTGGTATTCGTGCTCGCTTTTTTCTTTTTAATAGTTGTTGTGCTTGTATCATCATCTGTGTCCTCGCTACTGTATCTGATACACAAAACATTTAATGAAATAAAATTTCGCTCTACAGATTTGCAATATTATATAAGAGCAACATATAATATAATATAATACAGATAATAAATAATTTATAAGTTGCTTTTGCGCAACGAGAAATCAACAAATCGAGGTAAACAAAAGCAGTGGTGGCAAAGCTGACAATCTCTCGTCATAAGAATAGTTTACATCTGATACCATGAGAAATTTGATAAAAATTCGTGTTTATAAGAAATGTTTAAAAATCGAAAGGTTAGAAAGAATATGAAATACCTTGCAGCCAACGAATGTCGTGACCCTGTACCACCTCGAGCTTCCATAAGATTTTTCAACTTTTTTACCAGAATTTTTCTGGTGGTTTGTGTTACCGGACCCACTGGATATCCATATTCCATCAATTTACTACGTAATTCCGAATCACTCAGAGTGTCCACCGACATTTTGTTTACAGACAAAAATGCACTCTTTCTTAAAAAGAAACCCGGTAAAAAGAGTTCCCTCGTGCACTAAACTCCCGCTAGGCACACCTACAAAGCGTAATTAAAATTTCGTTCGGCGTCGATCACTTTGTTGGATATTCACACTACCATCAGTTTTTACATGTGCCACCGGTCACGATGTCATAAACCCTTGGCGTAACACTTCACAACTCGGAAAATAATCTTGGTTAGAACTAAAAAATGGCGCAATTTTCTAACGGTCGTGATCGCGCGCATACTCGTCCACACCACTTTACGCCATTCTCAACCCTGTCATCCATAGTCATGGAATAGGGTTAATCGAGATAATCTGACTCAGTGATGGACATCCGTGGGATTTTTCCCTCGAGGAATTCCTTTCTGCGCATGCGTAAGTTGACGTCACAGCTACATGTCGTCTGCTACCATACACGTATCTATGAACCGCTAGAGGAGGTGCGTTTAAGAGGCCTTTGCAATTTTCCCGCGGACAAATGCTTGCATATTCTCCTGTGAACGAACTACTGTGATTTAGTTTTATTTAAATGTATTCAGTTAATATTGGTAAGGTATATACTTCCAATATATGATTGTATATGTATATTTCATGTATTTGTGTCTTATGTTCATTTTTATGTGCAATATTTTTGTTCGAATACTGGTAAGGTTTTCTCCAGTCTCCTTACTCTTAGCAATAAATGTTGGTATTCGTGTAATAAATCGGCTGCAGACGTATAAACTAAATAAATAATGAATTGTTTTCCACTTTTTATTCTACGTCTATGCTATTTTCCTTCATAAAAACTTTTCTCTGTCCCTATAACTTCCTTACATTTTGTTCCTTACTGAGATCCAATGGTACCCTAAATTCTAAATAAGTGTATACAGCAGTGAGGACTGCAAAGCTCGTTTCAGTGCGCATGATCAAGAAAATCCCACGCATGTCCATCACTAATCCAACTGGTTCATGGAATACAGACCACAGGAACGAATCTGCTACGAACCAAATAGAGACCTCCCCAAAACTTTCTTATTTCTGTATTTTTCATTAGAAATATGGGAGAAGCGTTTTATTTGTTCGTGAAAAATTACATGACTCGTATAAATAATCCTATAATACTTTCTATTATTATCTCAAACTTAACTTATATCTATTCTTATGCATATTCAGTCGAAATTTTTTTATTTCTAACATATTTCCCTCTCTTCTTCTAGGTAACTGGCTTATACAACATTTTTTAGTAGTCTACGGTCGACATAAAACAATATAAGAATAAATATATTCATTTGGTTTACGTAAAACATTTTAAAAACAATAAAAGCGTCTTAAAGTAATTAAAGCTTCAGGCTCTGGTGAGTCTAGATTCACCCCTGGACTACCAACCTATTATTACCTTTTCCATTCGACTTTTCGTTCAAAAAGAAGTGGTTGAGGATCTATGAGAAGATGAAGTTTGAGAAACACTGTGCTTGAGCAATGTCAATGCTCATATGCTAATTATAGAACGCACATGCAATCGTATTACGCGAGCTTTTATTCTTGAGAAGAGAAGAAATAATGTCTATAAATAAAAGTAACTATTGTAAAATTCAAATATGCTGCAAATAAATTTAAATGTATTTTATTTCACAATTAAGAACTACAGGAAACTATTTTTATTTTTATCGTTATCTTTCCCTTCCTCGCTGTTGTATCACGTGGAGCTTATATTATTAAATATCTTAATATTGAATTTCAGTAGCGTAACAAATACATCCCGTTTCTTATGCTACAATATTCTGGTAAATTTTCAATACGATCGAGAGCTACGACTGCTGGACTTTGATCGTAAATATACCTGCCAGAAACTTCTCTTATTTTATCCGCTGTTATTTTCTGTAATGTTTGTAAAAGTTATGTATTCTTTATCTAATATGAAAAAATTGATTATTAGATCGCATGCTTGCCTCGTATTCTACGAGTCTCTGTTGAATGGGTACATAATATCCATATCTAAAAATATTCTCAACGATATAAAAAAAACGATTTTCCGGATCATTCATTAACACTAATTCTTTCGTTTTGCATTGATTTATAGCACGCGATACTTCTTTTTTAGTTACCGTTGTACACAATCTCATCCATTCCTGTTGTAATACACGTAACATATCCTATGTAAATGATGATACAAATTATTATTAAAAATGAAACAGCGAGATTTGCTAATGATTAAAGTATACCTCGAGCCTTAATTTATCGCAAACAAAATAACATCCCCAAATACTAGTAGACTGTGTCCATTTATGAAAAAACGATTTATACATACGGCATAAATCTGTATTGAATGCACGGTGAGCGATGTATGGTGCATTATGATTTGCTCCACCTACGAATAAATGTACGAGTATTAAATAACATTTGCTAAATTGGTATCGTTAAATAGCGATATATTCACTTACTACTCTTCATATTCCAAGAACCTATAATCTCTTTAGCTACTGTAAGCGCAAAATATGCTTCGATGTCATTGTGACTTGGTCCTTCGACTCCGATCGCGACGTATCCTAATTCACTGTCATCGTCTCTTAATCGTAATTCTGCGCCTATAATATTTTACTCGTAGTACTTAATAATAAAGAGAATTCTATCTCTTAACTTTCTTCACCTGAGAATCTATACTCGAGAGGTTCTACGTAAGATTGGATTTCGTTAGAATGTTCCGATAATTGATTATTACAATCTCCTGTTTCGCGAGTAAAATTCTTGTTAACGATATCTTCTAATTTTTGTAGAGAAATGGGTCCAGTACAAACCAATGTCATAAAAGGTGGTTTAAATAAACGTTTTCGAAATTCAATCAAATTTTCTGTACAAAATTGACTAAGAATTTGATAATATAATTAACAGACGAACATATAAGTGTATATTTGTAACAATATTCTAACTCTCGATATTCACTTTATTACATCAGTTTCGGGATATATACTGTTTGCAAGCATGGTATCTTGATATGCAATACTTGGCAGATAATCCATTACAACTTGTTCTTTATTCAACTCCATTTTAGAAAGCTCATGTAAAATTATACATTTTTCTCTTTCAACATCTTGATTACCTGAAATATTAAAATAATATATGTTAAGTAGAAGTATCGTCAAATTTACAAGATACTCTTTATTCTACCTACATATGGTACCATTCAAGATAACATCTGCAAAATATTGAATGAGCTTATTTACTTCACGCGAAGGTACTGTTCCATAAAAGAGAAACATATGTCTCATAGCAATAGCACTAACTTTTCCACCAAGCTCTTCCAACGTTTTTTCCAATTGTTCTTGATTTGCATGTCTTGTTCTCTGTTAATTTTACATCTTTATGTTTATAAACGCATTTTTTTCATTGCATTTGTCTTCGCCTTACCTTAAAAAGTAAATGTTGCAAGAACAGTGCACTGCCACGTTCTTCGGGCATTTCATGCATCGCACCCGCTGGAATAAAGCATCCCAAGGTAGCGGTGTAAGTGTTTTTGTATTCGCACACAAGACGCATACCGTTACTTAGATTCGAAGTTTCTATTGAATTTTCTGTAGCTAAGCTTGTAACCATGTTTCTTAGAATATTTTCACAATCTTGAAATGTTTTACGATGACTATTTAAGATAGAAGTATATCCCTTAAAAACGAAGCAAATGTAACATTTTCAAAAATCGATGTGCTTGTAATCGCGTAGTAATTAATATAGTACATACTTTTTTAAAGTGAAACACAATGGTGGGTTGTACACGGCACAAATATTTTAAGACCATTACCATTTTTATAGTAAACAGTTTAGTTTAGGTTACTCATACTGGACATATGTAAAAACAGTATACTTTTACATACGTAACAATTGAAAATACACGTGTCATTTATATTTTCTAGCTCCTCTATATTTACGAACGTTACGAACGTAAAAATTAATTTGCAAAATAAAACCAGACATTTTGTAAGTTTAATGAAGTAGGGGTTTTATTATAATGCGACGTAGTCATTAACAGTATGGAAAAGTAACGGAATGATTTTCTATAGCACAAAAACTCAGTAAGATATTTTTTGATACATTATTTGTATGCTTATATAAATTAATTTCTACTCGTTATACTCGTGTACTGATGTTTTTAACTTTTAATTATTTCGTAAATAAAACTCTTAAAATGAGCGAAACTATAAGCCACAATTTATTTTGTCCAATTATTATCAATATTATTTTCTTGCTAGCGCCTGTTCTTCAATTAATTATCGATAATAAAGATTCAGTACTACTAGCATAAAGAGATTTAGTATAGTCATTTTGTTGTATTACTAAGTGTTGACATGAAATTGAATACGTTACTAAATTGCACACAAATACATATTTACAATATAATTGAACACTTGTGAATAAATACATTAAACACAGTTCACGCAAAGATAGTAAAATTAGGATATAAATTGCAAATATTACTCTATAACACGCAGTTTTCTTCATATTTTCTACTTAGTGAAAGTAAAAAATGTTTATTTCTAATTTTTCTGTTCGTTCGTCTTCAATATTAAATAGATACGTTCCATTGTAAAAGTATCATATTATCAAAGTCTTCGGAATGACTTCGTACGACTCGAATAATGTTTTTCAATATCCGAACACGCGTTAAAATATATTCAAACCATGTTAAGTTCATGATTTATTCGTAGTTCTTTACAACTATGTCTCACTAAATGAAGAGACTATCTTAACATTTGATTTCTGTGACTTAAAACTTTCGACACCTTGCCTTGTAACGGAAGTACCGGTTACATCAAGATATTCGAGACTTGATGCGGTTATAGCCAAGTGTTCAAGACTGGTATCCGTAACATTTGGATAGTTTCTGAAACATTTCGAAAATTTCTATTGCTTCTTATTTCACTCATTGATAAATTACTTGTAATCTGATAGGAGTGCAAAGAGTTAACGGCAAAGTTTTATTTTCTACGTTCAGTCATACCTGACAACTAATGTTTTCAAGCGTGGATTGTTAACTACTCGTTTTTCTTCGATGAATACGGCTCCTTCTGCTGTGTTGTTGATTATTCTGCGATCGCATACTTTGCTTCCGAGAGTACATATTGTTCTATCTGTTATATTACAACGTCCAAACGAAGAAGTTTCCCAACGAAATCCAATATCAATCCAAAACTGTATATAAAAAAAGATAAAGATGTACAGTACAATATACTTTAATATCAATCGTTGCGAATGATTGGCACGCTTACTTGTGCAAGATTTTCGTCTTCGTATGTAGGTGGATTCAATTGTCTGCTCATAAGTCGTGGCTCGTATTCCGTTGATTCTGAATTTCGCGAAGTCGGACATTCTAGATAGAGATGTGTCAAAGTTTTAGTGTAACTGAAACATCCAACCTCGCTATCGCCAAGTGCTGTATCTCGTAAATCGAGAATCTGAAATATTTAAACAAAAATTTTGAGAGATTTAATAAGTAAAAAAATATAATAGAAATAGAAAAAATTACTTACCTCTAAATTTTGGAACCCCAATTTTGTTGCCAAACTTGTATAAGCGATACATTCACCTAAACTGTGACACGAATTTAATCTCAACTCTTTTAATTTTGGCATTTTACTAATAACCAACAGTGAATGCGAAGTGAACCATGAACAATTGCTTAAAATCAAGCACTGAAAAATGTGCATATATCGATGCAATAAAATATTATTCATAGATAGTTAAATACGAATGATATATTGTAGAAAACAAAAATAAAATTCCTTACTGTTAAATCAGGCATATGGAGATTCATTGTGTAAAAATATGACTTACTCCTAGGCAAGTAACCCATTTTACATCCTTGCAATGAAAGTTTCTCAATGGTACGTGGAAAATCTGTTATTTGAATCTGCAAGTATAAAAAGTAAAATTTATAAGTTTCCATAAAACTTTTTTAATTTTTATTTATATAAAAATAATTAAATAATCAGACTTGCCTCGTTTCCATTGATATTATATTGTTCAATAACCAATTCTTTAAGTTGAGTACATACATGTTTAATAGAATTAAACAAACAAGGACTAAGTCTTGCTTCTATTTCAGAATTCAAACAGCCACGAATAGCAAGAGTTGTTGTCATTGGTTGAAAAAATTTTACATACTCCTTTAAGTCATCTGATGACATAGGCAATGCACGGAAGTCTACCTTTCTCCATAAAGTTTTATCTTGCACTATTTGATTTAATCGTTGACAACACCTAACAATGTATCAACCACAAGAAACATATATATATTACATAATTTACTATTAACATACAAAGGCAATTGTGTTCTCATTCTTTTCAAAACTTACAAGCTTACTGCCATAAGATCTTGGGGATTCAAATATTTGAGTATATTTAACAAAACATCATCTGAAAAATCTAATATATGCTGGTGTGTTATTATATCATTTATTTCTCTATCCTCTTCGAGTTTTATGCGTTTCATATCGTCTTCACTGCTGGAAGGTTTGGGAGATAAAGATCTGCTGCGTTTCATTTTCATTTTTTTTTATATCTTTAAAAAATACGTTAATTCTTCATTAAACAAACTTTTATTCAGGAATTAATTAAAATTAAGTGTAATAATTTATGAATGTAACGACATCAATATTTCTGTATAGTCATCTTTAGACATTTAATAAGTAAGGATTGTTCGATTGACGACAAAAAAGTATCCCTGTGAGCGAAATATCCCGCGAATGGTGATAAATTGACAGTCGTCATGTGTGGACTATTCCATTTGCAAATGCAAAAGGGTTAATAGTTTCAATTCTTTTTGCATATTTATTGCAACCACTTCGCGGATTGAAAGCTTTTTTAATTAAAAAATTGTAATTGGCATAAAAGTGGAAAGAAAGTTTTGTTTATAAAACAATCTAATTCTGACTACCAAATAAGCTCGATTCTTTTGGCTGAAACCCAGAAATAACGATACAATTTCTGTCAACAGCATGCCACCGTGAACAACAATTCTATAGAATTTCTCGAAATTCTACATATTGTAAGCAAAATCAAAGTTCTGTCCATACTTGTACATTTTCTCCGATCTAAAATGTCGACGAGAAAGATTCCATTCATATATCTATTTGCTGTCAAACGTACAGTTTGTCGAATTATACATGAAGTTTAGAAACCGATTCGATAATATTGTGACGAATGTAACATACGTTCCACAGTTTTATTTAATAATCTTCATGGGATAAATAATATATATTTGTATCTGACAGGTCAGGAAATTTATTGTATTGTTGACAAAAATCAACAAGTAAAAACATAACCTTAAGACAACATACTGTCAGTAATAGATCTACTTACCTGACTATTTATTTTAATATTACAACCACTTATTACAGTTGTTTAGTAGTTAAAGGACGCTCACGTCAATTTCACGACACAGCGTACGCGAACGGAGCGTCCTGGAGTGTCCCCTCTGGTATGAATGCTCACGTTTGAAACAATGTCTCTACTGTCTGTGCGAGAGAGAAACGCATTTGGCGACGCCCGTAAATTTCGCTTCTCTAAAAATTATGAATCGTAGAGCTGTTTTATCTTATCGTACGAGCATAATTGGATCTCAGGTTTATTAATTTTTTAAAATTCACTCAATTCTACCGTTCAGATTTTTTTTTTTTAAATTTATATTTAATATAAAATTAAATGAAGTCTCACGGTACACATCGATAAAATATACGTACAGGAAGATGGTCAATGAAAAGTATATAATTCTTTAATTTATTATAATATATTTAAATATAGCATTGGTTGGGAAATATGTACAATGTAAGGGGAAAAACTTAGAAGTAGAAATTACGAAAATAATTGTGTCTGAGCAATTACTTAATGTCATTTTGCTGCGAGTTACACATATCAGGGGGCTACTAAAAAGTAAGATACTTACATGATTTTATACACAAGTGTATAAAATATGCGATTTGTTATAATTAGGCACAAATATGTAAATAATAAAAGCACTGTGTCTTTGGATTTAATATCTACTTTACAAGACTTCCACATGAGTATAGCATTCTTATGTTTTGCAGAAAATACCATTTCCTTAGGAACAGCGTGCTAACAGTTTTTTTTTTTTTATCTTACTCACTGGATCGTGGTATGTACAACATTATTACTATAAATCTATGTACTTCCAACGTACACCTAGTACTAGGTGATATAGAAACACAGTCTTAAAGTCATTACTTCTGTTTCAATATATATGTACAAGACTTTATGATAAAATAAAGTCTGACCAGTAATTAAAATAAATTTGTTGTACTATGGAAAGTTTCCTTACATGTTAAGACGTTTACTCTGTGAGAACAAAATTTTGCTATTGTATATTCAATAACAAATTTACATTCACACTTTGAATGAAAGTTTTACATTTATTTCGGCAAACAATGCAAGTTATCGCGCGTCATTGCAACATAAAATTGTGCGATCTATACCTGGCATCGATATTTATCACGTAACACTAAACATTGGGAGAAAGTATGAAAACAGACAAATTAAATACCTTAACAAACAATAGTGATTTCGAATACATTATGAATTTTTGTATCTACATCTATTGTGCACAAATACAAAATTTAATAAGTAGACAGACGATGTTTTAGTACGATACACTGGGAACTTTTGTTTCGAGTATAGTTGCTCCCTGTTCTTAATCTTGTTACATGAAAAAGTTAGATAAAAACAAATGCAACTTAATCAACAATATATTCTAATTACACATAGATGCAATAGAATCGAATGTGTCTCGATAAATACAAATTCGTTTAAATTGGCTCGATTTTGGTCAATATATGTTTCGACAATTATAATTTCTTGTATGCTTATTCCCAAAGTTCACTGTATGGCACACTCTCATATGTCGGTAAACGACTCATTGTACATATTATAAAGTACTATGCAGTATATGTTGTATACACGCTTAACCAATGTTTTAATCATAATAGAGTTAATCAAGCTAGGCCATGCCTGATCGTATCTTATATTTATACCTCTACTTCGGTATTATTTACCCAATTTATACATAATATAAATTTCTTTGGTCTTAGATTTTGTCTCGTATTTCAAGTTTACATACAAACCATGTAATTCTAAAATACTTTGTAAAATGGTCATAGATTGTTACAATCACTGGTTACAAATGAAATTGTTTCATTAACCTCAATAACTAATTACCTATCAAAATATTGCACAAAGCAGAATATAATTTAATTTTGCTCGTATCTGATTTTATTGTTTTCAACTCAAAATCTAATTCATAATTATTCAACTAATTATTAATGAAAATATATAACAAATATCAAATAAAATCTTGTAAGAACTTCCATCTGTTCTTAACATACTAATCTAATTCTAATAATAGGAACAACTAAAATAACGTATATTTTTGAAGCCAATAGTGCTTGAAATATAAATCTAATCAGGTATTGAAACAACCTCATGACTATCTACGTATATTTAAATTTTGCAACACACATCTTGTTTTTTATATTAAATAACTGTGTGCACTTGTATAAAACATAGCATGCATTTTATACATGTAATACTTTCCCGGCAAAATACCTATACAACAACTTCACGTTAAGCTTTTAACCTGTAAATTACCAACACTGTAAATTACTTTTTGACTGAAGAAACAACAAATGATAAAAATAATAGAGTTTAAATCCATTTTTCACGGTATTAAAGTATAAAAAATTTTTGTTTTCGAATAATGGCATGTATAGTTAAGAAAATATATTGGCGCGTCGTAAAGTTTCCCTTGCCTAGACAACAACGATTTTATGATTGTTACCATTTGGCAAGAGAACATAATAGACACGCTTCCCCTTATCTCATTGGAACTCTTGTATATTACTATGGTACTGGTTATCAAACGAAGCATTTGGTTCGTCAGCTTTGTCGATAACGCTTTGCATCTCGACTGTTGATTCGTTATTAGACTGTCCATTGTTATTATTTAGATTTCCAGAATTAGTAACGTTATTTCCCACTAAGTTTGCATCGTTTGCGGTATTAGATTGTTGAGTTTGTTGATGATGACCGTTTACAGTATTTTGGCCAGAATTATTACTATTCTTTGATCTATGCCTAAGTTTATGAGTCGTAAGATACTGTTTTACAGAGAATGCCTTATGACAAAGATCGCACTTATACGGCAAGGGATCTTGACAATTCACACCATCACCGGTAGTTGACGCGTGAGTTGTCAAATGCATTAAATAATAATGTTTTACCACAAACGATTTTCCACAAGTTTCACAGATGTATGGACCAGATACACCGTGCGTTTTGCGATGCTTATGAAGATTATCCTTCCGAGAAAAGCTTTTACCGCACACTTCGCACTCGTGCATCTTTTCGCCTGTATGAGATACAGAATGCCTAACCAGATGCTCTTTGCGGCTGAATGCTTTCGAACACGTGGCACACACAAATGGACGTTCACCAGTATGCAACTTTCGATGCTGATAAAGATGCTCTCTTCGCTTGAACGGCTTACCACACACATCACAACTAAAAGAATTATTATTAGTTTGCAAAGGATCTTCTTTGTTTCCACCATCAGAGGTGTCGGTTAAAAGAGTTTGAAGTAAACTAGACCTTGAATTAAACGATGCATTGGAGCAATTGTGATTGTTCAGTAGAGTCGCTGTGGTGAATGTTTTACCGCAATCTTTGCAAACCATGTCCCTAGTTTGCGTAACAACTTGAGGATTTACGGTAATTAAAGACGTTGGTTCGGGTGTCGATTTGATTTTTAAAAACTCTGAGATTTGTCCAATCGACGTACGAGATATCGCGTCGTCGGTTTTTACAAAATCTTTAAACTCTTTCGAGTCTTCTCGAATAGTTTGCGTGACCAATGTAGTGTCTTTAAATCCCAAATTTAAAAATACTTCTGGCCCCGCGTGTACAGCTGAGAAACTTGCTACATTTTGCGCTGCACTTTCATCTTTTTGGACTTCAGGTTGTACTTTCGGAATGATTTGCTGATTTTGTTTAATATCAGGTTCTGTCTTTAGAATAATCTCCTCCTGTTTTATAGGAAATTCCTGTTCCGTAGCGATTTCGACTTGTTGCTTTTCGATTTGTTGAAGCTGTCTATGTTGCTTTTCAAATTCTCTTTGCTGTCTTTGCAACTGTTCAATCTGTTGCGTTATCTGTGATTGACTCTGTTGTTGTTGACTGACCTGAGTTTGATTTTGCTGCTGAGAAATTTGAGCCATCTGATTCAACTGTTGAGTGATTTGTCTTTGTGACTGTATTTGCTGATTTATTTGACCATGATTTTGTATTTGATTTTGAACTTGTTGAATCTGAGAAGTTGAGCTTTGTTGTTCGTTTATTTGATTTTGTGCTTCATTTGATTGAGGTGATAATTGTTGCGACGTTTGTTGCTGGTAACTATAATGCGTTTCTGCTGTTGCTTCCACAACAGCAGCTGCCATACCTCCTGGTTGCATCTAAAATACATAATTATTATTAATTACACAGCAAATTCTATATATCCCTATTGTACTAAATATAATAAGAACTTATTGTGTAAAAATAATAACAATACTTCTATTCGCGATATTATGCCTCGTATATTAATAACTGAAATAAAAACAATACATGAATAATTAAACCTTGAATGATAGATAATAAAACGTAACAATGTTAAAAATGAATGCCAGTTATTAACGTTTCCTTTGTTAACAAACCTGCATGGCACACTTGTACTGTTGAACTCTGGCTTGAACTCCACTGATAATTTGTATATTAGAAGCATTTATGTTACTAACAACAACAGGTTGTTGATGTATTTGCGGTTCGTTGGTAAGTATCGGAGTTCCCGTAGTAGGTGATACTTTTTCCATCGACTTTAACAATTCGTTTTCAGGTGTCGTAGGTCTATCCTTCTCTGTGCTTTTTACATAAACCTTACCCTCTTTTAGAAAATCTTCCGAGAATCGTAAAGAAGTGAAATATGACTCTAGCATACCCTCTGCGCTTACAACAGTTTCTCTAAATTCAATAAAACTTTCCAATTTCTTTACACATTCATGGCAAACGATTTTTGGTAACGAATCCTCTTCCAAAACCTTGAAGTATTAATGAAATTTTACACACTATTTTTCGAAACTAAACAAACGTCTGAACAATCGAACCACGTAACGAAACAAGGCTTACGATACAGCAAATATCCATGGAAGATAGCCTATTCAGGTATTGTAATTAATCATTCCCTGAAAAAACCTCACCTGTATAGGTAAACATGTTTGTATCTTTGTTTGAAGTTGCCGTCTACGACCTTCTTCGCGAAAAATGTTCATTTTGTTACCCTCGCTGCTGGTACACAATCTGCACAGTTCGTAGTAATTCACTCTTCGATATCCAGACATTGTTTTCCCGCGGAAAACTCAATTATGCGACCTTAAGAAAATCGCGAATAACTCTACTATCGAATATATACACGCGTAACAACAATCACTGTTGCTTCATCATCATTGACGATGTTGTTTCACATGAAAAATATGATTCCGTTTGATATCGCATCTCTGAGACTACGTGAATTGCACCCGTGGCCATTTGCAGTTTGTGATTATAGCGACAACGAAGTTAAACGATAACTAGACGCGCCAAAAATCAAACTCATTTCTCCTTCGAGCGGTGTATCAAATTTCTTTCTACTCGACTGTTCATTTTCTTTTTTTCGTCTATTTGTATGGAAACAATCTTTCGAGATTTCAATGAGAGACATTCGATTACGATCTCTTCTGCATATGTTTTCCCTGAGATCGCTTGATCGAGCTCGATTACGGGTACTGAAATATAATACAGGGTGTCCCAAAAATGTTGTAACACCTTGAAAGAGGTGGTTCGGGAGGTGATTTGAAACAACTTTTTCCTTAGCGAAAATGTTGTCCGAGGCTTCGTTGAGGAGATATTAACGGAAAACATTGACCAATCAGAGCGCGCGGATACCGTTGTAGCGGTCGCGGTAGCGAAGGCTATGTGCTAAGCGGCCGCGCTTGTACGCGAACAAGCGACTCGACGTGCATCGAAGGACATTGGACGCGGCCGCTTAGCTCGTAGCCTTCGCTACCACGGCCGCTCCAACGGTATACGCGCGCTCTGATTGGTCAGTGGTTTCCGTTAATATCTCCTCAACGAAGCCTCGGACAACATCTTCGCTAAGGAAAAAGTTGTTTCAAATCACCTCCCGAACCACTCTTTTCAATGTGTTACAACATTTTTCGGACACCCTGTATAATTATAGACGGTTGAAATTATTTTTTTTTTTAATCTTCTTAAT
Organism: Hylaeus anthracinus; assembly: GCF_026225885.1. NCBI lineage: Eukaryota > Metazoa > Arthropoda > Insecta > Hymenoptera > Colletidae > Hylaeus > Hylaeus anthracinus. The sequence goes on from NW_026535289.1 coordinate 12,587,385, forward strand.
CTTAGCAGCATGATTCCATCGCATACGAAAACAATTCGTGTAAAATACCAGTTGAATTGGATATCAAGAAAACGTGCCTTTCAGATCTTGAAGTGATTACTATAATTATTTTTACATGCATCGAAATCGTTGTAAGGACAGATTAATAGAAAAATGTAGAGAACAAAACTTTGATCATCTATAGCTAAGGACCATTTTAATATCGATAGATAAAGCATGGATATTCTTGAATATTGTCGATTTCAAAGCATTCGTGCGATACGTGAGAAAATATACATCATTGTTTTGTATTAAAAAATCTGTAGCTATTTTTGTTTATAATTTCTCGGCCAAAAACTTCTCGAGGAACATCTTTTTTTAGATTTCAATGAGAATACCCCCTTACGAGCGAAAAGATATCGAATGAGGAAACGCGGAACATTGAACCGGATAGATGAAAATGTCATCACTGACTGGTAGAGTTTCCTGTGAAGATAATATCGGAGATAGCTTCGGTGGGTGGTGTTCGGCTCGTTTTATCCTGTGGCTTTCACGGTCGATGTGAACGTTCGACATGTAAGAATGCACGAAAACGGGACACGTTAATGTTAAATTATGAAAGAGAATCTATCGATCGAGAGAGAGTATAGCGAAAAATACCACGGTGGTGTGATAGTGCGAAAATCCTAACCTTGTTTAAAAATGAAGTCGGGCACCATGGACAAACACAGAGGCTCTACACTTTTGAAACCGGAAGAAAACGAACAAGTCTTCCAATTAATAGGGAATCGGTGCCAGGTGAGAATTATTTCTGCCAAAAATTTTCACCCACAATTATTAAAACTGTCATTTACGTGTACGAATTCTGACCTAAATCTTGTCAATCGACAGATATAGACGAATACGTGCTGTCATTTCAGTCTTGACGTTATTTGCAAATACCTTTGGCATTACGAACGTAACGGCTAAGCTTTGCTCTGTTTCATTTACAATTAATACGATGTTCGAATAAGAATTACACGATGTATAATATGTTTTCCGAGCGACACATTTAATGTTGTAAAGATGGATTCGTATTACAAAAACTATCGAATTAATCGTTTAACGTGGATACGTTAACGACACACATTTATCAATGTACAAGTTCTTTTTCTCAAACATAATTACAAATCTTTACTTTGCATTTTTGGAGGACATGCAAGTATTTGAAAGTATGATGGATCATATAATGAAACATATAACAGATCCTCTATAAATTTATGTACATATTCTGTATAAATTTCATGATGATTATCATTCTTTGCATGTAAAATTACTTCACAAATAGTATCATGCTTTTTAAAATTACATATTAGTCATAAATTGAATGACATCAGAAGATTCATAACTGTACAGGAATTTTCCACTAAGTGATCATGATATGTTTTTTTAAAAAATTTTGTCAACATATTTGCTGAACTATAAATAAATATTTATATCTCTTTACAGTTTTAATTTAAGTATACTAAGCTTATGTATTTATGTATCAATTGCTTATAGTTAATTGAGATTAGAGCAATGAATATAGGAGAATTTAGTAGTAATGGTATGATATTTTTACTGTTTATTGCAGTGTTTAGCAGCTGGAATTATTCAATTATATTTAACGGAACCACCTTTGCATAAAGAATGGATAAAGAAAACTACAGGTATTATAACATTAATAAGGGATAATCCTAGGCGTAGTTTCTTCCTTCGGTTATATTGTCTGCAAAGGAAAGCAATGTTATGGGAACATGAAGTTTATAATGCAATGGATTATAAAGCACCATTAATGTACTTCCATACATTTGAAGCTGAAGATTGTATGGCTGCTTTCAATTTTGCAAGTGAAACAGATGCTGTTACGTTAAGGTAAGTTGAGTCAAAGATTTCATTGATCTTAAGAAGAGTTTTATAACAATAAAGAAGGTGTAAAAATATTAAGTAAACGTGATTTGTTTTTAGAAATATTCTTCTTGATAAACTGAATGCTAAACGTCAAAGAAGACAGCAAAGACGGTCTAAAATGGAAGTAGAGTCTCAACATGGTGCAACATTGCCATGGAGAAATCAAAGCAACGCGTCGTCGGTTGCATTTAGCACAGGGTCAACTTCTAATTTATTAAATGGAACTCCCACTACAGTTGGCGTTAATAGAAGTGCTTCGAGTAGTTCTATGTATAAATCTAAGAAGAAAAAACGAGAGAAAGCTAAACGAAAATTAACAAAAGATGATATAGGTCCACCATCAAATTTTAGGTTGGCAATTTATGAATTTAAGGTAATTTCAATATTTTAGTTATAGCTGACAAAGATATTTTCTTTCATTTTCAGACATGTATCGCACTTGGGATGGAATGACTCAGGATTCGAATACGAACCAGAAGATCCACACTTGAAGATTTTTCTGGATAAAGTTGGTGTATCGGAACACCAATTTAGTAATCAGGAAACGCGCAATTTTATTTATGATTTCATTGAAAAGAATGGAGGCATGAATGCTATCCGAGAAGATATTTCATCGTCTATTCCAAAATCTAGCGCACAGCAACAACCACAGCAACAAGCTCCTCCAGTAGCACCTCAACGACAGGAATACCCTCCTCCAGTTCCTGCGCGAACAATACCTGTTCGTACTTTTTTTATAATCTTATATGGTATATGATACATATACAAAATTTTAACCAGTCAATTTTTTATAGCATCAATCGAGAAGCGCTCCGCCACTACCTCCAAATCGATTTAATGCACCTTCAACACCACCGAGCGCACCAGCTAATGCTCCACGGGTGCATAAATCATTACCATTACGACCACCGCCACCTTCTTTAACCACTGCTCCGTCATTGCCGCCACCTCCGCCGCCACCTCCGCCAGCTCCAGCTCCACCTTCCAGGACTAATTCTATGGCACCTGTTCCACCTCCGCCGCCATTGCCTAATTTAGTAAACACGGATGAAGGAACTCTCAATACAAGTGCTACGAATAATAATAATAATAATAATAATACTAGTAATAATAATAACGAAGAAAATGTTGATCCCAGATCAATGCTTATGGAATCCATCAGAAGTGGCACTACGCTTAAAGTAAGTATTGGAGTTGTAACATTTTTTATTTATATAACTTATTTTCGTAAATTGTACTCAAACTTTAATTGCTTCTTTTTTTTTTTTAGAAAGTCGATAAATCTGAAATTAAACAAAAAGAACCTCCTGTACAAGGGGATTCTAGAAATGCTTTATTGGAACAAATTCGTCAAGGAGTTGAATTGAGGCCTGTTTCGAACGAAGCAAAACCTAAGACAACTCCAGTATTTCAAGGAGGATTAGCTAGTGCTTTGTCAAGGGCTCTTGCGGAGCGATCAAGTGCAATCCATAGTGAAAGTGATAAATCGACTAGTGAAACCAGTGATGATGATGAGTGGGACGATTAATTCAGGTCAGTTTCGTACGGGTGTTTAGAAAATTTGTACATGTATAAATTTGGAAACGATACAGTACGCGAAAACCAATGTCATCATATTGATGAAAATATGAAATACTATTTCAGATGAAATATACAACCCGAGGAATACAATAATATACCACTGTGATAAATCTGCTATTGATAAACATTTAAACAGATTAGCTACTGTAAATGTATAATGTAACGATTTTGAATTTGATATCCAAAGAAGAATGAAAATCATATATAAATGTTCCGAAAAAACGGAATCAGTTAAATGTGTTATCAGAAAGTAAGGCACAATCACGTGGATAGGGCAGGTAAGGGCAGAATGAAGGTTTTAATATCGTCTCGGAGAAATCACAACGTACATTTATCAAAGGAAGCGACTTGCATAAAGTAAATGCGATGCTACGAAGCACAATAGATATGCGAAAGTCAGTTTTTAATGTGGTATTATTTATTTGTTCGTTATTAACAACCATTTTGTCCTTGGAATAAACTTTGATCGACGATAGCCGTAGACATACATAAATATACAAAGCTTGTTCTAAGACTAAAATTACTGTTAATAATTCCATGCGACCAAGCTATTATTCTAATTACTATATTTATTTGCTCAATTGCGAAACCCGATATTTGACAAATAAAACAAGTATTAGAAAGTAATGGTATTTATACATACTGTCGCAAGTGAACGTCGCAAGAAATATAGCAAAGAATGCTGTTATGTTACAAATAGTATATTTGTATACTACAGTTAACAGTATTATAAATTTTACATAAGTTTATTCAGCACAGTCCTTTCGTTACGCAATATTTCTACATCCTTTGCCCTAGTTTGCCCTGCCCAGTACGTGCGACTCAAAGTACACGTATAATGTTAAGTTAGCAATGGCGTTAGTGCGGACAGCATTTTTAACGATAGAACAAATGTAAACGTATGCATTTCCAAATTAATTGGAATAGTTCTGTCAGTCGTAATAGATATGAAAAAAAAGAAGTATTACAAATATTATTAGATTTCTTTCCAGGTGAATACTCTGTGAAACTGCAATAATTTCGATAATGATCTATATATAAAAAGTACATCGAAACAATTTTAATTCATAAAAACTATACTTAACATCTTCAGAGACATGTACGTAATGTATCACACGTGCTACCCTACAGGTCGACATTAGAAATCAAACTGTCATCAATTATAAGATTTATTGGATTAAGAAATCAAAATCGACTCGCATGCCTCCTCTTTTTTTTTTAATCTTATTTTATAATGGTGTAATACACAAAACCAGAAATCGACCTTTACAAAGTATACAATTTATACTTAAACTTATCGATATATGAAATTTTTATTCTGTGGAATTCCCGTTTAAGTATGATTCATTGTTTCGTTTATTGGTATGAAAATCACTTTTGGGATATCTAAATTACGGCTTTGTATCTAGTCGCTTATAAAGCCAGGGTAGGGATATCGAATGAATGGAAACTATGTTCCCGGAGTGTTTTTGAAATCCATTAACCGACTCGATGAATTAGAAGTATGACGCATCTTTGATATCTCTTTTTTAACTCTAATATCTTCCTCTCTGTTACAATTTATTGTATGAATTGTACGATTTTTGTCGATGTTCTCTTCACATATGCAAGAAAAAATACGCAACATAGGGTGAATCATTATATGTTCGTTACACATAATCACGATACTTCATCTTTGAATTGAATGATTCTTAAGTATCCTACTAAAATATGTATAAGGTACGTTTAACGATGAAGTAAGGACTGTATATTTTCACGTGTGTGATAATGGTGTCGAGCCTGCGGAAGTGAAGCGCAAACTGAAAAATTGTCTGTGGGAAGTATGACGAGGCACAAGATAAAAGTTATGCCGCTATGGAGAAATCCTAGTCACACCAGAAACAGAAAAAAAAAAAAGAAAAACGAACATGTTAATTATTAATTATTGTATTCTGTTATATACTATTACACGATATTTGTTTAAAGTAAATACCGTTCGAGCTAAATCTTGGGTACGAATGATCTAAATCATACACTGCAGGATTCGTTCGGCTGTCTTGATTTTTAGGAGCGTGTATCGTGAGCGTAATCAAGGAGGGAAGCTGTAACTGTTAACTATAGTAAAGAGAAAGTAGCGACAAATGTTTTAACAAAGACTTGTTATAGATGAACTAATGTATTAGAATGTGACTTGAGGGGATAACGAAATTATACGATAATTAAACGCATTAGAAATATTGTTGCATTTAAGAAAGAGAAAGAATTATAACGGACGCATACTCTTTGGTCCAATTTCCTGAAATACATATTCGTCTTCTTTCGAATGTATAACGTAGAACACGTTACAAATCAAATTCGATTTGTATTGTGACTGCCAAATATGAAAAGCTATAAAAAAAACACTCATCATAAAAAAAAAAGTAATTTACTTCAATACGCAACTTCCTTTTACCATATTATTTTCTTTATATTACCTAAGATAGACTTTATATAACAGATCATTTATAGCGCAAATCTTATTAACTAATGCAAAATAGATGTTTCCTTTTTGTTACTACAAGAACAAGAATGGCACTCCTATAGAAATAGAGATTTCATAGACGAAGGAGAAACCTAGATTTGTTATATGTGTGTATATATAGTTCTGAAGAAAACGTTAAATATGCGTTGAAACAATGTTTGTATTATTTATTAAACGGTCTGCTTTTATGTATATATATATAACGAGGATTAGATTAAGTAACCAAATCGATCGGACTAAATATTTTTGCTATGAATAAAAATGAAATAAAATATATAGGCGTGGAACTTGCGACTAAGAGCAAAAATGGGGAAAAAAATTGAGATTTCTTAGTTTACCTCGATGCGTAATAATCAAACACACAAAGGAACATATCAAAATCCGACGAATAATAAAATGGGAGTCTTCTGTATTCGAACCTGCATTCGATCAAACAATCGTTTCGCGTAAAGGGAAACTCGAATATTTTGTAAAAGACAATGGAAGTGGGACTAGAGTAATAAAGATTACATTTAAAGTAATCGTTCTATTCTAATAAAGGACTAAACTTTCCAAATCTCGAAGATAGCAACGTCTTCGTGTAAATTGTAATTCCTCGCATTTATATAATATCATTCGATTAACGAAAATTATCGAATCTGCTTAGAAATTAAAAAATTCAAGGAACGAAAGTTGTAATATTATTATTTGAGAGAAAAAAATATACATAATAGATAGATAAAGCGATTAAGTTAATCCAAAGTATGTCGCGCCATGTATTAATTAAACAAATGTAAAACTAGCGTGATCAGTAGGTTCTGCTCATTAAAAAATAAGAACAGTGTTGAATTTTCTCACGTGATAAAAGAAATACCAAATACTGATCGCATAAATAATTTATTTCTTTATTATTTGTATTCTCATTCGACTGCCATTGCACAAAACATATCTGTATATAGAAAATAGAATTACATTTTAATACAAAATAGAATAGAAATAGAAATATATATATATAAAAAAATATAAATAGATAATTTACTGCTACTTGTGTTACAATCTCGTACATTTAAAAAACATAGATCTACCCAATACGGACAGTTTCGCATATCTTATCGTTTTCGTTCCAGACGAAATAAAAAAAATATAATTCTACGAAAAGAGAGCTTGGATCGTTAGAAAGACAATACAAAAGATTATTCATAGGTTATTCTGATCTCTCTTGTCTATTCTAATCTGATCTTGAAACAACCTCTACCGCTGTGGATGGAACGGATATACTGAACGCGGCTATAAAAACGTTTATAATTGTTATGAGAAAAACTCCGACTACGACGTAATTGTTGATCTTCCGCGCGGTCACAGACTTGGACTGTCCTTTTATGTCGAAACGACCCTTGAATATTAAACTGACGCCCACAGCGATCTGAAACAAATATAAACCAGAATAACAGTTATTTATTTGCAACGTAAAGACGATGTAGATATCTAATACCAATTTTTATGTCCGATATCTACCGGGTGCTCTTTCTTACCTGAAGCAACAGGCTGATGATAATTAAGCTTAAAATGATGAAGAAAGTGGGGCTATTCCGTTGGTACTCGATTAGATATCGCAATTGGTTCGCGTTTGCGGTGATTAGAGCTACGTCCATCATACCTTGCGCCACGGTTTTCTTCGCTGCATAAGTGTTTTGTTTATATTGTTGCGATCTTTTGTCCGTGGTGTCAACAGACAGCACGGAATCCTTCACCACTATTTCCTCGACCGCATCGAGTTTGGTAGGTGTTTCTTTCTCATCCATGGTCTCCATTTTCGATTTTATCGTTTCTTTTATTCGATCACCGAACCTCGCGCGTTACGCGAGGCTCGCAAGTATCCAAAACAAAAGCTAGAAATTAAATCTCAATCAATGACGACGCACAGGAGTACTAGACCGAAATTCATTCGTAGCGGGACAAAATTAAATGCGTAGACTTTTAAAACATATCACATTCCCGATTTACACAGTTTTTGGAATAATCGATTTCCAAAAAATAAAAATTGATTCGAGAGAAGAACCGTTTTCGATTTCCCACCGAGTATTGATAAAACACTGGCCGCATCGGTGATCGATGGTTTCGTTCCGAGTTTGAACTTGCCGTTATCGTAAACACGGAAGCTCGATCACGCACTATTACCTACTCGAGTTTTCAGGGGATGATGAATGAAAAATCTCGCCACGAAGCCAACTGCTCGTTACGTGTTTTCGGAGGCACTGTTAACACCGAATCCGGCGAAACAACAACGATAACGTTTATCGTGTTCTATATTTCCGAAGAGAGTCCCGACGCGGTTTAACGAAACCGCAAATGACGCTCGACTAAAGGGAACTGTACAAGGACAATAGATGTATACAGACTGTATATCGGTCAAAAACAACGAATGCGTGGTCTATCAGCTTATCATCGAGCCAGTAGTCGCGTAAACGATAATAAAAAAAAAACATAACGATTTCGATATCAATCGTAGGGGTATCAGCTGTTTCATGCATCTTCAATGAGTCACAAAATTGTTAACAGACACATGGAGTAACGAAGATATGTGTACAGATTGAAAGCATGCAACCGGATGCTTGCTGACTAGTTAAGGACAAGCAACAAAGCCTATTTTTAATTTCTTTTTTTCTCAACAAGAGATAAACTTGAATAAGATTCGCAACGCAGCAGTCGATTGCAACCGGAATTGGACTAATGATATCTGATAATCGATAAGAGCTGATTAACGAGTTGCATTCCTCGTGACGCTTGTTGCATTTTTTTGACGTTGAACTTGCATACTTGCAAGTGTTACCAGCGTGCGTGTATTCGGTAGGCTGATTTAAAAATAATCTAAATTAGGTAGCCCTTGTATTTCGCTCTCTGCATTATGATTGTTTTCATAGATTATTTTAGACCAACTCTGATTCTATTCTTCTGGTTTTGATATCTCGTCTTATCGTTAGATATAAAGAAATTGGTTCGCACCAAGGCTTCCGGATGTAAGTAATGCAACAACGAACAAGGCTTACATCTGATATCTTTAATTGATGTTTATCCTGTAAAAGACTATCTTCTAGCTTCTGGCGAAACAAAGCGCGGCAAAACATTTCTAGAGGGGTTCTCGATTTTCATTCGACTGTTTTTACGTTCACGAAGTATGTCGGCCCTTCGAGTGTCGTAGGTGTGATATACACAAAGAATTCCTTTCCACGATTTTCCCGATCGAAGCAACGTATTATGCGAGATGATAAGCGAGGCCGACTGACTTATCGTTCGATACGTTATCCATTTGACATGTACTGAAGTAACATCGAAAATTTGGACTGTTAGAAATTATGTTGGTCGAGAAAATAGGTTATGCGGCGATCATATACTGGGGATACAAATTTTCCCGAAACATAATATACAAAATGTACAGGAACTTTTTTACGGCGTCGTCCGTCGATTTGTACTCGATGGGTAAGTGGGCTGTTATCACGGGATGTTCCCATGGTATAGGAAGAGCTTACGCCGAGGCACTCGCTCGGATAGGATTAAACGTGATCCTCGTCAGCCCTGACACGGAGAATTTAAAGGCTATCGCGAGTAACATTGAGGTGATGTACAATGTGAAGACGAAAGTTATCAAATTAGATCTGTCCGAGGGTTTGGAGACGTACAAGGTGATCGAAAAAGAGATGTTCGGTTTGGAAATCGGTGTATTGATAAACAATCTCGGGATGTCTTATCCGCATCCAGAGTACTTTCTCGATTTACCGCATAAGGAGAAGATCTATATGAGTATCGTACATTGTAACGTCGTTGTCGTCACTAATATGTGTCGTATCTTATTGCCACAAATGGTCGTCAGAGGGAAAGGAGTGATCGTGAACGTTGCTTCGATGGTGGCCGTTTTACCGAGTCCCCTTTTGACCGTATTCGCAGCTACGAAAGCGTACGTCGTCAAGTTTACCAGAGATTTGCAGATCGAGTACGCGAGACATGGAATAATCGTGCAATGCTTGCTACCTGGAACCGTCACGAACCACACGACGGATTCACCGAGGCCAGGCTGGATTGTCCCGACACCGGAGAAATACGTTCAAAGCGCGATAAAAACGATAGGCAAAGAAAACGTGACGACTGGTTTCTTGCATCATTCCATTCTGATCGGAATAATTAAATTGATCTATCGATTATCGCCGAACTCCATCATCGTCTGGATGATCAACATTATGGAAGGGAATCGAAACAACGCTCTACGTCGATACATCGGATGATATTTGTACAAATATTTTTATATATACGAAACTTAATTTAAGGAACAGCTTGCAAATTTTATCGTTCTTACAATACAATTATAATCGTAAAAATAGCCATCTACGTAGTTTCTTATTCAATGATTCAAATTTTGCATCGTTCCTTTGCATTCCTCTTTCAAAATTCATAACTCGGTACTTGCTAAGCCTCTCTGCGAGCGGGAAAGCTATACTGGTCTTGATACCAGTGGCGCCATCGGTGGTAAAACGCCCAAGTTTGTAGTGAAAATAGTTTCCACTGCTGCTGCTAGATGGCGCCACCGATAGCTTTTAATTAATTATTGTTTATTTTTCATAAATCCACAGTTAATACGATTCTTTGCTGTATGACACTACAATATATCAATTAAATATATTATTTAAACATTTATTTGCTTGTTCATATATAAATGCAGCAATAATTATTGACCCTTTAATTAGTCGCGCCATCTAGTGGCAACACTGAGAACTACTTACACAACAAACTTGGTCGTTTTCCCACCGATGGCGCTACTGTTACCAAACCAATTTATAATCCCTCAGAATCAGAGTAGACAATACAAATTATATAGTATATACATCCTCATATACTATTTTATTACAGTGTATTAAAATATAATAAAATGTACTTCGTCGCTATCTCTTTTTTCTCTATCAAAGGAACAATAGTAAAAGTGAAACCTGGATCATGGCACACTGGTAAGACTGGTGACCATCGTTACATATTGGTCAATGGGTCACTAATATTCACGACGGGTCGTGCGATGGTATTTTAATAGCGCAAAGAGAAACGCCTAAAAGAATCGCGTCGTTCGAAGCTTTTATTGAATTTAAAGTATCGACCTAACAGTATCACCGTTGCATGTTCTTATATATTCCAAAAACTATTTTCGTGTTCTACATTTCATACATATGTACATCTTACATTACAGCAATTCCTTTAAAAGAAAAAGAAACTATTATTGATACCGTAATAATCACAGTCCTTTTTGGAAATCGGTTTCCGCCGCTTTCGACCCTCCCCTTCTGAGGAACAACAGCGAACAACAGTTCATGTGGCGAACGAAAGTATAGCGATTGACAAGCGTCTTCTTCCTGTAACTTTAAACAAATTGGAAGGTGGATCCTCGGTGGTTGGACGAGAGTGGTGGGCTGCTCGCTCGTCTCCATAGCCATCACGAGTATAAAACCCGCTTCTGCTTGCGCCGCGCTTAGTCTCGCTCAGCACCGACCTGATTGTGAAACGACGCTCTTGACGTGAGTACCATTCACAAAATATTTGCTAAACATCCTAACCATTCTACCTCGCTGCTATGAGAATTTTTGTTTAATGTTATAATGCTTCCACAGCCCTACTATTTATTTATGCTTACATTTGCCATTGATAAAGACGTTGAACTTAGGGTGGTAATTGTGCACACGTGAGTTCGAGTACACTCGAGTGGTATACAACGCAATACTCTGTCGGTATAAGTTAGTGAACGTGTTCCTTACCAGTGATGAGCCACTTGTTGCATCAGAGGTGTCCAAGCTAAGCTCATCGAGAATGGAAGTACAGGGTGTCTCAAAAATGTTGTAACACCTTGAAAGGGGTGATTCGGGGGGTGATTTGAAGCAACTTTTTCCTTAGCGAAAATGTTGTCCGAGGTTTCGTTATGGAGATATTAACGGAAAACACTGACCAATCAAAGCGCGCGTATACCGTTGGAGCGGCCGCCTAACGCGTAGCCTACGCTCAACCGGCATACTCGCGCTTTGATTGGTCGAGGTTTTCGCTTAATATCTCCTCAACGAAGCCTCGTACAACATTCTCGCTAAGGAAAAAGTTGTTTCAAATCACCTCCCGAACCACCCTTTTCAAGGTGTTACAACATTTTTGGAACACTCTGTATAACGAATTTACCATACTACCCAGTGGTGAGGCGAACAAACATACACTAAGTACATTAGAGTCCTGTTTTCAATGTACACGAGTGCAAATACCCCACCACTCGATTAGACATTATGGTAAATTTGCCACAATTCAAATCTCGATGAGCTTAATTTGAACCCGATACTTTCTTTTCGAAGGCACGTACGAAGAATTTCTCAGGTAAATTAATGCAATAAATCCAGATCGGTACACACACGTGCGGCATTGCGAAAGAAGTATGGTTGCAAGACCGGATTAAACATCCCTTTCACGCCATGATAAAATGCTCGATAAATATTGCTCCAGATTCCAACCTTTCCCGTTAAGGAGAAACCCGGGAACATTCTCGATGTGCGCGGTATTTTTGTCAAAATAAAATGTCAACGCTTCGAAACATTTTTGTTGTATTACATTTGTATACATTTTCGTTGTATTTTTGTTGATAATATATAATATATTTTATAAAAAAATCGTTTGAATTGTAAATTTAAAGATAACGAAACAGTTAATATTGGATTTTTCCAGATGGAGGTCCGTATAATATTATTAACGACGCTGGTGATGGTAGGAGTTGCCTTAGCGTTTCCGCAAAAAGACGGACAGATCTTCAGCAACGAGGCTATAAAACAGGCACAGAACACGTATCTCATTCCAAAGGATGCAACGATACAAAAAGTACAGGAGGGTATAGAATTGGCTGCATACGAGTCTATTCCAGGCGATCAGAAGATCAATCTTTTCGAAATTTTGGGGGAACACGTTCCACCGGAAGTTGTGAACAACCTTCAATCTCAGATCGATCAAATAGGTCGGAATTAGACTGAATCATGTTTCCTTCATTCCCATAGTCGTCGTTTCGTTGTAAAAAAATATCCTAGCCTTAAGTTTTCTAACAAATATTTATGTGACGCGATGTTTTTTCTAAACACTGTACTTTGATTTTTGTACACTTTTCATAAATAAACGAATAAAAATCAAATTCATTTGCAATTAAATTATTCAAAGTCTACTAATCCAAGGTAAAGAATGTTACAATCATTATTCAGAGTAATAGCTTCGTTGAAAAAAGAAATGTTACTCGTAAATTGTGAAATGTTGACTGAAGTCACCTTCCGGAATTATGTATGTAGCCAATGATGTCGTGGAGAAAGCTACAGAACCACTATCCAGAGGTACACTTTCACTTCTCTTATACTCGCGTTGTTATTGAAACAATTCTTCTTTGACATTTGCTACACTTATGGTATTGCCAAGAAATGTAAACGTAACACGAAATTACTTTTAAGATTTATTCCATTTCTGTTGCTAAACATATCGAACAAGAAAATAAGTCAAGGGTATGAAAAGTTTTGCAAAGTTACACTTTCGTTTTACTTTCACCTCCGCGCAAACCAATCTCGACGCTCCCCTCCACTTTCCTTAAATCTATTAGGAAAATAATTACGTAAGACTTCGAGATTGAATGAGTTTTCATTTGTTTTGCGCTGATGCAAACACTTAGTAGGACACACTCTTCAAATAAAAAATCCTGAAAACGTCATTTATCGTATAATCATACCGAATGGCAAGTATCTCGTTTATAGATGTTTTGTAATGAGTGACAATGTTTATACATTACTAATAAAGAACTTAAAAAGTATTTATTTTGTTTACCAAGGTACAAATTTCAAAACTATGCGAACATAATTATTAAAGATTTTGATCCGTTTCAGCTTTCTTCGCTTAGTGAATTTATATGTATACGTATGTACGATAGTTATCACTAGTGCATTGTCTTGCATTGAGACCGTATTACAAGTACACGTCTCACGTACTATCTGTAGAATGAACATTGATCGATTCTTTGATACACTTTAATTTAAGAACTTAAATCGTTATTAGAAATATATTTGGATACTATCAAAACGAACGATGGAATGAGATGTTCCGTGTTAGTAACTACATTATATAATTAATATCGATTTTTTTTAGTTGAAAAGAGATTGTTATGTACAAGTTAAAAGCGACAATGAAATTCTTTTCGTACAATAGGATTACGAAAAATTATTCGTGCACAAGTTCACACATATTACATTATTATCACTGTACCACCAAAGATTTACATCTTGGAAGTACATTATCGAACCGTTTGTTGGCGGTTTAAACGAGTCAATGCAAGAAAATGTACCGTTCTCATAACTGAATCGGCATACCACAAATGAGAAAGCTTTCCATAGAATCAACATGATTTTTGTATTTTCCAGTGTGCTTTATCTTCAGTGCGTAGGTGATCCTCTTCATTTTCTGTAACATAACAAAAGAAATATTGTTTGCGTCAGAAAAGATGACGAATCGACAAACTCTTGGTAGAAATTTTGATACGAATTTATAGATACCTGGATTTCTTTGATCCTCTATCGTTTCTTTCGGAGCTGTCATCGCGAGATCGTTTCTTACTGCTCGAAGAAGAATGACTTGATCTGTGTTTGTCGTGCCTGTCGTGTCTGTCGCTCTTCTTGGGACTAAACAGAAAGGAAACTCAAATGTTACATGGTCAAGTGGATAAATATTTCTGTTAATCACCTGTGTTTGGACGATTTGGAAGGAGACACTTTCTTGTGTGATCCCCCACTCCGTGATCGATCCGATCTTTAATCAATGGAGCATTGTCTCAACACAATTTAACAGTAAAATTATATCGTTCTAAACTTATGGTTTAAAAACCTGAACTGCGTTAAAAAATTATCTTTACCTGTGCTTATCCGACGACGATGATTTTTTGTCTTTACTGCTGGATGAAGATTTATGTTTGTCTTTACTACTAGAAGAACTCTTGTGCTTTGAATTATGCCTGTCCTTTGACGGTGAAGATGAGTGCTTCCGACCAGATTTCTTCTTTTTGCTGGAATTGTAATCATCCTGGAACTGATCGTCTGCTCTTTCTTTGTCTTCCTCAGCTGCTTCCCGTTCCAAATCTGACCAATCTTTGCCAGACTCTTCGGAACTGCCCAATTCCTCTCCTTCGCTGTCCGAGTCTTCCGAAGCCTCAGAGTATTCCGAATCATCATCAGATTCCTCTTCGCTGTCGAAGTCCGACGGCTCGTACGCATCATCCACTTCTTCGTCTTCGTCTTCCACTTCCTCATTTTCAGCATCGCTCTCTGGATCCAGGAAGGTCCATCCTCCATTATCGAAGAAACCTACAGGATCGTCTGTAATTGTCTTCATTATCTTTGTCCAATTCAAAGATTGTACACCTTCCGTGTATCTAATGTCGCAGGAATTCAACCATTCCTTCACATGATCCAGCATGTTCATAGGAATAGCGTTCAGTACCGCAACTTTTCTATGGTAATCTTTAAAGACAAAGATCATATCAAAATTTTTCAAATGAAATTGTACTCTTTCAAAATGAACCAGTTCAACATCCTCTAACGTGATAACAAATGGGGGCCATTCGGTGAGATTAACCAAACATCC
This sequence comes from Hylaeus anthracinus, assembly GCF_026225885.1. Classification (NCBI taxonomy): domain Eukaryota; kingdom Metazoa; phylum Arthropoda; class Insecta; order Hymenoptera; family Colletidae; genus Hylaeus; species Hylaeus anthracinus. The sequence continues at coordinate 12,603,019 of NW_026535289.1, forward strand.
ACTGGTGGGTTGCAGAAGGACGGTACTTCTAAATGGAGCCCCAGGGAATCCTAACTCTCGGAATGGAGTATCAAATTCAATTTCTTGCTTGGTCATACTTTCAACCTTCTCACAGAAACTTTTAAACGCTGTTTTCAATTTGTGCCTAAGTTCTCGTTCCGACTGTTCGGCAGCCAGATCGTCGCGGTCGTGCATATGTTGATGTTTTCCTAAATCTGTCGTAATCTCACCAACTTCTGTATAAAACTGTACATCCACGTGTTTCTTTTTACCAAACATTATTGCATGTTTTAAGTGAAAATGAAGTAATATTATCATTTCACCATCGCATGGTTGGAAAAAGGCATTCTTAATATTATTGTAAAGAATATCAACTTTGTCTCCTCTAACAGAGGTGTAACGAAATCCGTTCACATGAGCCTCTAAACCTCCTGTCATCCTTTTTGAGACTATATTTGGTCGAATGTATAAGTCTTTCAGTTTTGGATTACCCTTATTTTGCGATAATATTAAAGTATCCTGCTTCACAAGATCTTCCTTTTCCCTTTCTTCTGCTTCCCTATTTTTAAATTTCTTTTGGACTTCTTTGATCAATCTGAAGGCTGTATTTAAATTAGACGATGGTGCTGAAATTTCACCAGGTTCTTTGGTGTTCGTACTTCGATATGTTACTTCTTTAACAAACGTGGCATCGGGCTGTGGGTAAGTCCCACCTTCATTACGTCCCATTGTGGCACCAGGGTGAAAGAAATTTATTCTGAGATACGTGTAATCTCCTTCGACGGACTGAGAAATATTTTTGATCGTAGATATGTGGAAAGGTACAGGAATACCAAAAATGGGCAAAATTACAGTCTCGTACTTTTTGTCTACATATAACTTTAGTTCTTTCACTTCTGGTTCTCGAGGCATATGACTTAGACTTTTGTATGATACCGTTGATTTTCGTATTTTTTCTTGTTCCTTTCCACCAGACTGTTGAGCCAATCGAGCCTTTGCGACTTCGTTCAATTGTTGCGCAAGTTCCTTTTGATGCTGTTTTCTTTTCTCCTCCGAACTGTGTTCCGTTCTTAATTTGGATTCTATTACCGCTGTTCTTTTTCCACGACCGAGAATTGGTTCCGGTTTAGGTTCATTTTCCTTTCCACTTCCTTCTTCCTCTTCCTCCTCTTCATCTTTTACGAATATTCCGACATTTTTCAACTTTTTCTTCGACGGCGTAAAATTTGTAGCAGGTTGTCCCTAAAATAGGTGAAATATTCAACGTCACAACTTTCATTTATTAGTATATTTAAAAAGTTTCAAATACCCGAGTACAATAAAAAGTAGTACCTCGTTAACCATGACGGTGTCACCGACGAAGAGGGCATAGACTTTCCCTTCTTTTTCTGTAGCTTCCGAATTTATGAGATTCGACAATCCAACGTTAACGTTGAATACCATGCCCTTTTTAACTGACGCGTGAGTTTTTGGACCGATAAGTAAGGAACTTTCTCTAAATTCAATACCCATTGCAAATCCAAAGTTTTTGGTCAAATGATCCAACATTTCCGGTTTTTCATCTTTTACATATTTGACACCTGCTTCATACACTTCGCTTATTTTCACTCCAGACACCAGATTTTTTAGAATCTCCTCTTCTAATTGTAAAAGAAAGTTATAATTATCCTAAAACAAAGGATAAATGTTGTTGCTACCTATGTAAGAGTACTACACAATTACAGACGATATTTACCTCGATCGTTTTAGTGGGATTCACTAATAATGTTCTGACTATATTAGAACAATAAGACTTGTACCGGGCTCCAAGCGAACAAACAATGACACCAAAATGCAAAGTATTCTTATCGCTAACAACGCTGAATTTCAAAGAATAGTTTCCACCGCTCTGTATTATCGCAGGATAACACATGTCTACTTGAGTAACATCAACGCCGGTTACATACTTCTTATTAGTTATAGCTGCATCAACACCTTCCGCGAGCTTTGAATGCTTAACTTTCTGAATAAACATAGATATAAAATATATTCAATTTTCGCACATAGACAATAGAAATTTAAAAAATGAAATTACAGAATTCGCTTACTTTATCGGAATCTATAATTTCCATTATCTGATCCTTAAGGTACTTTGTAAAAACGTCCGCGGACACTAAACACGCCTTCTTTATGGTAAGAATTTCAGCATCCTCTTTTGGACACATTACGTATGCAGCTGCAGCACTTACATCAACCTAAAATGTTCAATATTCATTGTAAAACAATGGTCTTATTTTTAATTATGCTATACTACAAAAATTTCAACATACAGTATCAAAAGATTCTGATTTCAGAGCAGCTCTCCATGCATCCATAAAGGCACCTGGATAATTTTCTTTTGAAAAGACACCTAATGTTTTACCCTTTTTACTCTCCTTCATAATCTCAATGAGTTTGGCAAAATTGCCTTTATCTTCGTCGTTCTTAGAAAAAACAAAACAAACAAATTTAACAATTACAAATGATTGTAAAAAGTAATAAGAAAGTTTTGCAAAGCGTTAGAGAACACATACTCTGTCTCTCACAAGCAGTTTTACAGGAGGTACTCCGGTTTCTTCTGGCTTCTGATTTTCAAGCTTTCTTAAAAACTCGATTTTTTTCTTGCTAGCCAAAAAGTTAACTGATTCCTCCGCCAAGATCATTATAGTATCAGTAAGTTCATAACTGAGCAGCCAGGTCTGAAATAAAAATCGATATTAATTTCTTTGATTCTAAACACTAGAGTAGTTCCATTTTTTAAGCTGATTATTAAATACTATACAAATATAGTATCAAAGTCTTAGTTTTTTAAATACAGAGAACCCCTTTGAATTACTAGAATTCTTTGTCATTCTATTGGTGCTTAACAGTTTTCTGTTAGTTACATAATTGAAGTCTAATCCTCAATTTATACTTTACAGAACTGTTTCAACTTTCTTCCATAGGCTATGCTAAGAAAATATACAAGCTAATCATACAAGGCGTAAAAGTTGACGAATTTCAACTTTTTGAAATTATAAAAATTAGGTTAAGTAACTGTTTTTAGCTACAGAGCACACAATAGAACAGGAACTTTAAGTATTGGTGTACGCTACAAGAGAAAAATCGTCGCTTACTTGCAACGCCGTTGATTTGCTATAAACGATATCCTCGTCTGTGCCCACGGCCGAGACGAGACAATCCATTTTACTGAAACTGTCATCTGTACCAACTTCTCCATCCTATCCAACAGAAAAAGCAGTTATTCCGATTGCCTAACAGTTACATGTATCGTTAACGACGAAATAAATTGTCAGAATTCCTTACCTTCCATGCGGCATAAAGACGCTTCATACGCCGAAAGAATGTGTCTTTGTCAACGGATACGTTTGCCATAGTTTCTTGTTTTCAACGCGTTGCTGTGAAATTATCACGACATAAAATTATCAGAAACCTTCCCGGCGTAAACGATAACGAACAAAACATTCAGACGACGCAAAATGCTTGAGTATTATCACATTTTCCTTGATGTTCCTTACAAAATACGCGATAGTATTACAACTGGTCGCTCGTTGTGGAGATGGCGGGATTTATAACCAAACCGCAACTGAAATCCACAAACTACAGGCCACGCGGCGGGAACGTTTTGATGCGGCGTGGTCAGTTGACGATCAAAGAAAACTGCTAGCAATACCTACCGATCGAATATGGAACTAATGTGAACGTTAGGGCACGTTCGCACCATGTAAACAAGTGGCGCGAACAGTAATTGTTATCATATAAACAGGGCCGGTTTTAGCAATATTGACGCCCCGGGCAAGATTATCGTGGTGACCAGTGATGGACATTCGTGGGATTTTTCCTTCGAGGTATTCCTTTCTGCGCATGCGTAAGCTGACGTCACAGCTACATGTCTGCTACCATACATGTATCCGAACCGCCAGAGGAGGTGCATTTAAGGGGCCTGTGCAATTTTTACCCTTTTTAACGGACAAATTAAGTACAAGAGTGTTAGTGTTCGTAAGTGTAATATTATGGAAAATTAAAAAAAAATGGATATTGAACCGCAGCCGTCCACGTCAGGAATCATCGAGGAAAAGAGGACATTATATTTTGTTCCTTACTGGGATCCAATGGTACTCTAAATTCTAAATAAGTGTATACAGCAGTGAGGACTGCAACGCTTGATCCAATGCGCATGATCAGGAAAAATCCCACGAATGTCCATCACTGTTGGCGCCCCGTCAGGGGTATATACAGGGTATCCCAAAAATGTTGGAGATCTTTGAAAGGGGTGGTTCGGGAGGTGATTTGAAACAACTTTTTCTTTAGCGAAAATGTTGTCCGAGGCTTCGTTAAGGAGATATTAATAGAAAGGCCCCAACCAATCAGAGCGCGAGGATGCCGATGGAGCGGCCGCGGAAGCGTAGGCAACGCGCTCTGATTGGTCAGTGTTTTCCATTAATATCTTTTCAACGAAGCCTCAAACAATACAGACTAAGGAAAAAGTTGTTTCAAATCACCTCTTGAATCACCTCTTTCAAGGTGTTACAACATTTTTAGGGCACCCTGTATACCGGTATATTCGTATACTAGAGATACCGGTCTGTGACGCCCCCAAAAATCTGGCGCCCCGGGCAATTGCCCGACCGCGCCCCCCCTAACTTGGGCCCTGCATATAAACATATTTTGATTTCTCTACTCAGATATTTAAGAATTTTATTCATAAAAGATCTATAATTATCCCTTTAGCTATGGTAATCTATTTATGTTAAAGTATAGATAAAAGAGTTTGACAGTAGATGACTATCCTGGACTATTCTATAACTGTTTGCCTATTCTATAGCTTTATTTCAAAATGAAATATTATTACTTTCATTTACTAAATACGATAACCTATGTTTCAAAAAAGAACCTCGATCGTGGTAACTAAATTTTATTTACTCTATGACTGATATTAATCACATGTACACATACATATACACGTTTAGCATGTGTACGTACGCGTATGCACTGAAGTTCTCTATCAGGGCGTCGAATGAATATTACTTCGAACGAGTATTTGATCTTTATGATATAACACCGTGAAAAACAATTATTTCCGAATAATGGTACGGCTAGTTATCCACGCATACGCGTTCTACTAACGATCGCCGCGAAATTGCGAAAGAACTTCGAGTGTAATTCATTGACAGCGTTCCGTGTTCGTGCCGATTTATTAGAATGTTACCTTATATGTTGCTGAACAAGTGAAAGAAGTGCAGTTTTACACAATTACACATGTTTAATACGACGAACCGCAGCGAAGCAATTCGTAAATTTATGTCGAATAACATCGATGCGTCCTGTTTCCATCGGGGTAATGTTCTCAACCGTTAAAGTGCTAATATGCCGACATAAAAAATAATGAAAAAGGCTTTGAAGAGGAAAAAACTCTCTGGAAACTTTCGATACGATTGGGGAGGATTACTTTTCTTGATGTTTTAGTAAATTCAATTATCGCTAGTGCTAACAAACGTAACCGGTTGTTCTTCTGTCAACTGTGCAAGAACACCTGTGAAAGCGGTATTGGAAGTACTGCAACGGATCATGAATGTAAGTGTAGATTTTACAGTGCATGTTTAATGCAACTGTGAGGCAATCGTTTTGTTGCATAGGAATAATTATTTACCGAAACATATTTGGTATACGTATGTAAGTTAATGTTATTACTATTAACACCATAAAAATTCCGGTATCGTTTTATAAACATTTTGCTCCTTGCGATATATAACGCTTATTAAATAATCTCGATTTCCATCGAAACGTTTAAAACAATTTTTGTTCATTTATTCCCGCAAAAATTACATCACGTTTCATTTTTGCTGTCAAACCTGTTTATAAGTATTGTAACATGCTTTGCAGCATGATGGAATAATAAATAATGTGTAAATTAAGCAAACGCAATTTTAATTAAATTGGATTAATTTTATAAAGAAATAACGAAACTGTTTTAAATTTTATTTTTGGAGTCTGTTGCAAAGTATTCTAATGTATTGGCATTCAAACGTTCCTTTTGCTTCTTTTATGTAAACTATTTTCAGAATGCCCCGTTCTACATTATTCTGGCACACAGTAGACATGAACTTGCTTATGTAACTGACGTTAGATTACTGACCCAATGAATTTATTTTCAATGACACCGACTGAATGTAATTACACTTTAAAAAGTGATTTTTGATTAATCTGTGAAGTTGCACGAAAAACAAATTTATTTGTTTTAAATGTTTCTCAAAATTGACAATATGAATCTTGACATAACCTTGCAGCTGTAATTAGCGAATCAGCCATCTAAGCAAAGAACTTATTGTATATAAATTTACATTAATACAAATATTTAGATGTTTTACCATTTGCACATTATCTGTTTTATTCGATGCAAAAAATGTTTACACCTATTTTTCAATATACTCTGGTTATTATACTTAACTATTTTTCATAAAACTGTTTCATATAGGTGGTCAGCATAGCAGAGAGGTGGTGTCGGGAAGGTGGTTGACACGCCTTCAAATTTTTGAGATGATCGAAAGTGTATCGCGCAGAGCGTTGAGTGGCTCCAGTGGGAGCTACCACGTTCGTGGTGCTGAGTTAGCAAGGAATCGTAGATTGAAATCTTTATCTGCAACTGTTGTGTTTCTGGATGACACTCAACACACGTTTCAGCTAGATGTGAGTTAATAAAATAAACTTTTAAAACAAGAAATGTTATTTTCTGTTATTGTTTACAACATATATCCCTTAAAAATATTCTAGAAACGAGCAAAAGGTCAAGCATTATTGGATTTGGTATTCCAACATTTAGAACTTGTTGAAAAAGATTATTTTGGTCTACAATATGCTGAAAATGGGGCCACTGCATGCACATATTCGCCGGATATAATGGTAAAATCTCTCTATCTGTAAAACAGTTTGTTTCATTAATTAAATACCAATATAATTGTGTTAATGTTTTAGAGATGGTTGGACCCTACTAAACCAGTGAAGAAGCAGATAAGAAGTAAGGGTAAAGATCATATTTAATTAAACCGTTTATCTTAATAGAAACAAATAAATTTATTAGAAGGGCGAACGATATTTATTGTTTTAGGTGGGCAATTCTACTTTAGAGTAAAATTTTATGTATCCGATCCTAGTAAATTACAGGAAGAATATACTAGATACCAATTTTATTTACAAATACGAAGAGATATTCTACAAGGCAAACTTCAGTTACCGCCAAGTACAGCATGTCTTATTGCCAGCTATACAGTTCAATGTAAGGACATCGATGTATTGATATTCGTTTAATCATAAGCACAATTTACGATATCATAATTTTGTATAATATAATTACAGCTGAGTTAGGTGATTATCACCCCGAGGAACATGGTCCAGGATATCTTTCCAGGTTACAGTTAATACCAGGTCAGACAGAAGAAATGGAAAAAAAAATAGCCGAACTACATAAACTTCATAAGTACGGAGAAGTTGCGCATATAAATATTAATTATTTATATTTTATCAATTATAAACTATTTACATATTTTCAGGGGACAACTACCAGCTGATGCAGAATTCAATTTTTTAGATCATGCAAAAAGATTAGATATGTATGGAGTGGAATTGCATAAAGCTAGAGTATGTATTCACATTAAAATATTTCCTGTAAATATTGAATGCTTCTGTTTTATCTCAATTTTCTTTACCCATTTTTTTACAGGACTCAATGAATAAAGAAATACAATTAGGTGTAACGTCCATAGGTTTAGTAGTATTTCAAAATGGAATGAAAATCAATGTGTTCTCATGGTCAAAAATAGTTAAAATTTCATTTAAACGAAAACAGTTTTTTATTCAATTGAGAAGAGAGCAGGTATTTAGAACATCTAATGTCTATAATTTTTAAAAATAAACATGTAAGATTTGGCTCAGATATAGAAAAGATTGTATTGCAGTCGGAAAATTACGATACATTACTGGGTTTCAACATGCAAACATATCGTAGTTCCAAAAACTTATGGAAGGCATGCGTGGAACATCACACATTTTTCAGACTTCACAGTCCCAAAATGAGGCCGAGACGTTTTCCGCTTACTTTAAGTAGTAGATTTACATATTCAGGACGTACAGAGTTTCAAACAGTCGAAGATGGAAAACATAGAGCAAGAGTAGAGAGAACATTCATACGGTAACGATAGCTTGTTTAATTTTCCGATAGCCCGTTGAGACAATCTCCTAGCGACTACAATAATTTAAATCTTAGGTCCCCCAGTAAAAGATTGGTACATGGAGTCACATCAGGTCCAATTATAGAAGAGAAAGGAAAATTAGGTATGCCTCCTGGAAGACCTCCTAGGCCATACGACAATAAAGTTCAATCTCTCGGATCTCGTGAACCTCGTCAAGCTTGGGGCGAGGGCAATCCTAGCGATGAGTTAGTTGAAAATATTTGTTTCAACTTATACTTCTTTGAAAGTATTTTTAAGTCATTATTTTTGTCCCATAGCGAAGGTGGTTTTTTATCTCTTCGAGAAGAAATAACGGGTTCACATACGCAAGGCAATGCATTTTCTCCTGTACTAGGTTCTAGAGTTTTAAGTTACGCGGACGATGACACAACTGCGGAAAGAAATATTTACGATCTTCCTGATTATAGCGAACCCACAAGTTCACCCGCTCCTCAGGTATTTTCGCGTTCAATCTTTTTATTTTCATTAACATTATTTTGCTTCTAAAGCGTATAATATCAAATGTGTCCACTTATAGATAGTTGAAGATGGATTAGTAACGATAACCTTAACACCAGACGAACAAGGCCGATTCGGATTTAACGTGAAAGGTGGTTTAGATCTTGACATGCCTATTTTAGTTTCGAGAGTAGCTCCGAATACACCTGCCGACCGTTGTTATCCAAAATTAAACGAAGGAGATCAGGTATTGTTTGAACGACTCGCAACGAAGACGTTCTTAATTGGTTACTCGAGCAGCTGTCACGTAAATAAATTTTTATTATATTTCTGTTGGACAAATAGGTAGTTTACATTAATGGTATAGACGTGAGTGGCTTACTGCATGAACATGTAGTAAATCTGATTCGTCAGTCTCGCGATTCGGGTTCTGGTGAGCTGACGTTAACTGTTAGGCCGAATGCTTTATACAATGCACTAGCTGGTACCGATGAAACCTCCGAAGAAGAACCTCCGTATAGGTATGACATTTAATTACAAACAGAATGACAGTAACTATGATACAGGCCATACTAAACTTTGCTTTCTTCAAATTACGAGATATGTACCAGATGTGCCTCATGCTACTATTGGATCGGATGCATTAGCACAGTCAATGTTGCTTCTTGCCGATGGTCTCGCAAGCGGTGCTTTAATTGCACAATACGAACAATTGTATAGGAAAAATCCTGAGCTCACTTCCCTCGAATCTAAGAAACCAGAAAATCAGAGCAAAAATCGTTATCGAGATATCTCACCTTGTAAGTATGACGAAAAAGAGTCTAAGAAATTTGTATTGATAACAACTTAATGAACTGTATTGTATAATGTTTAGACGATGTCACTCGGGTAATACTGATGGGCTCCGCAAACGGCGATTACATCAATGCCAATTACGTAAACATGGAGATACCAGGATCGGGTATTATTAACAGATACATTGCCACTCAAGGACCTTTGTCTTCTACCGTTGCTGATTTCTGGCAGATGGTTCTAGAGGCAGGCAGTACCCTAGTTGTAATGCTAACAACTTTGGTTGAACGTGGCCGAGCGAAATGCCATCAATATTGGCCTGCGCTCAATGAAACCCTTACATTACGAAATCTTACTCTCACATCTACGGTGGAAAACATTGAAGACACCTTTATATTTCGGGAGTTCATACTGCGTGATATTAATGTATGCAACATTTTGTTAGAAACACGTTAAACGCCAAGTCTATTTTACTTGAGTTCATTACTCGTCCCTATGCATTTCAGACTGGCGAAGAAAGAGATATAACGCATATGCAGTACTGTAGTTGGCCAGATCATGGAGTTCCCAGTGATTGGCGACAATTTACAACCTTCACTGAAAGAGTACGGGCAGCTCGAACAGGGATAGTAGAACCTGGCGTTGTTCATTGTTCTGCTGGAATTGGTAGAACAGGTGTTTTAGTGTTAATGGAAACAGCACTGTGTCTTATCGAAGCAAATCAACCAGTGTACCCGTTAGACATTGTGCGATCTATGAGAGATCAAAGAGCGATGATGATACAAAATGCTGTAAGTTGAATTTTTGAACGATATATTCGATCAAAATTTGAATAGATGCTATAACTTTGTTAACTTTTTTTTATAGAGTCAGTACAGATTCGTGTGCGAAGCAGTCCACAAAGCTTACAGCGAAGGCATAGCTAAACCACTTCCTGAATTCAGTAGGTGAAAGAAACACAAACTGAAACGCATTGTAATTACCATTTTTCTTACATTTTACTAAAACATCACATCACTAGAGGATAATTTTATACTCGGACAATAATATGCACATATATTATTGATTAGTAACAAAGATATATACTATTTAAAATAGGTATTTTCTATCCTTTTGCGAATCTATTTTTCATCTAGAAACTTAATTATCGAGAAAATATAACTTTTCGCTCCTCCGATTTGAGGAGGGTTTTTCAAGATTTCTCTTTTAATTTATATGATGTTCTGGTGAATTAAGTTTACTAACTTATGTTTAAGTTGAACATATAAATGACAAAGTATTATTTAAAACAATTTTTTTTATTATACTTTAACTGTTATTACAGATTTTGATTTCCATATATGAAATAAGTTAAAGAGGTACGAAAAGTTAAATTCCAAACGTTATTAATGTTCTTCTTAAATTGTGAAAATCAATTCTTTCCGTCAGCAATGCTAACAATGTAATTTTCGAATCCTTAAAGGTATTTACACATTTTGAAATGAGCAAATCAATTGTAAATCTTGTTTGACCGTATTTAATTATTTCAAAAAATCAAAAGTGCTCACATAACATAAAAAAAATATTTGAACTTCTAACGATTCGTCCCTATTTTTAACGTACAATTAGACATGATACACTACTTATAGCAATGATAACAATTTCTAATAACGTATATACAGTGTACAGTTTAGTTTTTATTAAAAAAAAAAAAAAAAAAAACAAAAACAAAAAAAATAAACAAAAAATAAAGCGTCTCTAAATCTACGCTCATTTTACGTGTAAAAGTACAAGTTTAACGTGCGTAGTAAAGAAAACTGTTTAAGGAGGAAATACTATGGTGTTCTAATATTAAACAAAGTTCAAATTATTTTGAAATAAGATCAATATAAATTAAAAACGATGACGAATTTCGATGTTCTCGTTTCAGTAACTGTTTGATAAAATAGTAAATCGAGAGCGATGAAAAATGTACTACACGAAGTACTCCATCGCGAAAAGATGCCTCTTTCAGAATCATTAACGTCCTTTAAACCTTCTAATAATGTTAACAAAGCGCACTATTTTCTTATACCTGTACCATGTGTTCTACTTTCCGCCCATTTTTGTGTCTTGCATATACAACGTCTACAAAAATTATGAAGTTACATCATTCATTTTGTAATGTTTAAAATTTGTCATAAACTTATCTTTCACGCACAAAAACATAATCTTTAAGTGGAAAGGACACATAATGACAAAAATTGAACAAAAAATCTGGTATAGAACATTTATACAAATACAAAGTCGATTCACTTTTGCAATGATTCAAATAAAATCGTGACATGTCTCGTTTATGTATATATGTATATATATACATTGTAATCCTTTGCGGTTCTATAAAGTATTAATTATTGATAAATAACTACTTTTATTTATGCAGGTTTAATTATAAAAATGTTGACAAATTACATAAGATAAAAATTGGCTAGAAACCACAAATACGAAATATATTTCGTGAGAATTTTCATTAATTTATCGTTCTGGTTGATAGGATAATCGAATTTAACGAGGTAGAGAATATAGATATATAAGTCTAAAAGACCATTTTTCGAATACACAAAATTGGACTGCAAAGGGTCACTACTTTGTTGTTAAATATTTTCGATAATAAATAATTAAAGATTGGGTGAATCTGTTAGGCATATCATAACAGTAGACAGGACTGTAAAAGCGCAATATCATTTTGATACTCTTCATGTTATCGATAATAACATTTATCTAAATTATTGACAATAGTGCCTTCTACATGTGCATCCAAATCGTAGTTACAAAGCGAGAATGTATAACTGTTATACTTTAACAGTTTCACTCGATGCAGTTTTCTTTACAGTCTCATTTTACATTAATATCGAATTTCTGTATATTTTTTGTATAATTGTCCATAATTTCTTTTTTTTATAATTTATCTGTCAACAATTATGTAAATATATATACATTTCATTCAATTCCTATTTCATGAACCATGTTTTCATATAAATTGCGTAATTATTTATTTACAATTACTATTGTGTTAATAGAAAAGTAACACCGTATGTAATAACAGTTTTAAGTGTTATTATTAGTTTATAATTCAAACTGCTTTCGACAAATGAACATAAGTATAGAAATGTTAAATTGATTGAGTAGCATTTTTGTTATTATATTACAGTGTATTTGCAATATAGAACACTGCACTCGTTTTGAAGAAATACAAATAGGTATAAAGTAAAGATGTAATCAAAAGGAATAGAAAGATTCTGTAAAATTCAGAATTAATATTTTAGAATATAGTTTCTACACGATAGGTGCAAAATACAGTGATATACATGAAATAGAACAAAAACGTAATGTGTTTTGTTATGTTTTTCTTGTAATTTTCATGCAAAACAGTAATAATATTCTTAAAAAAATTGTTACTGTATTTACATTGCATTTTGAAAGAATATATACATGTATGCCATATAGTATTCATTTGATACAATTGATCCAAAAGAATGTTTTCCTACCGCGTATATGTACATAAAAATAGTACAAAGAATATTAAATAGTTGATCGAGATATTAAGAAACTATATTCATCGATATTCAGCTATGTACGTGCCAAACGATAGCACCCCAAGCAAATGCTAATTATAAATAAAGTGCCACAAATCTTCAGAATACAGTCAGTAGTTGTCTAGTCTCGTTACTAATTTGTACTTCTACAATATAAAATAAAAGCATTTTATAATAATTCAGTGTTCAATCATTTTCCTCTTACTGTTTCATCGCTTACAACATTAACGTGTACTTTGATACATTAATAATTATTTTAATTAAAATTATTGAAATTCCATAATTAATTTTATATTCTTAACGATGTTGACATTTTAATAACGGCAAGTATAAATATTTTACAATATATCACAATTGGTGCGTATAAATTATTAGTCATATATTGTGCTTATTATAATTGAACAACATATTATTAACATTTTCTTTTGTACAAAACAGTAATTCATATATAGATCCGTTACGTTACTGAAGCCGCTGAAGTTGCAATTTACAAGACGATTTACAAGTTAAAAAGAAAGGTCCTTCTTGTCCGGGAATGTATGTTGATGGAATAATATTATACGTTCCAGCTGGCACATCATCTAATTCAAGATAAACAAAACCCGACCTAGGATATTTATGTAATTAGTACATTTTCCATCTATATATTGCTGCATACATGCGTTCTATATAATACCTGAATGGTCCCGAGGTTTTCATTTTGAATGCACCGGGTGCATCAGCGTCATTTAATACAACTGACATAATATTGAAACCAATTTGATATTGCTTTGGTCCTTTCAATATAATCAATACATAATTATTATTATTTGAACTTTCTAACACTAATTGGTATCGCGGATTATTTTCATATGTTTCATGATTACTGCATCCGCCAGCTGTAATACCTTTCCACTGACCATCAGTGACCTAAAAGATTATTATTATTATTACTGTAAAAGAAATATTAAACAGTAAATATATTTGCATAGAGTGTGAAAATTGTATACCTCCTTTTCGTATTTATACAAATTCGGTATCTTGCGTAACGTGAATGGGCATGTACCATACGCACGTAAAGTATAGTATATTGTATTCGTTTTTTCATACTGTGATACGACTAGAGTATATCGAGTATTATTTTCGGTATCTAGCTTTATTTTGCAAAGATAGTGTGGACTATTTATTCTTACACCACCGATGTACGGTGCCGGGTCATCTGTATGATCGAATGTTTATGTATGATCGAATGTTTATGTATGATCGAATTATTTTTTCTCAATATATTACAGTCAAATTATTTTACTTACGAGGATAGTATACTCTTTTTCCATCATTCTGATAAACTAATACTGTTATATATTCTTGATTTTGTCGAAAATCAGCGATGTCTGTAATATGTCTCGTGAGGAGGATCCATACCACTCCTGTAACATTGCTTTGTACTTCCAGTAAAAATTGAGGATTATCGCCGATATTATATCCATCTTTTACTGGGCCTATTCCTGCATTCCACATTCTGCAACAAGTGTTTACGCTCGTAAGAATAATGAATTCATCAGTTTAAAAGAGATTGAAGATTTTCCAACTTACTGATGAATACAATATGTATAGTTAAATAGACCTGGGTTCCAATTCAAATAAAAGACATCGAAAAAGGTACATATACTGTCATAATCAATCCAGAATATACCATTATCAAATTGGGACGCAGAATCTGGGTCATAATTTAATGTTTCTTTTAATTCATTAGTCCAATGTACAGCATCGAGTTCGGAATAATTTCCTTTCCATCGCAAGTGCGACCAAGGATTTTTAAGTTGCAGTAATTTTTCTCCCTGTGTAAATGTTTTTTAAATTGTTCATTTTTTACTCTGTTTTATTGTATTTATAAATTCGTGCTCACATTTATCTTTCTAACATCAAGAACAGCATACGCGTGAGTCTGCACCAGACCTGTTCTATCAGCATCTGAATCGGATAATTCTCCAGTAGCTACTGTTACCAACACATCTCCTTTGTGTAATCGCGCTAATAAAATATTAAATAAACTGTCTTTATTAAAATCTGGATCATCTGGCCTATTAACCCATCGCTCAGGTATCCAACCAGTTAAAGCATGTAAATCTATATTCTAAAAAAAAAAATATTATTGCATAAACATTTTCTATTTTTGTATTAGCAGTATACTTATATCGTATAAAAATGAATTTACACTATTTGAGCCAGGAAAATCATAACCACCCATTACTTTCATGTATGCCTTCTCAAGTAACGAGATCCACAGCTCTCCGTGATTGCTAGAGTAGGAACAAAGTAATTGGTTGTATCTGCTTACAGGCAATAAATCATCTATTATAACTTTGCGTGGAACACCGTTAATGTGTAGTTTCACCATGTACTTTCCTAGTATAAAATACTCACGATTTAATTTCTACTAAAGTTCTAGAGAAATTACAAGTATCCAAAAATCTTTATGAGTCGAAATAATTGAACTCTTACCAAATGGATTGTAAATCGGTTCCTTATTCCTATTCTTTGGATAAATAATAGACGTGATTAATCTACGGCCAAATCTTTTTTCATACTGGGCGCTAACAGCAAGCGAGGCGACAAAGGAGCAATCGGAAACAACCTGAAATTAAACATTGGTGTACCGAAAAGTATTAGCAAGAAGAAATACAAATTAACAAGAAAACTGCCAGCTTTTGTTACTAACAGTCTGCTTTATACTGTAGTAATCAACATGGTGACCCATAACCATTTTCGGCTCGGAAAATAATTCTTCTGGTCGACACCACCTTGCAAAATCAGGCTTTTGTTTTGGCGCTAATTCTAGTAAACCATCTTTGTCGGTGAACGGAATGGCGTACTGAAATTTTTCTCTAAGATCGATACTCATAAAAGGTACGAATTCATGTTCATTAATATGAGAACTATGAAGTAAAACTCTTTTCTCCTCGTCCGTATAATTACTATTATTACCAGTTACTTTCAAGTGTGCACTACTCCCACGATGAAGAGGTGGTCGAGTTTGTCTTCCTGAAAATTATTAAAAGGAATGATTAGTTTTGTTATGGCTATCAACATGGGTATCTTTATTACCTATGTTACTAGTACTTGTGGATGTTGTTGTCGAAAATGATTCTTTATCCATATCCATATCTAAATTTGTTTCTGGTACAGGAGGCAATTGGGAAAGTGATTTAATAATATTAGTGTCTTCCTTTTTAAACCCTTTTAGAGTTTCTGCTCTATCAAGAGCAAGTCGAACAAGAGCAGTCACTTTTCCTTTCATTTCAGAGTCTGTACTTTTCTGTAATTATAATATTAAAGATTATTTCCAATATTCCATATACCAAATTTATATGGAGTTAAAAAATCATTTTACATACAACATTAAGTCCAAGTTCAGCAGCATCTGTGTATAATTTCACAGCTACATCTTTTAATCCAGCTTCATCTGCATCTTGGGCTTGGTTTATAAGAAACTTACACCTCTGTAACTCAGACTGATGCATGGTCTGTGCTTTATGATGCTTCTGCTCTTCTTCTTCAACTGTAAGATTTTGATAATATCATTTATTCTACTCACTGTTTGACATTCTGTTACTATGTATAATTTTCATTGAAATCACAAACTTACTAAGAGATCGTATGGTCGATATTCTTTCCTCGTATTCTGCAAGTTTCTGATTGTATACAGGATCTTGTAATTTGGTGAGGCATTGTATAGCAACATTGTAATAATACAAAGCTTGTCTATATTGACTTTTACTATCAAATTGTACAGCTTTTCTGGCTGCATTTTGAGCATCTTCCAAGGTCATTTTGTAAATTTAATAAAAGTAAGCTATAGCTCCTACCTTTTCTGATATTTGCACCCAATGAAATTTAACTAATCTTTACTATTTGACAAATTTTAGTTTATTTATATTGCGTGAGTCGCTTTCAATTTTATTTAAATACAATTTAATACTCAATCATTATTCCGTTATACCTCGTTGATCGATACTTTTTCCTTGCACATATTTACAATATTTCCAAAAAAACTAGACGCCTTATAGTTTTTGACATGTGTACTTAAATAATTAAACTGTATAAGCTTAAAATTATTATCATTGTGCTTTTACGATACATATTATAGGTTAGGTGTCACACTCTGATATCCATTACGATTATTACATTGGACAACTTTGGATTACATATTACTAATCCAACATCAGAGATATCTGTAATGTAGTAATTCCCATAAGATTAGAGAAAATATTTAAATTATATGTTGTGGTTTTGAATTTATTTCAAACATAGGAATCTATGTACAATTCTATTTAGATCTCGCTTAAAATCTAACATCGATCGAAGAATTAATTAAATATTAAATATGTATTTGGACGTCAATGATAGAGGAAAATAATAGGTAATATATTGATTTATTGCTTAATATACAACTACATGTAATGTAAATACAAGTATAATATCTAATTTACTTAGAAATATTTAATTTTTATGTTACATTACATACATACACAAGTAACATCTTACCATAGTATAAATATATTTATAGTATAACCATAGTATAAATATATTTTCAATTAAAATAGAAGATTTATTTACAATGAATAATTACATTTTTATGAGTAATCATTTCAGTTTTTAAGGAAAAAAATCAATGTACATAAGTAAATTGATTAAGTAATTAAAATTTTGCAATTTTATTCTTTAAAAATCTTATTTAATAATATACTAGTGTGTGTTTACATTATCAACATTTCATGAATGGCTATATGTAATGTGTCAAGTAATACCAGGTACATGAATTAGAATTGCTTTCTAAGTTCCTTCATTTTTACTTGGTGGATTGTAGAATGAAATTTTAACATCTTGCCTATGGACAAAATTTGAATGTATAGTTTACAGAAATAAAAGAAAGTTATTTATACATTACCTCTCTGTGGGATCATCATTTGTGTCATTTGCATCTGTTAGAATGCCAATTTCATATACCACTGCTTTTATGACATATCTAGAATACAAAAAAAATATTCTTCAAATTAAATGAACTACCATTGTAGTGTTGAAAATTTTACAAATTGCAATTTTCTTACAAATTATCATCAACCGTATCATTTGTTGAATTGTTTGTTAATATGGCAGCTGTTGTACTATAATCCGTATCTGACATAGGCAATGTTACACTTAATTGCACAGATATGTACAATAGAACTAATATCGAGAACATTACTCGAAAAGTTTTAAAGTCTTGTTGGATTTCACTATTACACAACATTTTCAACAGTACTTCTCATTTCCGAATGGCTACTTTTATAGCATACAGTACTGCTTTATTAGCACCATTCCCCCTTTCTAACTTACAGGTGTAACGTATGTCATTATATATATTTTCATCTTGTTCATAAGTGGGAACGGAAATTTACAATGGGGAAGTCCTAGTAAACAATCTACATAGCTAGAATACTTCAGAGGTATATAGAATGTAACATTTAATAAATGTAACTTGTGTGTTTATAAAATAAACTTAGAAAGTATTAACATTTATGATTTTCGATTTAATGATAGTTGGTATAAAAAACATTAAAAATATGGATATGTTTATCTAAAGATATATATGTATATGTATTGGTCAAAGTACATGGAATATTTTCCTGGTGAGCTGCAATGTATTATAAGCTTCTGTACTTATTAAGTTAGTACATAGATGTGAATAAAGTGGTTTATGCGACTCACTTTATAGATACACAGATATTTTAAAACAGGATAGTGTGAGCACTTGGCATACTATTTTTAAATTATCAAAGAACTTGAATAAATATTTTTGCAATGTGATAAATGGTAAAATTAGAAGTTGTTACAAAGTTTACCTTAGTTGAAGATTGTCCAATAAAAACAATGATATAAAATCAATACAATTTGTACACAGCATACTTATTTTTGAGCTGATAATGATATAAATATCTGTTTTTTTTTTTAGCGAATGAGATATTGTTGATAATATTTCGATGTACTTTTTTTTAAATTAATATTTTAAGCGAAACAATTTATCATAATCTATTTTACCTTGTCCATCATCATTAGCTATCCCATGATTTATGTAATAATACTGTTATTATTTTAATTTGATATTTCTATATACCGTGCATTAACAATAGTTTTACTTCAATTATTATGATTATTTTCCCAAATTACTCCATTTTATCAACGGAAAAATTGTGTTTAACAATCGCGCCGTTCAGATTCAATTAAACGAGTTTTTTAAACTGTTACAGTTTCTCTTGCGAGTTCCCGCTATTTTGTATGAAATGATTAGCCATCTAACGGTGAATATATCAAACTATTTTCGGAGTTTAGTCAGCGCCTTTATCGGGAAAACGCCCAAGTTTATTCTAGGACAGTTCGTAGTTTCTCCGCTAGATGGCGCTATTTTAAAGATTTTTACCGACGTGTGTTGGTACATTACCATCATGTCGGTAAAAACCATTACCATCTAGCAGTAAAAATAGGAACTATTCCAGGACAAACTTGGGCGTTTTCCCGATAGAGGCGCTGACCATACTCCGGTTTTAGTTCGACCTTTTAACCGCGAGATGGCGATACTATAACTTTTTCCGTTTGGAGTCTATCAGAGGAGCTAGTGCTATAACTTTGCATGTCGCATTTGTGAGAATACGTTATTTCATATTTTGTGGTGATTTGTCATTATTTATCACTTTACCATGAGTAATTACGTACCAAATGAAATGGAGCAAGAAGGAAAATATGCAGGTGATTTATCAGTAGCCGATCCCGCGTCGTCATCTAGGAATATGAGTTTTCAACAAATGCAGGGAATGACTGAACGAATAACCGAGACGGTAAATTTATATATTTAGAATTACTATGAATTAAGTGTAGTTTTCTACCAGTTAATGCAAATTATTTATAATCAGATGTAATAAATATTGTTAAACTGTAGTTTCAGAGATTACCACCAGAAACTCGAGAAGCCTATAAAAAATGCATGGAAAGTGATGCCATTTACAAGTCTGCTCTCCCTTATGGATTAACAGCGGCAGGTGTATCCTATGTTGTATCTTCTACACTTAAATTTGGACAAGTAGGACATGTGATAACAGCCATTATGGGTTTAGTAGGATACACCCTTGGGAGAGTAAAATATTCTGTAGTATGCTTAGAGAAACATGCACCTAGTATCTTCCAGATGATCACACGTGAAAAGTTTTCTCAAAAAGGGTATTATTTATTTTCTATAAATGTATAAAACTTTTTGTTATTTGTAGAACAATTTAATGTGTTTTTAGAGGTATGTCACACGACAGCTTTGATCAAGAAAGTGTGCTGTCCGAATCATTCGGCAACTCAAAAGAGAATGCCTTGGCATGGAACACTTACGATACTTCTGGCAATAGTAAGTTTGGTTGGAGGAAAAGTAATAGTTGCTCTAACTTTCAAGTTCATTAATTTTGTTCCAAGGCAGTGAATTTGTTACTACAAGCAATGATCTAGGAGAAGAGTTATCAACAGATGTACCAATTAATCTTAAACCGCATACAACTTATGAAGATTTACGGAGACAGAACAGAGCAGAGTACTATAAAAAATATCACGGGTATAATCTATTTTAAACGATTAAATAAAAAAAAGATGCGTTCTTTGTAGTAGTTACTTAAAACTTAGGTTACTATACGTAAATCTTCTATCGCAGATGTTTACAAAATAAATTTTGTTTTTAGTCATGGACCCACGCAAAGAGATCGACCAGTACAAGACATAGAACTTTTGGAAGATACAACTTTTCAATCAGAGACCAGGGACACCATTTGGAGTTGAAGTAAACGGTATGCGTTCGATGAGCAAATGTTAGAATTTGAACATAACGGCTTCGTACAATGTATTACATTTTGATAATAAATTTCGAAGGCAGTTTTAAGGTGGTACAAAATGTAGTAACGTATTTAGTTACTACTTTGTGGTAGAACAAGGAAACAGCTCAAACGAGTAAAAGTATCTAAAAGATGGTTGAACCAATAGGAGAACGTTTATTACAGATTCATAGGAGCAGAGCACAGTGCACGAGTGCACAATGTTATATGTATGTTGTGACAACTATGGTGTCATCTTACTATCACCTTGACGTGCCCAACAGAATTTCATTTCCCTTTCATAAGAGCGTTGCCGACGTCTCTTCCCTATACTTAACGTGCGTTAGCTGGCCGATAATTGCTATTCGGTATTTGCTATATTCTCCTATCGGCACTTGAATCGGCACGAACGCTCTTACATTCATACTTTTCTATGCGCACGAGCATACGCGTAATAGCCAGTCTTGATCCTGATATTGTACTTGGTTAAAGTCATTTTTATTTTTAATTATCAATGCACGCACGAAACAAATCGCATTTTTGTTTTTGCGATCTATGATGGAAACGGTTGTTTAGAAGTCAAAAATTAGATAGTTTCATCCCTTAACTTAATCTATTGGACAGAAATGTTTTAGGTAGTTTCTACTTAAACCCGCCTGACAGACAAGTGAATCAGCGCACGTAGTTACACCATACGTATGATTCAGAAATCGTAATGGTAGATAGAATTAAAGATGTACCCGGGATCGCATTTGCAATTCGAAAGAAGGCGATAAGCCTACACTCGTACCTATCATTATGCTAATTTCTGTCTGTTCCTTCTATGTGTATTCTCTCACTCTTGTTCGCTTTTTGCAGTATTATTACGTCATCATTTGGACCCGATGCGCGTGATAATTAACGATGATTTACCTATACCCAGCGATCATCGGCCGAACGATACGATACAATTCGATTATCGTTGAACGCATCCCTATTTTTAGTTATTTAGTTTCTGTTGTGGCTGTGGAAGATCGTCAAATATTTCACGACCATTTCCCTTTGCCTGAAATGTAAAGGGTTGCACGTTCACTGATATTAAGCATATGATTTCAACTTTCGATCGGTTTCAAGGATATCGGTAGCGCGAATATTCTCCGAGGATTTGCGCGGCGACGAACTCGCGCGGAATAGCGTAAAGAGGGTCGCTAGCAGTCAGCCATTGGCTATCGAAGCCGACCAATGGGCGAGTACTTCCATTCATAAGTTGCGCTGCTTCCGTCTTGATAGTGGGGGGTTGCCTGTGATGCAACTCGAATTCTAGCTACTACTTAAATAGTTGCTACCACGACCCCACCGCAGTGGCTTTTGACACGCTAGTCGTTCCAGTACCTAGCCGTACAATTTTCCGTTCCTCTGTTTCCTCGCTCAACTTTGGTCGTGCTACCCTTACGTCTATGCCAGACTCCCTTTTCATCCGACAGCGATACGCGCGTTCACTTTCTCTCGCTGGTTTCCCACAGAGCCATATCTTCTAAACATTGATAACGATTACGAGAACATAGTACGAGGACAGCCTGTGTTTAATTTCTAATAGATGCCCGAGGAAAGCTTACCAATGATTATTGGTAGCAGTTTATCAATCTCAGATAAACAATCACGGTCTGAAGTATGCGTATCGCTAAGAAAGCAAACATTTTATGATATATTTTTGTTGTTTTAGGTAAGAGAACTGGAGAGTATAATAAAGAATTTATCGGTGCTCTAAGATATGGACAAGAGAGCGTGACGTATACCTCCCCTAAAGAAATCCACGATCCTTCGAAGACGTTGGAATACCGTTATAAATTTGTAATCAATAAAAGGACAGATTTTGTATCGAAACGAACGAGAACCACGCCTTAAAGGTTGAAGTCTGCGAGTTGAAAGGGCAACAAGCCTTGTAAGGGGTGGGTCGGGCCGGATCGGAGCGAAAACATCCCTGAGACCGTCGCGTTACGTTTCACGCGTCCGCTTAAATGATCGCGCGTAGAAAGGGGAGTCATGCAGGTGCAGGTCATGTGAAATATTTGCACTTTGTCGTAATTTGCGTAACCCGTTGCATATATAATAAATCCGCAAAGCTAAAGCGCCACGATAGAAAATCGTTTCACAATCTAAAGAGAAAGGGAATCTCTGGCTCCGTGGGAGGGGAGAGATTCGAGATGCTTGTTGCCGCATATATTACACACAAATACGTCGCGCTTCGTTGTACTCCGAATTCAACCAGAATCGCGATCGCGATCGTTTACGTTCAGCTTCCATTTAACCCCTCCGTATCTGACGATTAAGATCCATGTAACCATCGAATCGATCGTAACATTCTTTGACGGAGCTAGGCATCCAGATTCACGCATCTGAAAATGTTAAAGGTTACAAATATTCTATTAGGTGGACTGGAAAGTAATGTCGTTTTTTGCAATTTTAAATACTTATTTATCACTCGTCAGCTCATCGATTTTCACCGATCTGGTATTCATAATTTGCGCACTAGATAACAAAAGGCTGTTGATAACGAGGGCGATTAATTACACATAGAAATATATTAAAAACTTGTTCGAACTTGATATAAAAGAAACGATATTACTTTCAAGTCCATCTAATATATTTTGTTGACATAGCAACGATGTTTGAAGTTGGTTCCCAGTAAGTCAGGTTTCTACATTGTTGCTCTCGGCGACGATCGAGCGATTTGAACGGTTCGAAAATTAATCATCGGGGATTTACGACGATGGCGCGTTTGCGCGTTCGTTTATCGTTTCTTCGAGCTGTCCGATCGTCCTACTGTTTAGCATACTTTGGAAATTGCGGCCGTAAAATTGTCCGTGATCAACGGCAAAAAGTCACCTCCGCGCGGGTGATTGCGAGCGGAACGAGAGACGAGACGTTAGTCGTAGTAAGGTGACGTCAGACAAGCGTTGGCGGAATAGCTATGGCCGTTCCCGTTGTTCAAGAGGAAGATCGGGAGAAGAAAATGTTGCGAACGAGACGGAGACGGAAGCTCGCGGTTGCAAGCGAAACGGGACTCGATAGAACAGGATGATCTTTCCGTCGCGCGTTTCGGGCATGGAGGCTCGATCGAACATGAAATCGGGTTCGATGGCCGTCGACAGCAGGACCGACGACGACCTTTTGTTTTGGTTGCATTTACTCGCGCGGGAAGATTGCAAAGGACGCTATTCGACGTCGACGTTGGCTTCATCTCTAAGCGATTCGGTAATTGTTTGCGAAATCGATCACCTCAAGTTACTCGTAAACTGATTGTTACAGTTGGTGTAGAAAGTATTCGTGCGCCGATCATTTTCCAAAAAACTACATGAAATTGTAATTTATTAACTTATTTTTGATTATCAATGATATTTTTATTATCAATGATATTCTACATACTCTTGGAAATCTCTAGAATAGACAAAGTACAAAAAACTTAGTTATTTATACAGAGTAACGAAATTTAAATTAACTAAATGTTGACGTTATTCGGGATGAAATTTTTGTCCATTTTCCTATTTACCGGAAAATTTCATGCTTTCTAATTTGTACGAAGCGATAAAGCGATTTGTTTTCTTGTTAATTTCGCAAACTATATAAACTAATAATTGTTGTTTGGACTATATCTATTCTAGATTTCCGAGAATATGTAGAAAATCATTGATTATAAAGAAAGAAGTTAATAAACTAAAATTTCATACGAAACTTTTTGAGAAATTGATCGGTGTACGAATACATTCTACGCCCACTGTATATGAAAAGATGTTACGAGCAAAAGTTGTATGGCGTCAAAGAGGGTACATATCAAAGTAATCGGTAACCTCCAGATATTTTCACGGAATACCCTGAAGTTTCCGAGAAGATTCCTTTACCTTTAATCCTATGCCTGTACTGGTCCTGATTAGAGATCTCGCGCGGTGCTCCACGAATTTAGCGCTCCGTACGAGCTCGAATCGCCGGAAAATCAAAGACAAGCGACGTTTCCTGCCCCGAGGCATTTGTTGAATTCCAGTGAAGACACTAGGGGGTTGAGCCACGACACGTCCCGACATCGTGTCGAGAGGTAAGGAAAAAAGAAGAGAAGAAGCAACGATCGAGGAGAAGTGTGCCAAAGTCATCGGTGGTAGGAGTCCCTGGATAGCTCTCGGCGATAATCGTACTCTGGAGGGAGACTGAGATCGAGAACGAGCGATCCTTGGAGAGGAACGAAGAGCGATCGAAAGCATCGAAGAGGGAAGACGGGTACAGTCGTACGCGAAGAAGAGGAAGAGAGGGAGTTATGGTTGGACGAAGAGGAAAACATCGCGCATGAGATGAAAAGAGGAAAGGATTGGAAGTCGGAGGGGGTGTGCGCGTGTGCGAGAGAGAGAGGGAAGGTGGAGAACGGAGCCAGATAGGAGACGGGCGTCGCAACGCAAAGAGCAGAAGGAGGAAGAGAGAAGGAGGCGGAGGAGGAGATGGCGATGGAGCAGGGAGAGCGATAGAGGGGTAGAGAGTGAAAGAGACGGGCGAGCGACGAGACGGGGGCGTGCTTGATGGCCGCCTAGACCGCTCGGATCGGTTGGGATCGGTCGCGCCCGGGGCGTGAGCCAGCCAGAAGCACAAGGCAGAAGTAGACGCGAGCGTGGCGGAACAGAGACAGAAGGAGCGAGGGAGCGAAAAGAGTACGGTCCGTGGAGGGCTGCGTTCACCAGGCAGTTACTCCGGAACCGTTGCCTTGACGACACGCGTTCACGCATGCGCGTACGCGATACCGGGGGCACCAAATCGCGTCACGAGCACCAGTTGCATTCGCCACCCTTGCCTCTACCACTACTACCACCTTTTCTCCACCTCCGCCACCGTCCGTCGAACCACCACCACCGCTTGCCGTCACCTTCGTCGCCGCCGTCGTCGTCGCCGCCACCACCATTGCTACTGCTACCACCACCACCGTCACCATCGCCACCACCACCGCCGTTGCTGGTTCTCCATCGGTACTTTCCAGCGTATCTACTCCCCCGATACCATTCGCCTCCCCCGCGACTCCTACTGCTCTTCGCTATTTCGCGCGTTCTCTTCTTCCCGCGTTGTTGCTCTTTCACATTCGTCCTCGCAGTCGCCCCGACGAAAAGAGACCGACGACGCGTCGTCACCACCGAGAAACGTTCCTCGTCCTCGACGATCGGCATCCATGCGCGTTTCTAATTCGTCGTCTTCGCTGTGCTTCCCTCGAGATCGTTTCGATTTCAAAGCCACCCTCCGATTCTCGAAGATCGTTCGGCCCGAGCCTCGACTCCTCTCCTCCTTCGACTCCACCTCCACCGCCACCTCCGTCTCCTCCCCCTGCTCTTTGTCCTCCCTCTTCCAACTCGCCGCGTTCTCCACCTCTTCCTCTTCCTCGTTTCGCGTATCGCGACCAAGAGTGTCCGGTTGTCATGCGTCGACGGTGCTCGCGATAAGGCGCGACCGTATCGGAGTTGTCGCCGATTCGCCGCGATCGACCTGTCTCTCGATCGTTTCGTGTCTTTTCGTCCCGGCGAGTTGCGCGGTCAGTGATTTTCGAGACTATAAGTGCGACGATCCAGACGTTAATATAAATTGTTTATCGTCCTTTGTTCGTCGACTTTTACGTTGTGCGAAGTCGTACATTGTTCGGTTAGCCGTGTGTTCCTTGGGATACTCGTACGTCCAAGTGTCGCTGACGAAAGGATAGAAGAGCTTCGAACAGCGGAAACCTCGAATCGCGAGCGATCTCGACGACGGAGCAACACCGAGGATTCGATACGGAACGCTCGCCGTCGGCGAAGTCGTCGGATCGCGGATAACGTTCCATGTCTGGCTGTCGTAGCGAATCCTGCCGCTGTACCCTGGCGTCGCATCGACAGCGGCAGGTCAACCGCGTCATCTTTCTGCTCGAACGTTTCCCAAAAGCACGAGAATCAACGCGAACAAGGAGGATCGATCTACCAAGCTGGTCCTGGAGAACAGGACAAAGCGCCGCGAGGGTTACCGCGAAGTATAAGAAGCACCCGGAATGAAGCCGCGAGTTTCTTAATTACGCGAGAAGGATCAGTTACGCCGGGAACATGGAATTCGGTTGGAGCATGCGAAACGACGGCTGGTTGTCTTCGATGTGCACGAATAAAATAGAGATACAGCCATCGTCTTCCGTTCGTGCGAGTTGAGAGAAGAAGAAAGAAGCAGGGTGCGATGATATCCGCGTACGAGTACTAAGAAACCGTGTACGCGCGTGTCATTCTCTTCGAAACGAGTGGAAGATCGCGAAAGATGGTCTCGGACTTGGTCGCCGGCAAAAGTCGTCCGTTTTGTTGGTTTGCCCTTCGAATCGGCCGAACAGAATCTCGCGGTATCACGTCGCGCTAAATAACGACGACGAACCGAAACCCGCCGCGGAGCATGATCCCCCAGGAAGAACGGCGAACGAGCGCATTTATTTCGTCCCACCTCAGGATTTCGGAATCGAGGAATCGGAACGGACACCCAAAGAGCGATCCCCGTGTCGTAGCATTCGAGAATCGGTGACGAGAGTACAGGGATCGCGATCTTCGAATTTCAACGATTCAGCGAGAGTTCGTTTGCGTGACCTCGATTTAGGAAGAAGGTTACGTAGAATTGTCGCGGACGAATGACTTACAGCGACGACGTAGTCAAAGACGTCCGGTCTGAGACAGGATAAGTGCCGATCCTCGAGGGGTCGACGCGAAAAGAAAGAAAGGACGAAAAGAGAGAAGAGGTCGATAATAGAAAATCTAGGGGGGAGGAAGGGTGCATCGGCGTTGCCGATCGGCGAAATCGGTCGTCCCGTATTTCGAGTGACAGGTACACGAAGGGGGTGTCGGTCGCAGATTGGATGGTTCCGCGGGGGTTAACCCTTGGGAGGTCGATTTGGGAGCAGCCAGAGCCGGAGCAGCAACGTTTCTACGACTCTCCGCCACCACGGATGGACGTGAGCGTGTGCTGCTTGCCCGCCAGTGCCGGCTCGGGGGCCCAGCACCCTCATCCAGTAAGTTTGCCTTCCGGCGGACAGCCGACGATTCAGCCACCCTATCAGTATGCCGATCAGATAGTGCCGGATCGGGGTCAGCCCGACGGATTGCCGGTACTTGGTTGCACGGGCCAGGACAACTGGCAGCAGATCTCATCCGCGTCCAGCGTCGCCGGGGCTGTCACCGCCACTACCACCACCTACATCGATTACTCTTGGCTGCAGATGCAGGTGAGCATCATTTTCGCTTATACTTTTTAACGAGTCGTAGGTATCTTGACTCATTCCGCTAAAGATAGGAAGAGCGTCCGAGGAGACTCAGGGATCATTCGTTCCGCGATTACGTTACGGTAGAGTCGTATTCCGCAAGAGGGGGTGTAACGTGTGAAGGTCGATTCAGACTATACGACACGTACCGGCACCGACACGACAAGACATTGAGACACGCGTTTTAATGGAACTATTCGCATTATTCCCGTTGACGGAACGTTCAGGTCGGTGTCTGTTAAGTGCGAATAGTTCCATTAAGACGCGTGTTTTAATTTAAAACGTGACGTATAGTCTGAGTCGACCTTAAGTACGTATCGCGAGAATACCAGCATATTTATAAACAACGCTTGCAAAAAAAACCGCCGTACCCTGTGGGTTGACTCGATATCGTCTCACGAATCCACGGAATATCGTTTAAATTCCGTGACATTGATTCCACCGTTGAAACCGCTATTAATCTAGTCTTCGTCTCGCTCGATTCGAACGTTGCCCGTCGAAACAAAAGGATTACCGTCCGTTAGATTGCGGTTACGCGGTTGCCGCCGATTTCACGCGCATTTACAACAGTTCGCGAAGACTAGAAAAAAAAAAAAAAAAAAAAAAAAAAACTATTGGGAATCTAATTTATCCCGTCCATTATTCATAATATTAGCTCGTCGATGCAAAGTTCCGAATACATCTGCTTCTCTTCTCTTCGTGTTTCTTGTTCGCGCGACATAGTTCATGAATTATTTACCAGAAGCTAGCTTCGATTCGGTCATTTTTAAGACACGCGCGCGTTTCCAACGCCGCACAGGTGTTTAATATTTATTATTTCACGCTCGGTACACGTATCGAACGGTCGGCGTAATCTAGCTCACGGTCTAATTAATTCGAAGCTAAGCTCTCGGTGTGCGATACGTTTTTAAGGAGAAACGGTGAAACGGTATATCAAAACCGCGAGTGCCTTTTGTCGTTTACCGCGTACCGCGGATGAATCATCGTATCGGCGACCGCGACGAGTGTAATGGTTTGTCGGCGAAAAGGAAACTGCTGTTCTCGTAAAAACGACATGTATCGCGTAGCCCTGGACCAATCGACGATTAACCCTTAGCCGTTCGAGTGCGCACCCTTTCCAGGCTCGAGAAAGTTCACCACTTGCGCCGTTTGTATTAGGTTGTCCGAAAAGTTTCTTTCGTTTTATTAATAACCGATACATTCACAATGTTTTATGTTTCACTCCGTCACTGTTGTAACGCTAACATCTAAGAGATTAGGTTGTCTGTTTACGCAAACACTGCCACGTAAAATAACGCGAACGCCAGTCACGAAAGAAACTTTTGGGACAACGTGATACCTGCGCTCCAAATCTCGATTGATTCGATCAATTATGACGTGGAAATATCGTGGCAACTATTTGAAAAAAACATGGTAAAGTTCTAGACCGGAATACCCCGTCGAGACTTTCCACGAACGTTCCACGATCCTCGGAAGAGTACGCGCGTGTTTACAGATCGGTCACGCGGACTACGACTGCGAGATAGCGTATCGATTCTTGGGAAGCGTTAGATCGTAAAATAATAGAGCAAAGTAATAATGCTCATTACTATTATCTTGGTCCGAACGGCTGTTCTCCCCTTCTAGACGCAGCGGCGTTTCCACATAAAGCCGCGTTGTTGACAGGGCAAATATCCTTTGATACGCCGTCCGTCTGGGACACGCGTCGCACGCCTTTCCACCTTTATCGAGGAACTTGGACGACGCGCACGCGTGCGCCGCTGTCTATCCGCCTGGCTGTCTCGGACCCTGTGTCCGCTTCCTCGCTCTACCCACGTTCCTGTGGGATATCGTCTGCGTGACTTTCTATCAAATTGGACGTTTCTCGAGGCAGGGATCTTCGGTACCCTCCGTTTATATTTAGAAACGCTTCGTTGTTACGTTACGAGCGCGTGCTATACGCGACGATGATTTAGAAACTTATCGATCGCATGAAATAATAGGTCCGTTCGAAAGACGACGGTTAGGGATCTAGCTCGTTCGAGCTAGTTGTCGTCGCTGCACGGTTTCTCGTCTCCGATGCGCGGAACTTTCTCGGGGATGCGCGATGCGTCGCTTTTAACGCGACAACGATCTTCGGAACAGAAAAAGTTTGAACGGTCGTGGAATAAGAATGAACGGCGAATCTCGAATATCGCTAAAGATTTTTGCCGGATAGCGTCACGTAAAGCTCGTTTGGGTAACATTGAGACGCGAGATGAATATTTATCGCGGATTTCGTGGCTAAATATAATAAGCCGGTAACTGGTGGTCGCGCGATTCATTTTTCACCGCTCTTCTTCTCCTAGCGAGGCTAATTGAAATTCGAAAGCTTCTTTCTTTTCTCGATCTTATCGATATGGAACGACGTTCGAGTTGGTTTTCGCGGGACGACATTCGAGCCCGAGTCACCCGTCGCTTCTTCCGTGATCACGACTATGGATATCGCCGGTTGTAATAGAAAACCAGTTTTTCGATACCGTTACCGATACCAACTTTTGGAAGCGAAGCTTGCGCGGATAGCGTCTTAAGATTCTACGAGGACAGACAAGAGGGTCCGACTCGCGATCGTTTCCGAGATCGCCGATCTCGCGGTTCTGAAGTTCTTTGGTTCTCTAAGAGAGCTACCTTCGCCGTTCGACGCTATCTTTTATTTGCTCCGATATGGAATTTTTTCGGGTTAAAGTGTTAAGCCGATCGCACACGGCGCAACTTTTGCGTGTCGTCCGAATAATATTAGACTTATTAAGTATTATTTACTTAACGTACAAATATTGGGTTGTCCGGAAAGTTCACGGCTATTTTAAAAGAAAAGTTCAAAGACATATTTGAATTTTGATGTATATTTATTGAATTATATATGTACCATTTCGTTCCACGATCTTTCCACCTGTTAAGGAATGTACATATGTTATTTGTTTTCAGCCATTCAGATATATTCAGACTTGTACCGTCAACTAAAAATCGGCATGGACTTTCCAGACAGCCCGATATATCACACCGTGTATTAAACAAAAGGCTGAGCTCTGTTTAAAAAACTTATCGTTCCCCTGTTTTTGTTATTTATATCCAGTTAATTTTCACCAGTTTTTCTTCGCTTATATCTTTCATCCATAATTAAATAAATATCGTTCTTCCCAGTTTTCGCAATCACATAAAATAAAGATTAATAGTATCGAGTGAGGCCGATCGCACACGGCGCAACCGATTCGAAATTAGTTTTGCGAACTGTTTGCGCTCTTTGTTTTACCTAGATCCACGGTCGCATGCAACTACATAGTTTCAGAGTGGTTTGAAACCGATCGGTTGCGGCCGTGTGCGATCGGGCTTAAACAAAGAGCGCAAACGGTTCGCAACATTAATTTCAAATCGGTTGCGCCGTGTGCGATCGGCCTTACGTTTCCGGATAAACGAATTGAAAATATTTTTCTCGATCGTCATTCTGCATTCGACGATACCGCAAAGATTATGACATCGATGACGCGGAGTGATCACTGTGTTGCGACGAGATAGTCGCAATCGGTCGCGTTTCGCAGAGAATGGTACTAGATCACTAATTACCCGTTACCTGGACGCAATCTAAACGCATTGTGACGCGCGTAAGATAATAAGCGGACGGAAATCCACGATTATCGTGACCAGGCAGAAAGGGCATCCCGACGACCACCGGACGAACCATTTCCACGGTTCACCGCCCTTCGTTTCAGTTCTGCGTATGATTACCGTTCCACCGATTATTTCGCTCGACGTTCGGACGCAGAGCAAACGCAATTAACATTAGACTCGGAGATCGACTCGTCGAGCTAAAATACGATGACGATCTTGTTTGCTCGGAGGGAAACTCTCTCACGCGTTTAACGTTACCGGATCGTTCGATTATTACCCGCTCGTATTTTCTCGCGCGCGGTGTCTAAGGTGCTCCTTTTTTCTAAGCACCGATCGATCGCGAACGAGGGAAACTTTCATCGGGAAAACGCCGACTTTCGACGGAAGTAAGAAAGAGAATTTCATCCATTTCATTGGTAGACGATACGAAAATTCGTTTACCGAAGATCCGACTGTGTATTACTCGCGAATCCAGATCCTCGCGTCGCGCAGCTCGCAGTGAGTCACGACGAATCGCGAATCGGTGGGTGGGTGTGCAGTTATTCGCGTTGCATGCTTTTCACGCATTGGACGCGCACATGGTCCTGTTCCACGATCGTGTCTCGACGAACGCGCGCAACCAAAGAAACGTACTCTTCTTTGTAAAGTTCGACGAGTTCGACGAGATAGAACAACGATCGCGAGACTAATTTCTCGATGCTCGTTTCGCTGGGATTCGGGCGTTTGCCCGGTCAACCCCGTTTCGGTGTCGTTACGTTTAGTGGGACTGCACCGAACCAATGTTACGGACAATTTACTCGCGAAATTAGTTACAAAACGCTCGACCTATCTACCCATCAGCCACTTCCTCTTCCTTCACGTTAAATAGATGGACGGCCATTAAATGCCGAGAGTGGAGGAAGAGTTATTGTTCACGGATTGCCATAATAGATTCGAACGCGCGTACCACGGCTCGCACGATGCGCATGGGTTAGGTCCGTGCGCGTTAGCTTTGCTCGTTTGCGCGACGCGCACGTTTCGAACGATCGACGGACTATCGATCGAATCGCGTGAAATCTGCGACGGAACTTCGGTCGTCGATCGTGTCGATACATCGATCATTTATTGGAAAATTTTGGATACCGTTTCTTGGCTCTTTCGTTGCAATTTCTTTGGAATCTTTCGTCTCTTTTTCTTTTTTTATCAAAAGCATATAAAACATCGAATTTTCAAGATTTTTTAAAAATCTTAGTTTCGGCGATAGCCATTCGTCTAAAGATTATACGAGCGATGAATCTCGTAATCCATATTATATTTTTGCTTAAAAAAATTCAAAGTTTCAGTTAAAGGCTGAATAAATATACAGTAAAAATTACGAAAGCTCTGTGTTTCTTCATTTCGCTTTGCATTTCGCAAATTCCCAAAAGAAACCTTAAAAAAACAGCCGTCACACGGGATGACCCCCTTAACGTGCGACGACTAAAAAAAGGTTTTGGAAATGTCGGTTTACGTATCGTTTTGGTTAGGAGTCACGGGTCACGATCCCCAGGAAACAGATATGATGCGCGTCGCGAAGCGTGAAAAGCCCGAACGCACCCAACGATTACGTTCGAATATACGCGCGCATATTTGCGCGTAAATGGTATATCCGTAACGCTTGGGAACAACCGGGAGAAAAATGGTGAACGTTAAGCTACCCGTAATTGGGGAGACGAATTAAACGGTGCGCGCATCGAATAAACATACTTTGCTGCAATGGCGCGAAACTATTTATAACGGGAGTGCGTTTAAACGCGGATCAACGACGGGCATGCGACATGTAATCTTGGAAATGGATAGTATCGTTATCAGAAAACTAATCTCACTACTTACGCTACAATGTACAACGAGCTTGAAGAGTCCAACGATACAGATAACGACGGCATCGACGCGAAGACATTCTCTCTGTAGTAATTGCAATTGCAAACTAGAGATTTTTATCGCTTTTTATCTGTAAGAGGTTCCGTTTCAAATAGTAATTCTTCTAACTTCAGAGATTAACCGCGACCGAGGTAAAACGATGTGTCTCGTTCCTGTCGCGTGCAATATTTTTCAAAATTTCATTACTCGAGGCTTGTTAGCGATCTTTGGGAAACATTTACTTGATCCAATGGTTTTACGTCTATTAGATCTCTGGATTTAAATCTTTCTGATTCAACTCTTCCTCTAATTTACAAGTGGTGACCATTTTTACAGATTTCAGGGAAGCATTCGATACGATGGATTATTCTATTTTGTTATCTAAATCGTATGCTATAGGACGCAAAGGAGACTCGCTATCGCGGTTTGAAAGTTATTTGACAGATGTTACACGAATCGTTCGCATTTAAAAATCTTGCCCGTCTCCGATAAGAGTTCTTCTCTGGTATTCCACAAGGTCTTTACCTAGGACCGTATCGTTCCAATACTTTCGTAAACGTCCTCACTCTTACCAAGTTTTTTCTATACGGGGACGCTAAATTCCGACGAGTCTCATAAATCGCAATCCTCCTTTTAATCGGTAATGTACCGCGAATAAAAGGAAATTCGATTTTTCTAAACGCCGTCGCGCACGAGGCTGCTTGATTAAATGTAAGAAAGTAATCTTTATTTTGCTCACATAGTTGCCTATCTTTAACTATCTAAATAAGTAAATAAAGTTAAAGTCTCTCGTCTGAGGGGCATCGATTCAACATTCTTCCATGTACGCGCGCCTGTCGGCATTTACGCGAGTTTAAAGTCGTCGAGTAACGATCCGTGAATTAACGATCTTCACGGTGATCGGGGTTAACGCGCGTTACCAGCGATTCAACGTAAATTGATTTTTTGTATGGTTTCGCGAGTGTTATAGTTCCTCCGGACTGGAGCCTTCCTGTTCCGACACTTTGTACGCGTTTTTACTCGTTTCGTACTGCCGTCCAGGAAGCGAGTTGGACACGGTCGGAGAAAGACGCTTCGATGGTTTAGGACCAACGCACACGGGCGCAATATCGATTTGAAATTAGTGTTGCAAACCGTTTGCGCTCTTTGACCGTTCGCGTACGGGCGCAACTGATCAGTTCCAAACCACTCTGAAGCTAGTCGCATGCGATCGTGGATCTAGGT
Organism: Hylaeus anthracinus; assembly: GCF_026225885.1. NCBI lineage: Eukaryota > Metazoa > Arthropoda > Insecta > Hymenoptera > Colletidae > Hylaeus > Hylaeus anthracinus. Next base: position 12,637,913 of record NW_026535289.1, read on the forward strand.
AAAACAAAGATGGTGGAGTAGGTAAAACAAAGAGCGCAAACGGTTGGAACACTAATTTCAAATCGGTTGCGCCCGTGTGCGTTCGGCCTTCGTTTTACCTAGATCCACGGTCGCATGCAACTAGTATCAGAGTTTGTTTGAAACCATGAAGACTGTGTAAGGAGTCCTAACTGTGTAGTGTAGAAGTGTTATCAAAATCCCGAGCTTGAAGTTATGAATATTTCTATCACTCAAAGTAAGTAAGCACCGACTACGATATATACGATATATATATATATCATTACGTACACATATGACATATATATATCGTAGTCTGTGCGCACTTGCGCCGCGAGCGAACGAAATATTCATAACTTCAAGCACGGAATTTTGATAACAGTTTTCTAGAAACTTTCTCAGGGAGTCTTCACGTCATCTCCTTATGCAGTCTTCATGTTTGAAACTGATCAGTCGCGCCCGTGTGCGAACGGCCTTAGAGCAACGGAGGAGATCCGACTTGAATCTCTCGATTTTTAATTCGTGTCTACCGGTCTCTTTAAATCTGGCCACAGCTGTGGCTCGAAGGTTCGTCGAAGCGGCGATTTTTGGAAAAGGTGTACCCCTTTACCGGGGTAGACGCGAGCCAAGTTCGCATATGGATTTCTTAAATCGCGGCAGGTCGATCGATAGGAAGGCCGGAGGAAGGCGGCGGCGATTTCCGCGTAGGAAACGCGTTCCAGTCGAGAGGACCGTGGGGCCAAAAGGTCGATCGGGTAGACGCTGGCAGGCTGGCTGCTCGGAGCGTACTCGCCTCGCTGGGAGCGATATTAAACGCGGCGAATCGGCTAGTTTTCTTCGGAGAGAAGTTACGAGAGGATAAAGACGCTCTGCAGTTGCCGGCCGCCGTCGACCACGTGGAAAAGGAATATAAACTCCGGACACCGTTACTCGTTCGACATACGCGCTCTTGCCATTCAGACTTTAGAAGCTGCGCGAAGCGATTCCTGCCCGTCGTTCGTCGATGCTCATCGATGCAAATTGGAAAATATGATTATCCTTTCGTTGGCGATTAACGCGAACCGCAGGTAAGAGCGTGTCGATCCAACAGCAATTTTCGTTTAGGTGCTTTAGGCCGAACGTACACGGGCGCAACCGATTTGAAATTAGCGTTGCAAACCGTTCGCGCTCTTTGTTTTACTCTACTATCTTTATTTTACCTACGGTGTGTGAAATTTACTTATATATATATATAATACTTTTATGTGAAATTGTGGTTTCTTAAATTCTTTTCTTGTAATCAATACTATTCTACATATCCTTAGAAATCTCTAGAATAGACATAGTATATCCAAACAACAGTTACTACTTTATATAATTTGCGAAATTAACAAGAATATACGAAAAATTGCGTAGAGAATGGGACGTTCCAACGAGATATCTCAGCTATGGTGACGAATACATTTTGATCATTTAAATAATTTGGTTCACTCGGTTGTCCGATGGGAACTCGGTCAGCGAGGAGGGGACGAAAAGGTAGAGGTGGTACGTAGGGTAGAGAGTTTGAAAAAGAGCAACGTAAAAAGAACCGACAATGCTTTCCGACTAATGAGACTCTGTCGCTCGGGCAGGAAATTACTCGGGCTGGTTTATTGTGTACTGACCTCCATCTGTGCGTCCAGGTGTAGGTATAATCTGCGAATACCTTAATACACTGTGAAAACCGGTCATAAATTACAAACTCGTCTGGGAACAATGAATTAAACGCGAATTACTTTCGTTACTTTGCGCATCTGAACTAATGATCGCGCGACGTACAATCGCCTTCAATTTCCCGTGCCTGATTAAACGCTCCTTTGGGCCATCGTCTCTCTCAGGAATTAATTTCGTCGTTCGTTGAATTTCTTTTCCATTTTCGCGACGTCAATCAGACATTGACGAGACAAGGTCGCGATCGTTATCGAGGAATAATTGATTGTAAACAAACGTATTGAAAGGAGGGGGAAGAAACGGAGGTGTCGAGTCGTAAAAATGAGGCAACGGGCGGCGCGGGAGGGAGAGGGGGAGAAATAAAGGTGTCGCATGTAAGCGCGAGGCTTCGAAGACCTCATAGGAGGCAACCTCGTGGCATCGCATACTTAATGTACGCGAAGAAGCGCTTTGTAGCCAGCACGGAAGTCTCGGCTGTACAACACATTAGCATTACGAGCTAACACCGAGGACGGATTGTAAAGCATCGGTGTATCTGCTGTAATAACTGTGAAGCGACTTTGCGCTTTTCATACCAATGAGATGGATTTTAATGCTTCGATTCTCGAGCGTGTCTCTTGGCACCTCGTTGACTGCGAAAAGTTGACCTCTTGGTCCTTCGGACGTCTGAAAGCCACGAACACCTGCGCATAGTTCGCTGCGCTTCGCGTTCGGTCCTCGATCGGAATCTCGTTTTCCGTTTTCCGTGAGGCGCTTCCTCGGAACGTCGCGGACAAGATCGTCTCGCGATCGTCCGATGATAGATTTCGTTGACCCGACTCGATACGCGACGTCCAGGAAGTCGAGCAGCAGACATCGCGTAACATCGCGGACGGTTAATTGATGTTAGCGGGAGAGAGGGTTGTCGAGATGCGGAGAAAGAGAATAAAATAGACGGAGGAGATGCGAATCGTTTTCGGTTGGGCGGAGGCTAGTTGGTTATCCGTTTCTCTTGCGCTCTTCTGCGAGGTACCGTTATGCTTGCGGCGCCCCGGGCCTCGGAGGTCCCTTCTTTCCTCCTTTCCGTCGTTCCTTCTCGAGTCGACTCTCCGACTCTCTTTTCCTTGCCTTGGCTCGCCTTCCTTAGCGTATCTTCTCCCCTTCTCTCCTCGAGATGGCCTGGCCTGCCCTACCCTGCCGTGCCATGCCCTATCTGCCTACCTAGCTCGCCGCGGAACACGGAAACGAGCCTCCGGATGGTCGATCGCCCCGTGGACCTACCGACGTTCTTCTCTTCGTCCGTTGCACGACGTTCGTTCTAATTACGTCGACCACCGTCCCGCCGTGGACATTGTAATCGTCCCGGTTGTCGTCGTCCCGTCATGCCTTTCCAAGAGCCGATCCTCGCGATCGAACCACGATCCAAACAGCCTGTAGCATTTTGACCGCGAGTACCAAGTCACGTGTAGCCCTAGGCTGTTTGGCTGTAAACAAAGTATATACGACACGTGTTTGGGCGATAGCCAGTATTCCGAAGGTTTCAGACATCGTTCGAAAGAATTTAAAGTAAAGGAAAATTATACGAAATCGAGGATCAAGTCGATAGGTGATTTCGTTACGAAACTCGAGGCTCCCCGGTAGGTGGATTTAATTCTTCAGGAATCCTCCACAAAGGACAATGCAGGAGAGAAAGTAATGCCAAGATCTTATACGCCGGAGAGTTGAATGCTCGCGAGCACAGCATTATCGATAACATAGAGCCTAGCATAATATCGAGAAGTATTTAATCCCATTTTCTCGCATCAATCGACCTTCGAGTCAAAATTACAAAGGAACTCACGATCGATCGCTTAACGAGTCGGCCATCGTCGAGGGGGAGGACTTCCACGATTGATCTACGCACGCGGCTCTATTCGATCGCTCGCAGATTCGAAAATCCCGAGTTACGTCCAATCCGGGAATGTCGCCTTGTTTACGTTTCATTCCCACGAATCAAAGTTTAAAGATCCGATCGGGGCGTATCGGCGTTGTTGTTCAACGAGTGATTTATAGCGAGCAGACTTTGGGCTACTTTCTCGAGTCGGTCGTTACGTAAAGACTGACGGCCCTCCGGACGTTTCACGTAGCTTCGTTTTTGCGATCGTATCGCTTTTGGTAGAACCGAGAATCGCTACGACCTGAAAAAAACAGAAGAAACGAGCCCGAAAAACTGAGTCGTCCTGCTCGTGACGGTGTCCTTTAATTTTGGAAATTCTTATCGGCAATTATAGATGTTGAGAGTGTTGCGCCTTCTTCTTTTGTATGTGGAACGTGTGTCGTGTACCATACACGAGTATGACCTTACCGCGAGCCGTTAGATCCAAAAACAGTCCCTAACGAACGGTTAGCTCAGTACGAATATACACGTGGCTGTGAGCGAATGTTAACAAGCAGAGAGAGAGAGAGAGAGAGAGAGAGTGAAAGAGCGTATGATTGATTTTACAAGTCTGTATTAATAAAATACAAGTTCAAAGGATCTAACTTGACTCTTAAATACCAAAACCATAACAATAGTCTAGACGAGTCTCTTCGAAATCTGTAAAAACTATCCAGATTGCAAAGCCAATGCTTATCTTAAGAAAAGAAAATTTCAAATCCGAAAGTATCGCGAAGTCGCGGAACCGAGACTAGGATCGCGCCGACGCATGGCGATTGCAGTCGCGAATGCTCGCGCGGTCTGAAGAGGTAGAGAGGGAGAGACGATGATGAGTCCCGCTGGAATTCTCTCTGAACGTTGACCTACGGTACCGAAGATCAGGGAAATTTATATCTACCGCGTCGTGTGCACGCATCGCGGCTCGCATCGCGTCGGTAGTAACCGATCGACCCGAGACCGTTACGAAATATGACGTATAAACGATACTTAGCGGCGTGCGCCTGTAATTGTACGTCATTGTCAATACAAGTGTATCGTATCGGAAACGGTACCTTCGGGATCGTGTGAAACTTTTAACTCCTTCTCGTGCATCGTGTGCTTCGCTGCTTCTGACAATTGCACGCAATACTTGCGGTCGCATTTTTGCCCGATCGATCTGCACAAAGAGAACGCGATACGTCATCCTCGGCGTAGACGTAGATCGTAACTTTATTTATACGATTCGTCGAATCGAAGTTTTGGCACGCGATGATTAATTATTAATTTTATTTATTTATTTATTCACTTCGATATATACGAGCGTGACTCATTATAATATTGACACATTAAAAACAAATAGTAAACAAAGATATTAGGGGGTTATTAGTTGACAAATGAACAAATATATTAGGGGGACCGGAAAGTAATGTCGTTTCTGCGAATGCAAATACTTGTTTATTATTTACCAGCTCGCCGTGTACCAATCAATTTTGATCAAACAGGTATTGAAAATTTGCACAATAGATGGCAGAAGGTTGTTGATAACGAGGACAATTACGTGATTGATTAAAAATAAAAACATATTATAAATTCATTTGTTTGAAATTAACGTAGAAGAAACGATATTACTCTCTGGTCCCTCTAATATATAAATATTAACAAACAATCAAAACGAAGTTAACGCAGATGAATCGCGGGATTACCTATAAAAAGCTTATGCAACCTGTTTAGTAGTGTCAATTGAAGTCGCTGTATGAACCGAGTCCAAATATCATTGTGAATGTTATTTTTGAATCGAGTGAAATTGGTCTCGTTTAGGGTCGGAAAAATATCGAAATTCGATCGTTTTCGAGGAGTTTGAGGAACGAAGGAAGCACGTATCGCGCGAGCGATTCGAGCTAGGCGTTCTCGGTCGAAGAAGAGTTCCGAAGAAGGTCTTTAGCCTTCGGGTAAGCGTAGCGCGGCGTGCAGGAAGACCGGTGAGCAGCGACTGACTTTTAAGATGCGTACCGACACGCATTCTACGTGTCCCTCGGCTGCGTGGCAATCGTGTCAGCAATGCCGGAGACCGTGAAACGCATGTAAATCCTTTTCTTCGGAGAGCCAAAGTACCGAAGTTCTTGTAACGCGTGTCGCCCTCGCGCGCGACCGCGCCAAGAAAGTCGAACGTGCATTTTCGATCGAACAGACACCCGATATATATCTGCTCATCTTTTCCGTAGAAGAAGCTATTTTTAACGATTTACCAGCGATTCGCCGTGCAGGTATTCTTCGGGAATCGAATTGCGGCGCGCTGTCAGCTCCGGACAAATTTTGAATTTATTTTGGAATCGTTATATTGGAAATGGAAAGAGAACGCTTTGCCGCGAAGGTCTCGTCGATTCTAGTCGAAATTGTCGAAATTATCGAGCCCCGATTCGAAGAAGCGGAGAAGAAAAATTGGAGAACGGAATGGAAAGGGCACGAGGAGAGCGAGCGTAAAGCGACGGTTCGAAAACGGGGGAGATGCACGGCGAGGCCGGGTGTCGCGTACTCTCGCGGTGATTTTCGAAGACGCCTTTCGAGTCTATTGCGCAAGGATGCAAAGGCGGATATAGGTCAAGAAACAAGATTGGTATCTGCGCAGCGCGGGCTGCAACGCCAGCCGGAGAGAGCACGAGGGCTCTCGCGATACCATACCGCTCCACTACCGATCCCCGTTCGATTCCTGCAACTCTTGCATCCTGTATCTCGCTCTAGCGAACCACGAACGGAGGTATTCCGATTCGGAGCAAGGTACCGATTACTTTGCAATTGTTTTTTTTTAATAATCGCTCGCTGTTGTCGGTTTAACCGGCGACGAGATCGTTAGACCTATCGCTTACTTTAATTCGTTGTTAGCGTATTATGTCACGCGACGTATAAACGGGGCCACCCAATGTCCCGAGTCGAGCACGATTATAAACTAGTCTTACGGGTTCTAGAGATGGTAACGCCATCGCTCATGGAACTGTACGCCTCGAGATACGAGGGTGTCGATTATTATGTTAACGCGCGAACCGAACGGGTTGCGACTCGAGGGTCAGTCTAAGCCTACAGCTATATTCTTCTTTGGTCTACTTTGAAAATTTCCCAACGGTCTCTTTAAAACGATAGCTTCTATCAAATAAATAACGAGCAAATACAGCACGAAATTCCGAACGTTTCGAGTCGTCCGGTTCCCATCGGCCGCCGCGAGAACTCTTCGTTACTGTCGTCGACTTTCTAACTCGCAATCAAGCCGAGCGCGCTCGTAACTTATGGAACAAAGGCGCTCTCGCGGTCGAGAGACGAAAATCCGCGTCGGGTACCGAGCCGACGCGGCGCGAGGATCCGCGAGCGTTCGCGAGCGTCGCGACCCCGCCGATCTTTTCCAGTATCGGCTCCGCTTTCAGCGGGATCGATGCCATTTTCGTGGAAACCGTGATTCGGATTAGAGATTGTTCGATAGCTCGCGTTGCAACAGCCGATCGATGAATGCACGTTACGCAAAGTGCAGAGCCGGCTATCCGGCAAAGTTCTCGCTCGAAAGTTATTACACGCCGTCGGAACGGTCACGGCCTATCTCGCTAATTTATATTTCGGTAAGAGCGAGTCGAAGCGCGCGGGAAAACGAAACGATGCGGTTCGACCTTTCGGTACACGACGATCTATTCCATGGAATACCGAGCATGGAATCCATCAGGCCGAACCATTCGAACCATGAGCTTTTTCCGATTTTCCTTTCTTCTTTATCTAGTCCTTTTCGACGATCGATTAAACTGGTTGATTATACGGTTACTATAAATGCGAATTCGGACGAAAATGCGCTTGGACGAGTTCTGACGAATTCGCCTGAACAAACAAACGCCTTTTTTTTTTAATAAGAGTGTTTACGCTAACAACGATAAACATGCCAGAACATTCACGGCGGCGTCAGAACTAGTTGAGGATTCAAACAAGTTTGATTTTATCGTGCGACCTGCGTCTATACTTTTAGTCAGTTTCTGCCGCCCGGCAAAGATGGACGAACTTGATGAATTTTATTTTCTCGAAAGTTCGTGTTTATTTGGACGAATTCGTTAGAACTCGTCGGACACACACTTTCGTCCGAATTCGCATCCATAGTAACCGTGGCGTAAAAAAGTTTTTGACGAAACTTTGGTCGACCTAATCCGGTCTAGTCAAAATCGAGCCAGCAACTTCGTAAAACGAAGCGCGTTTCCCAGCTGGAGACACACGTAAGAGGGTCGAATCCCCTTTCAGAAATTTCGCTCGAAATTGCGCAAGATGTAGGGGTAAATCGACGGACGGTCTCGCTCGACACGGACGCACGATAAGAAGTTTTCGTCGGATTCTTGGCTGAGCACACAAACCGTATCTGAAGATAGAGAAGCAACGGAATGCGCGTATCGATCCGCGATCGTACGTTTGGAGGATCACGCGTCGATTAGAACGGCGTGACACGGCGAGGAGGATGTGAGAACGACACCTGAAGAGCAAACCGACCCAGTGTTTGCTCGCGCTTCCCGATTTTTGCGGCTCGATCCGTGTTTGACTTCCGATGACGTTCGCGAACCTTCAACGTAGATTCGTCGCTTCGCGTTATCTCGCCTCGCGAGCGCTCGTTTCCATTCTTTTTCCCACGCTACGATCGACTTCGCGACGCACGACGACCAGAAATCGGTGAAACGGAGGATTTCGAGCAAAGCGGTCGTCTGTGCCGTCGAAGGATGCATTTTCCTTTATACTGTTATAAATGAATCTGGTATCTTCTACGCGAGAATCGAAATTCGGCCAACGGACGAAAATCGAGAGAAGGTCGCGAATCGTGTCATCCACGAAACGTGACGAAGGATCGAAACGACATTCGCGGGGAATCGTTGGCGTTGATTCATAGGAAAGGGGATACGTGGCGAGTCACGGGAATTCCGAAGCATATACTTGACATCGTGTTTGGTTTCTCAGTCTCCCTCGACGAATACCTTATCACCGGCAAACACGTAACATATATCCTCGTAAAAGATACGCGACGGTGCAGGTTAGATCGCGACAACGGCCAAAGTCACATTGAGATTAGACTGTTTGCAATTACTTGCTTTTTCGTATTTACACGGATTATCCTTTTTCGCCGTTATCGAGAGTCGCTTCGAAAATCGACCAGCAAACGGACCTCGAGCGTTCGTTACGTAACGAACCGACCGAAATGTTACCTCGGCGCTGAAATTTGTCTACGGTCGGATCGAACGTGTCTTCGAGGCGTTCTTTCCTTCATCGTAAAATCGAACGCGTTACTTTTGGTCGGGGAAACAGATGACGGCGGCAGTTGCCGCTGGTCGCGAAGGTCCGCCGCGACATACATATAGGGACCGGCGATTGGCGATCGCCGATCGAAAGTCCCGATAAATAGTTGTCGAACAAATAGGAGACACGCTCGGCCGTGCTTATTACAAGCTGAATCGTAATTGACTCTTTTCGAGGTAGCGGCACGGTCGTTGGTAGATGTACCGATTACTGCAAACTGTCGAGCGTTTAGGTGAGCGTGTTGGCGCGGGCGCGAGCAGGCGGCTACCGTCGTTCGAGCGAGTCGTTCCACCGGTGAAGTCCGAACACGCTCGAAAGGAAGAAAGGTGCAATCGAGACCGGTAATTACGACAAATCGAATACGAGCGTGGCCGAGCGGCATTGAAATCGAGAATGTCGTCCGGCTGCGGCCGGTCGTTTTCACTGTCGCCATTCTGCGCGCCAGCTCCTGCAAAATCCACCTCCAGCCCGAAAGAAACGAGCTCGCTGCGCGACGCTCGACGCTCGCTGCCAATCCATTAGGCCGCTCTTGGTGCGAGTCTTTAGAACGCGGACTTCGCTGACTTGTCGTGTCAAGGTTGATGACTACGGTACCGAGCGCTTATAATAACTTGCCACCCACCTCCTACGATCCAGCGGGTGTTTGCTTTTACTCGCTGGACGACGACCGAAACACGCGAACTGAAACTGGTCTACGTTCTATTTCCTTGGAATTAATTTCTGAGGCAGAACTTCATTTCGAACCGCGTCGTCCATCGTGTTTCCTTATCGCGAAATTCGCCACCAGAAAAACGTCGAATGGCTCGCAATTCACGGACTTCTACTTGCCGGCATTCTACTCGTTAATCGTCGAGGCTCGTAAATAGTCTAATCGAACGACGTAGCGCGGCGGAGGAGCGGAAAGGAGCGCAACGGAGCGTAGAAACGCGACGGTGCCCGCTAACTTAGCGCGCATTGTTATTCAAACATGGCGAAAGTTGGATATATGTACGTACGTGTGTCTACTTACGCGGCCGATTTCAAGGTCGTGATTTATAAGAAGGACACGGGCGTATAACGAGCGCGCCTAGGAGACCGAGCATCGCGCGATCCCGTAGATATCGATCGCGATCGAACCCGCGGAACGAGATCGCCAGTGAAAATCCCAGCTGCTCGGCCGTGCGATCGACCGCTCGTTCAACCTAGAGATAACTTCTTCCATATGTATATCCTCGAGAGAAAGTCGCGACTTCCGTTTCTCCGAGACGGCATTTGGACCAAACGGCGAATTTATTTTCGCGATGCTCGCCGAGCACAAAAGCGGGAATTCTTAACTGTTTCTCAGCTTGTAAACATACGAACGAGATTATATCCGCGTTGCTACAGACCGTCGAAAGATCGAATCGGTCGTTAAAATTTATGGCTTCGACTCCGGCGCTATCGAGCTTTTCGCGATAAAAAGTTTAATCCTCCTGTTTGTCGAAATTTGTCATGCTCTTACGCGATATATGTGTGTCGTATCTTATTTCCCGATTGATTTCTCGGTCTCGACGCGGCGAGAATATCTCGAAAAACGAGTCCTGCGAATGACCATAAATCACCGCGTCGATAAATCGTTGCGAATTATGTTTCGCCCAAAGTCATCCGCGAGTTTCGCTCTTTCAACGATCTTGCGTGAATTTTCTCAACGTTCTCGTGGCTGCACTTGGCCATAGCGATCGTGAAGCTGCGAGCCACGGAACGATTCCGATACGTGGACGCGTGTACCGATATCCGCGGGCTGTCACATTCATTGCCATCCACATGTCTTTACGCGATAATTGCGATCGGGTCGGTGAGTCCGTAGAGGAAAATGCTCATAACGCGATTGGTTGTTGGCGGCGAGGCAAGGCGAAATACGCGATAAAGAGTCTTCCGTTGTTCCGTCAATCCGTGAGAAAATGCGCGCGTTTTCCAATAAACTTGGCACAGATACGCCTATTACGTCGGCTTTCCATTACGCTCTTTAAAAGCGGAAACGTCGCCTCCGCGTAAGCCTATTCAGCTATATACCAAGTGCCGTTCAATTGTGCAAGCTTTAGACGCGCGATGCACGGTTAAGACAAATGAGGCGTCGGCGGCGTTCGTGGATTCGAAAAAAGATATACACGTCGAATTGAGTAACCTCCTCCTTTTCGAAGTCGGTTAACAAAAATTAATCGGTCGTTTGTCATCGTACAGGTAACGCTCCGGTTCCGTCAAATTTTAAGCGTTCTCTTTTTACGTTTCTCTTTTTTCTGTTATCTCAACTCTCGTTCGATCCATGCCGGTTCCATACGTACACGGTTCGTACAACGTATCCTACTTTTCAGATAAATTCATGGATGTATAAATAACCGAGATATCGTTTATTTTCCAAAGATAAAATAACGCGCGCGAGGAGAACTCGGATTCTGGTTTCGCGGATAGAAAGAGGTGTATCTTCGGAACCGATAGGGAATTCCGTGTTTCGGAAAGCGTGGAAGATGGATGGTCGGTAAAGAAAAGGCAGCGTAATGAGGTCTTAGTCGCTGTTTATATGAGTAGCCAGCTTCGTTCGGCTCTCTACGGGAACTTCAGCGTTGCCAATTTACTCCAACGAATACCTGCTCGTCCTTTCTTCGCTTGGTCCTTTCGTTCCGGAGGTATTTGCGGCCACTCACGAGTCGCGAAAAAATCCTCGGGTTCGCGGACGAGATTGCGCGGCCGGAACGGTGAAACGCGGGAAAACGGGAGCGAAACGTACTCTCGCGGGTCACGGATACGTCCGACCTGGCCACCGCTAATTGGGCAAGAATATTAGGTTGTCCCGAAAGTTTCTTTCGTAATTTACACTATTTTGTGCGGTAGTGTTTATATAAATAGACAATCTAATTTCTTAGATGTTGATGTGACAGTAATGGAGCAAAATGAATCGTGCACGATTCAATAATGTAACATTGGACATAAAATATTAGGTAAATCGAAAAGTAACGTTTCTTTTACATTTCCCTTACGTTAAATTCAAACTTTCCAATAAATTTCTATCTTTAATTCGTTACACAATCGCCCTCATTGTCAGCAGCCTTTTGTCACCCAGTGCGCAAATTTTCAATGCCAGAAAAATCAACGAGCTGATGAAAATAATAAACAAGTATTTAAGATGGCAACAACGGCATTACTTTCCAGTCCACATAATATCGTGCGTGTGTTACTTATTAATAAAACGAAAGAAACTTTTGGGACAACCTAAAATAAAGGACTTTTACGTTACGAACGACCACGACGATTCACAAAGATCTCCGAGAACCGGGATGTAGTCGACGCGTTGTTCGTGTATCGATTAAACGAAAGGACAGATAATAGAAAATTAGCACGATAGAAATATTTTCGCGATCGAGCGAAACGCGATCGGACTACCGTGTTCTCGCGAAATGCTTGTTAATTACGACCGTGGAAAATCGGAAAAGGAATCGGCAACAGCGCCAGGTAAGAAGGAACTCGGAGCGTGTGTCTCTGGGCGTGCGCGTGTTCCTCGTCGTTTGTCCGGTGGCCGTGCTGCTGGTGGATTTGCAGCAGCACACATAGCGAGCGCGAGCACGCAGGTGAGTCCTCGTGTCATAGGTAGCCCGTGTCCGTATAGAGGTTCGCGGCGTACCTACGATACCTACACACCCATCGGCGAGAACACTCCGAAGAACTGAGCGTACGTGTCAGGTACACGCGTACGTGTTCGTTATACAACTTTTCCAGCAGTCACGGAGGCGTAGAGGTGAGCCGGTGGCTTGTGGACGATCGAAAGTGGGGGAACAGAATGCGGAATAGCCTAGAATGTGATGTGAGCGCTCTCCATAGCCCTCTCTCTCTTTCTCTCTCTCGCACAACCTCCCTCTCACCCTTACCTACCCTCTCTGTTGATCTTCCTCTAGCCAACAGCTCACTCGTGTATCTTTCTTCCTCTCTCGTCCTGTCTCGTCTCCTCTCGTCGCTCTTACTTTTTATTTCGCTCGCTCCTCTCGATCCTTAACGCCTTCCTTTTCCGTCATTATGCTCGACCGGGATCATTATACATGCCCCTCGCACCTTTGGAAATGTCAACAGGGGATGCCTCGTTAATTGGATAAGGGCGGTACGCGGACCCGACTCCGTTCCTCTTCGATGTCCTTTCACAAACTGGCGCGACCCTTTCTGACTTCGAACCGAGAACGTACCGTGACCATTATTCGGGGAAATTCGTTTATTTTACAACGAAATCGGTATACGCACACGGTCGGACCTGGTTAAGTGAAATCTCGTTGGTTTAGTACTCCTTCTTAACACCTTCGCTGCGGGTGACGTACACGTGCGTTGGTTGTTTCTATTATTTTTCAGTTTTCATTTTCGTTTGTTCGCCAATCGTATTAGGCAACGGTTACTATGGATGCGAAGTCAGACGAAAATATGTTACCACAAATATATGTTTTTCAAAATAATCATGTTAGAACGTTCGTAAGAAATTTTGCATTAAAAAAAATATCATAGTTGCAGCTCTCAGCTAACGGCTACTTATTTTCGTCCGCAGCGAAAGTGTTAAAGAGGTATCTCATTTGTCCGGTTTCTCGCTTCCAACGTACTCGACTGTATAAGGAACTTACCACAATTAATATCGTTAGAGAACCTCGAAGGGTTGCAGTCGGTGAAACGTTGGATCGATCGCGATATAAAATGCAGGTTGCTTCCGGCGATGCGATGACGACGAGAAGCTAATCCCCTCGATCGTCGACACAGGAAAAAATTCGAGAATCCTCGCCTGTTCTAAGAAGCGAGATCGTCGGGGGTGAAAGGTCTCCCGTGGAAAAGCTCGAGTCGGTCCGTGAACAGGTGGCCCACCTGCCAGGATACCGCCGTGAAAAGGAAGCTCCGAAAGATCTCTCGAATATCGGGATAACGCGATTAGTGGAACCGGTGGACCGCGGGGCGTGATTTTACACGACGGGGGTACCACGGTTCCCTCGGCTTCGCCCGAGATTTATTCGGAGTTAAGTAACTCTAACGCGATCACGATCCCAGATATACCGTGGCTAAATACGAGCATTAATCATCGCGCGAACCTCGCTCTGGATTGATTTATCGGACGTGAACGCGAACGTCCACCATTTTCCGTCGTCGTGATGGAACCTTCCTAGTCCGTTCGTGATTATCGTTGCGCAATTGGCGTTATGAATAAGGTGGCCGATAAAGACAGCTATCGACAGGGAAAAGAAACGAAATCATCCGCGTCTATGGGTTTCTTATCAATTTACGTGCTTTTAGGTGTATAAATAGTCCGGCAACAAACGACGCAACGACGTCGAGCCCGCCGATCAACTTTCGCCAGGGAGTTCTTTTTCTCTTAATTATCGCACCAGAAATAATAGAAGGAACTGTTTCGAACGATTACACGGTTCGGTGGTTTCGAACGACGCACAGTGGCTAATTTTATAGATCCAGGTAGACAAAATGAAAATACTAATTATGGAAACGCTCCTGAATCCTATAAATTCATTTAATATATATCGTAAAATGTCTAACCAAAAAACAAAAACAAATAGGTAACAAAACATTCAAGATTATTATTGTTAGATTACGATGCGTAAATATGTATAAAAAGCAAATAGCGATAAATAGACCGCGGATCTTTATGCAAAATAAAATCTTTGCAAACGTACTTACGAAAATTGAATCTCAATAGAAATTTATTTTCCTCTGCAAACATTATAATACGAACTTTACCTATACTATGTTTTTATATTATTGCATACAGTGTGGATTTTGTAGGTACTTGCGTATTCTAATTTCCTATAAGATCCATACAAGCCCGCAGTCTAGCGATGAAAAATTCATGAACATGTTTCTTAAGAAATTTGTCCATTCAGATTGTTCGAACGAGGCAACGGCCGTTACGTTGATCGATAAACGGAACGAGACCGGCGCGTTAAAATCCCGACTCGGAGTTTTCGTGAAACAGGGTCAAAAAGATTTCCGTTAATAACGCGCAAGTCGCGCAAGGGAATTACCACGTCGGTGTGCGACGCTCGCGAGCGTAAAGTCAGCGGGACACGTATCGGTGAAACGCTCACGTTCGCTCGTTCGTCTCTCCGCTCGTGCTGCAATAACGATGATATAGTAACGACCGTAATCCGATAATGGTAGTAACATTACGATAATTACAATAATTATTCAATAGCTGTTCAACGTATTTCAATGATACGCGTACACGAGCCTTTCGGTTAAATCTCTCGGCCCGTTTAAGTATGTTGTAACTCTGCCTTTGCATACTCCGACACGCGTACGAGAGTAACTGCCGCGTTAATATCCATCATCGTTCTTACTTTTCAACCTTATTATTTGGTTCGCCGAGCCAAGTGGAATCCGTTCGCGATTGCGATCTCTGTACGGCGATCGAGGACGGTCGCTTCCTATTCGATCTCTCGAAACCTTTGCGTTGGAAATGTTTACGAAGATTCGTCGTACTGAAAAAATGGTGAACGAACGGTATCCAGTTCGTGATAATAATAATAATAACGATAATTCGTTGGACGGAGCGAGACGGGACGTCGATCGACGAGTCGATAGATTTTCCTGAAACGTTGGTGAAGGTGAAAAATATGCGCGCTCGGACAATAAGCGCGTTAAGGATGGCCAGGATCTACGCTAACGTCCGCTGGCAAACGCGGTATATTATATCGGTCGGTGGTTTTCCGAATGGATGGTTAATGGCGCGGTGGGCCGACGCCGGTGTCCAGGCACAAAATTAGTGGTCACAAATCAACGACAATACGACCACCATTGTGTCCCTCGAGCTAGGTGGATCTGGTCCATCCAAAACGAGGCCCACCGCGCGCGTCTTCTTCCTTCTCGTCGCTGTAGTTCCTCTTCTTGCCCATGTTCTCAGGCTCACGTTCAAATTTTTCGGGAAAACTGTCGACCGTCAGGAAAATTTACTTCTTCTTTAAATCCGATACTGGATAGATCTACACCGAACCTACTCGAGGAAAGTTTATCCCGAATCGTTCGATCGCGCAGGCGCGCAACTTTGGCAAGTATCCCGATGTTCTCCGATGACGAAATCGGCCATTAGCGAAATTCCTGGCACAGGGGATTCTAATGGCGGTGCGATCGTTGCGCAACGAGTTTGGCATGCAGTTCGACGCACATGCAACTGTATGATTTCAGTGACATATACGATGACATTGTTTGCCGCACGGTCTGAAAGAGGGTCGTATATTCTCGGAAAGGTTATGGCGCATCCTTTGAAATTCTGACATTTCACGATTGTTTTGCGCGTAAAAAGCCGGTCAATCCGCGTGGACCGATGCTCCGTCATGCGTCATGATTTACCGACGTACCGCGTTGAGACTTGGCTCTTCGGGTTCGCTCCGCTTTCGAACAAATCCTTCCAGCCTTTCTAACTATTCGTTGAGCAAACATTTAGAATTTACGATACCGAACCGCGTATACGAAACGGTGCACGAATAGAAAAATAAAAAAGCAACCGTGTCGGATTAACTTCGATCACGTTTATCAAGTTCTTGCTCTTTAGGAGTAGATCGATATTTCCTAAAGAAAAGAAAACATGCGCGTCGATTCTTTATAATTTACGCGAAGAATATAATCTCTTCAAACGGTTCAAGTTTAAAGCGGTCGAGTAGATAATTAACGCAGCACCGGTCGAGTTCGAACAACATTTCGCGAGTCTTTTCTCCCGATTCCGAGATCGACGACGCGGCGTATTCTCTCGTTGGCAAAAACCGCCGGTTCGACGGCACCGAATCGCGGAACCGCGCGACCAAGGATTCGTCCTCGTGAAAAATTCGCGAACGGGATTCCGTAACGCTGTCGGAACACGCACGACCTCGCTCGACTTTAATCTCATTAATGCACCTATTAATAAATTAACCGCGAGCGTGGTCTTTGTAACGTAGCGCTTTCCGGGTTTCAGTCGTCGGGGAGATATGCAATCGTTATTACTGTCTCGCGCATTACGCTCCGATAAGATTGATTACAGTCCATTCTATGATTGGACGAGTATCGATCTTCGATTCCGTTTCGGCCAGGACACGACTAGTAGCTCCCTTACAGCATCTCCTTTATCTTTCGGAACTGTTGCTGTTCGGGCCAGTGAATTTTACCTGAATAAACTCTTGATGTGTATATTCTAGAGCAGCCCTGGCTAGAATTGTGATTTTCAATTTGTATCGAAACCTTTGTTTCTCGTTGTACATGTGCAAAAAATATTGAATAAATAAAAATTTGCACGTGTCATTGCTATAACGCGCGAGTGCGATTACGAATTCCAGTTCCATATCTGATACCTACGAACGTCAAATGTTACGCGAATGAATCGGTTTTGATAGGCAACCATCAGTAACGTTCATTTGTAATTCGAATACAGTTATAATACAGTTATAATAAATGAATAAAGAGACAATCCGCACGTTTTTGCTCTTACAATTAGCAATAGAGTAATCGAATACAGATGATTCGCTTATACAATTGTCCTTTTCGATTTTACGTTTTTTTTTTTTTATATCTTTTGTTTTCTTCCCGCCTCTGTACACTTCGCTTCTTCCCTTGTTTTTCGATTTAACCGACTCGACTCCTCGCAACGATCTATCGAGACGTTTCGATCCAATATCGATTCCCAACATATTATATTTGTTAACGTAATGTTAATGTTATCTTTTGAATATGTATTACTAATATGTTTACCTAAAGTGGGGCCCGCTGTATCGTTACGCGTGTTCGAAGTGGCCCGTGAAACTGTTCGAGTTGACCAGGCCTGTTCTAGAGTAAACGTAGAGCAAATTTATATTAGACTAATTGCGAAGAAATTAATTATTTCGAAAATAATCTTTAAAGATGAAGTTGGTTTCGAACGTAAACGGTGTTCGTTGCGACCGCTGGCAAATAAAAGGTTCGCCGGAAAAGTGTGACGAATCTCGAGGACGGAAAGAGAATAGTAGAAACCGAAGTCTCGAGGGCTAGGGGTTCGGTGGAAATCAAATAAAGCGTACGTTATTGACTCGCGCAGACCAAACAGATTACACGGTCCTTTCCGGAGTTATTGGAAACACGATGGAGACGCGCGGGTGTTCTCGTTTAAGCGGCTCGTTTCGTCTACCTGCCGTCCTATCGACGGCTCATCTACGCTGCGAGATTTAGCAGAAGCGCCAGAGGAACCGAGTGTCCCATCTAAAGGACGCGAGTCCTGGGTATTAACGTCCCGCTGGGATTCTATTTCTTCTGATCGCATCTCGCGTTGCGTCGCGTCGCGTCAATTTCGTGATCGTCGATGGGACGGATCTTCGGGATTCGTTCCTATTGGCGTCGAGCCACGACAATTTTTAACCGACTTCGAAAAGTAGGAGGTTAATCAATTCGACATGTATGTTTTTTCTGCCTTCTTCTCGAACCGTTTTTCCGTGTTTGCGTTGCGCGATCGATGGCATCTGGGTCTGGGACGAAAGGTGAAGACCAACGCCGGAAAATATCAGGATCGCGACCAATCGAAGGGTCGAACTCGTTGGAGTCGATCCGTCGACGAGGTTCGAGTCCACGAGCAAACGCGACTTTTTCCACGCCTTTGGGCGGGAAAATAAAACGAGAGGGCAACAAGACGTTCGTTGCGATGCGAAGGAGGCAGTCCGTGATGAATACGTCTGGTGTTCGTTTGCGAGTAAAGGCTGATTGGAGCTTACCGGTCTGCCGGTCGACTACCGTCTAATCCGTCTCCTATCTTTCCGTTCATCCTTCACCCATAATTGTCTTATTGTTGTTCGTCTAAGCTGGAGGGATCAGCGGCCGCCAGGAATTCGTCGAACCGAATCGATTTCCGTTTCTTTCGCGAAAGAATGACGCGATCCCATCGACGAATCGATCTCCCATTGAAACGTTCGATCGGTGCTATCCCGTCGCTCCCGTTCTAGCCCGTTTCATCGGCTGCTACTTCAGATTTAACGATCTCTCAATGATACTCGATATTAAACCCGAAGGAGCATGCGCTCGCCGCGGAAGATTTATCTCGTCGCTCGCGAAGGACGCGCGCGCTTCTCGATACGGATTAAATTTAAAACGGTTACTCGTTAGGAACGCGAGACTCGCAACGGCCGATCGTTACTCGCGCGCTGTACACGATATTTCGACTAGCATTCTATTTTTTTTTTTCAAAAATATTCTGTGTCACGTCGAAGCAGACCTCGGTTACAAGGAGGATCGCGTGCCGTCGCGCATCGACCTTCCGATACCGGAAGACGTAGAGTGCGTAACTTTAATAACCGACCCCGTTTATTTTTCGGTCCGCGAAGGAATACTCGCGCCGCGTGTTCGGTTGTGCGCGATAATCGACCGAAACGATCTCGGTTTAGAGTTTCTCCTGACGGCCGTAGCCGTAGATTTGTCATACGTTCGAACGGGAACGGCCAATAACGCGTTTCGCGTGTCGCTTCTCGCCGGTCCTCGTCCCATCCTGTGTGCCCCGCGGTGTACTGTTTTGCGAATCGAGCGGGGAATAGGCTCGGGACACGCGAATTTTCTCGATCGTGCCACGTGAACGCGCGCTCGGTTCTCGAGTTCTTCTTGGTTCTGTTGGAAGCGTACCAGTGGCGAGGACGGATCCAACGGAAGAGGAGCCAACGGAAGAAGTAGGTAAAGAGGGAGCGGAGAGGAGCCGAAAGGATAGGATAGGAAGGAGGAAGAGGATAAGGACGAGAAGAGAAAGGAGGACTGAGTCAGATGGAAACGTTGGTGGAGACGTGCACGTGTGCGTGTCATACTAGTCCACCCAGTATGTTAATTCGCACTGATGACCCCATCAGGAAACATGCTCACCGCTGAGTGGAGGAGCCGAGTTTTCGTTTCGTCCGTTCCTTGTGCACGCGCTTACGGTCGCGCGTGTCCGTGCACACGCACGGGAATATACCTGGCTGCCTCCGAACAATCGTCATCCCCGGCCACGGTTCACGCCCACGCACTTGCTCAAACATTCCAGCCGCACAAAGACCGCCAGGCTAATCGTAATGGAATTACTATCTGCTCATTAGGAACCATTAATAGCGGCGATTCCCTCATGCACCGACGTTTCGCGTCGCCGGCCCGATCCGAGTCGATCCAACGATCGATACATTTTCTAACGGTATGGGAGACGATCGAACCAAGAATTTAAACCGCGTATATTTTTGAAGGACCAGAGTCGAGAACAGAGTTTAGAAACTTGCGTTTCGTTGCGTACGACTCTAGAGGAACAGCAGACGCAGAGGCACAGAAGAGGAAACGGTATCGATGTCTATCGATAGATAATAATAATAATAATAATAATAATAATACTTTATTTACGAGCAATATGCCCTTGATATCAAGTACAATGTAATAACTAGACTGCGGATCGTTATGGAAAATAAAATTTTCGCGAACGTCCCTACAAAAATTGAACCTATATAGGAATTTTTTTTATTCTGCAGATATTATAACGCGAACTTTACCTTTCAATCTTTTTTATATTCTCGCATATCGTTGCATTTTGTAGTTTCTTGTGCTTTCAAACTGTAAGTCGCAGTCTGATTGTAATACACGAGTGCCACTTTAATTATGTGCAATTACATTCGTTCAAATTACCATTACGATGCAAATGTTGTAACATGAACTTTACTTTCAATCTTTTTTATATTCTTGCATGTTGTAGGTTCTTGCGCATTCAACATTTTCTATAAATGCACAAATATCCGCAGTCTAGTAATAACAACGACAACAAGAATAACAAAACAAAAATGTAGACGATCGCAGTATCTTACGATGTAACGTGTACAAACTAGATTGCGCATCCGGAAAATGAAACCGTGCAACGCGCGTTGTTATCAGCCCTTTGCTCTCGATAGTACGGCCCGTATCGAACAGAAGCTGGCGGTTACTCGTCGCCTCGTCATCGATATTTTGCAACCGAGCCAACGCCGCGGTGGCGTGCGCGCTCCAACGAGACGTAGAATAATGAAATGTCTCGCGTACTTTTAGGTTAATTGCCGTGGATAATGGTTTCTTCGAAAGGCGCGATTTCAGTCGCTTCGCGCGCGAGGCGTGGGATCGACGACGAGGGACATCGGTTTTTATCCGTTTCATCTTTTTCACGGCGCGATATGGATATCGAAAACGACTATTCCATTAAATCGTTGTTATTACGTGTCACGTGGAAAAATATTGATTTGACGTGACGTATTAGCCGCGTAAGCCGAGGACTTACCGTACGAGAATATTCGCTTCCGTAAGCAACCTCGAGCTGCCCGCGTTTGGATAATCGAACGTCGTTATTACACTTTTTCTCCGGCGACGGTACGATCGATGCGATCAGCGAAGGGATGAAGCGATCAATTTATACCGATGAATGCAATCCCTGACGTAAGTCGCCGCGGGATGACGTTCTCCGCATCGTCATACGACACCGTCTTCGTCTTCCCGAGATATAATCGAATTCTTCGTAGCGTAGAATTTTCCAATCGCTACCGTCTCGGAGATCGAGATCTCTCATGGCTACGGGTTCTCTGGGACGAGTAACTTCGGCGCCTGGATGCAGCTGATCGGAATCGAAAATGAAATCTAACGTCGATGGTCGCGTTTCCGGTGCATCTGCCGCGAAAACATCTCGCGTCAGACGTTTCCCGGATTTACAGCTTCCACGCGTTAGATACTTCCGTTTGTGTCGTTCGCAACAAAGTCACCTTTTGCACCGAAGTCAAAACTAGAGATAGCGAGAACTGGTACTTTTGAATCGCGAGTGAATCAATCACGTTCGTTCTCAATCACGATGATTTTTCACAGTGATTCGTGATCGCTTCTCTGATCGGTAGAGAACATTCTTTTCACTTTTCACGAATTATGTTGTTCTTAATGAACAACATATGTATATATCACGAACTGCTTCTGAATTCCGAATCACTGTTAGTGATTTTTCACGCCATTCCTAGTCGATACCTCGCCGGTTCGATGGCGGATCCGTCCCTGGTGGAAAGTGCGGCGCAAATCGAATTCTGCATATTTTCAGCGCGTTAACTGCTTCCACGTTATACTTTTGTGGAAATGCTCATTTACATGAAACGCGGTCGCGATTGAAACGAGATACGCCTGAATAATTATACGGGACGCGTCGCTGCACGAAATCAGAGATCGGACGGTCAACGGCCGCGCAATTTAAGAAAAGAAGAAAGTAGATGGGATCTCGAAGCGTTTTACGGCTTGATCCTGTCCAAGAGATCCAGGTGTCGGCTGTTTAGCGCTTCTAATCGTTTCATTGATCCCGCGCCGGATCACCGATCGACGCGGACTCCATCCTGTGAATTTTTAAGGAAAAGTGTACGCTAATCCTGCGTAATCTGTCGCCGACCACCTTTTTAAGCACAAAATTCAATGATAATTTTTCGCTCCGTAACGAGATCAGGGACGAAAAGGTACAGTCACTTCTGACGTCATAGCTAACGACACACGCATCTAACTCTGCATACGTCGCATACTCATAGATCAGGCTCGGATGAAACAAGTACCGCCCAGTTTCACCCGGAGAGTCCTTTTAATTCTCGAAGAACGTATGTCACCTACCACGCGACATCGCCATTTTTCGTATCGAACTTTTCTTCTTTCTTATCGAGTCTGTACACTGAACTTTTCTTCCTTCTTATCGAGTACAGGCAAAGAAAGTTTGTGATGGGCAAAACCCTAGGCTTCGAATAAATCTGAAGTTTGCCGATGCGTTTGTCTCCTTCTTTGAAAAATGTTTGTTGCAAATAGAGTATTTGGCCCGTTCAGTTTCGATCGTAAAATACATTTACCGATCGACGTCCCGTTCGGTGGGTGACTCACGAGCCGAACGATTGTTTTTTGTTCGATTAATTAGTTGGATAGATTGACCGCGAGCGAACGGTCATCGCGTCGTCACGCGTGTTCGTATTGTATATCCTGTGCTCTCTAATTATTAATAAAGTATAATTGCAACAATGTTCAAAAGAGGAAACGAGACAAACCTATATCGGCGAACTTCCGATTTATTCGAAGCCAAGGGTCTTGCCCATCTCTGGACCGTGCACGTCGATCGGAACGACGGATTTAGATTCGCGCGCGAACGAGCGTGCACGCACGATTTGGTCGCGCGAGTTTGCGAGTGGAACGTACCGATCCAGAATGCGACTATCGCTTTCGACGAAGGTTCCTCGTTCCAACCGGTTCTTCTCGCTGACACCGTATCCAGACCCTGGTAATCAGCTCCGTGAATTCTTACGCTCTCGGATGCCGATTCGTGAACTCTGTCTTGTTTCCTTTCGAGTCTCGTCTGGCTCACTTTCAGCCGTAATAGACCAAGGATCCGTCGAGATTCATCGGTAAGGAAAAGGCAAGGAGTAAGTAAGATGAAAAAGACTACAATCGAATCGATCGTTACACCCTCTTTTCGTTAGGAGTTTAGGAAAATGCATAAAATTTCTTGAACACCCATATTTTTTAACCGACTTCGAGAAGAAGGAGGTTACTCGATTCGACATGTACATTTTTTTAGTACGGCGAATAAAGTCGTCGAATAAGTAAACGAGTATATTCGTACTCGGTTCGGTGTCCGTTTCCTCGAATCGAGGACACCTAACGAGAGAAGCATCCTGATCGGTCGCGTTGGTCCTGTATCGGGAACGAAAACGAGAGACACGAGAGGCAGAGGTCACGGCGCAATAAATTTTCAGCCGAATCAATAAAGGCGGCTGTGATAATTAGATTCCTCTAAAAGCAGCCGGGGGAAGAAGTGTGCGTGAGAAGGGGGTGTGAGAGGTGGTTCGAACGGTGTCAAGCGTGGCTCGTTTATTTTCGGTGAACACGATCAAGAGGAGGCACACGGCGCGGCACGGCTCTGGACGCGTTGGTGCTGGTAGGAGAACACGAACCGAACCGAACCGAACCGAACCGAACCAGAACCGAGAAGCCAGTGGATCAGGATTATTCGGATAGGCCGTTGTCGCGTCCTAAGGGAGTAGGTAGATTAGCCACGGTCCGTGAAAACGGAGCAAACGAGAGTGGTCCGCGAGCAGACGAGCTGCGAAAGGGTAAAGGGAGAGCTTCGACGGTGGAACGGGCCCCGTGGTTCCAGATTCAGGATCGGCGACGGTCAGGTAGCGGTAGAAGCGTAGAACGATGCCAACCCGCGTCCGTGTCCGCGTTCGAGTCGCGTCCACGTTCCGGACCCGGGCCGCGCGTCCTCTTCTCGTATTCCGCGCCTCCTCGCGCCTCCTCGCGCCTCCTCGCGCCGCTTCCAACGAGCCGGCTGATTTATGGCGGCCATTCATTCTAATCGTCCTGCATCTCACAGCCCGGAGCAACCCTATCTACCGTCCATAGCCGCGCTTTTCGAGACACCGCCCCCGGCGACCCGTAGCTAATTGAATACAAAAATTCGAATATTTAGTCAAGCCCATAAACCATTTAATTAACGAGACTCTAACGGCCGTCTGCTCTCCGACCCGTTTTCGAACCTCGTAAATATCCTCGCGTTTCCATCGCCGTATGTAGATCCCTCGATTGGCCTCCTTCCACCCTTAGATCGCCCTTGGTCCGTCTCAGAGCTACGCTCCAACTTGCAGCCTCCAAGTTTCTGCAAAAAGTAGCCGATCGAAGGTAGCCGATCCTTTCTTATACAAAGTTTGCTTTCGATACAAAGCACCCGTCGCCAGCTCAGCGACGGTGGATCGCCTCGATCGGCCTCGTTGCACCCTTAGATCGCCCTCGTTCCGTCTCAGAGCTGCGCTCCAAGTTTCTGCAAAAAGTAGCCGATCGAAGGTAGCCGATCCTTTCTTATACAAAGTTTGCTTTCGATACAAAGCACCCGTCGCCAGCTCAGCGACGGTGGATCGCCTCGATCGAATTGCGAAACGGTCGGGGGTGATCCGCGACTGAAAAATGTCAGACTCGTTGTGCGAATTTATTTGGAACGGTCCGAGCGCCCGCGTGGCTCGGTTCCATGGGGTGTAGAGCGCGGGAGTAACTAAATCAACGTCATCGGCGAGTTTAATTACAAGGGCATAGCAGAGGAGAAAAGTTGGTCCGTTGGTCCGGTGTGCCCTCGGGTGGTCCGCGATTTGCAGAAGCAAACTACTCGGTTCCGAGAACGAACTCCCTCTCCCTCTGTCTTTGTCGGAGCTCGCGTTGAAGCGTGTCTCTCGTACGCTGACGAATGTTGCCCCGTTCGTAGATCCGTTGGACACCCCCGCTGGAATATTAATCTGAAACGTTGTACCGTCAACAGCGGATAAATAATTGCCGTTGAAAAAATATTCTTTGTCTCGTTGTATCGTCTGTAATAGGTACACGGAAGTTCTAGAATTTTCAAGACGCTCGTTCGAGTAGTTTATCCCGTATGCAAATTTCTCAGCCCGATACGCTATCCGCATTGCTGTTCACGCCTCGTGGAAAATTCATCCACTTTTTTTTTTTTTCTTTCGAAAACTGACCATGAATCGATAGAACGTTCGATTATAAAAGCACCATACCGGTTGCGTAATCTACGGAGTAAGTCTGGATTTTACTTACTCCACAGTTTTACTTACTCGCCTGCTTTAAATTGCCTACCGACCAATTTACATGTTAATCTTTCGATTGAAACTAAATTACAATCGTGTTTCGAAACATAACGCTGAACGTTGTCGGAAAAGTTTAGAATATCAAGCGAAGGTAATTATTCGAATCGATACGGTACAGTCGAAGAATTTCTTAACATTCGTGCCCATTAGCATACTTGTTTACTCGGATGATCGGTCGAGTAATCGTCGATGCGTTTACGATTTCGTTCTTAGCATTTTAAAAGCGTTTCCGTAAAATCGAACTGGAATATTGGTGTAGTTAGACTCGTACGATCGATCGAGCCGTGTCAGCACTTGTAATCGCGTATTAAAATGAAAAACGAGATAAGAAACCAGCCAACGCACGGCTATCGATTAACACATTTTACGTATGTACGTGTTGCAATTAATGAATACTAATCGATCTAAGCGAGAAACCGCGTGAATATTAAAACGAGCGGACAATAGTTTGCAGATATGCTCCCATGATTTATCTACGGTAGCTGATACGAACAATAGCTGAACAGTTGAATAAATCATTACGGGAGAAAACAACATTTTGCATCGATATCGATCGGACAGTTTGTTCAGCCGAGGTATTGCCCTTAGGGTTGTTTGCAAGATTGAATTTTCTGGAAGTATGCACGTTTTAAAAACGTACCGTACGACTTTCGTAACGACATTTGAACAGCTACAAAAGTTGCGTTAACGAATCGCATGGAATGGCAGCACTTAATTAGGTATAAATA
Source organism: Hylaeus anthracinus (assembly GCF_026225885.1). Lineage (NCBI taxonomy): Eukaryota > Metazoa > Arthropoda > Insecta > Hymenoptera > Colletidae > Hylaeus > Hylaeus anthracinus. Next base: position 12,664,090 of record NW_026535289.1, read on the forward strand.
TGTGTAATTAGTCGTAATAACCGGTTTATGGACCTCTAGTAGCTCGGAGTAGCAATAATCGTGACGATTATCATTGTAGCGACTATAAACGGGCGGTATAGAAAGGATTGATATTAATTTGTCGTTCGTTCTCGTATTTGCCTTTTTTGTTTCATAATTCTTTCGAAGGTATTCCGAGCAAATGCGTTTCTTTGCACGAGGCTCGAGCTGCACGCGACGCCAGGGAAACGATTACCGTCGCCTCTCTGTTCGTTTTTTTTTTTCTCGCATTACAGTTTTCTAGTCGTTTCGATAAGAATTCTTCTCGCCGCGGCTAATCGCGAAACTCAACCTTGCGATCATTTCTGACTTTGATCTCTAAAATAATTTCGGTTCAAATTTACATTTTGTCGCATTTCATCGGGAGGAACTTTTTGTAGAGGAATGAAATCATAGTAGATCGTTAATTTTCCGTGAAAATCTTGGATAACAGACGAAAATAATAAAAGAATCGAATGCGGTAGATCGGGAGCCGGATTGCTTCGTTTGTCGACTAAAAGCTTTTAGGCGAGAGTTGTGTAGGGTAGCGCGAGCGTAAGGACAGCTAGAAATAGGCTGGAGAAGGATGGGTCGATGAGCAAGGGACGGAGAAAGAGAATCGTATAGAGGTCCGAGACTGGAGAACAGAGGACAGAGGATAGAGGACAGGAAAGTGAGGGAGGTAGATCTCCGGAGGGATGAGTTTGCACCTAGAGCCGGCGGACAGCCGGCACGCGAGGTCGGCACGAGAACTATGGAGGAACAGGGGCCGGCCGCCCTATCGGCTCGTTTAATTAATTAAAAGTGCATTAGCGGGGGTAGACGACTTTACAGGGGGTTCCTAGATACGTGTGTAACGATCCTTCGACCGGAACAGCCGCGCTATTACTTTCGTCAACACGAGAACGCCTCCGGAACAGACGTTCCCATGACGTTTTCAAACCGACTGATAGACCGATTAAGGGACCTGTCTACCTCGGAGATCGAAACAAATGATTTTATTGTGACTCTCTCGAAAACTTTACGCTGAAACGATTACTACCGAAGTCGAACGACCAGCAATTTGATAGTTATCGGAACCCAATACGTACGTAAACCTGTACGTAACTCTCGAACCCAGCATTTTTCAATCTTCACATCTCGATATCTCGATGTCGATGGTTAAACGGTAGCCGAACGGCGGAATCCGAAAAACGTGGAAACGTCTCTACGGGTCGTCCCGATTTCTGATCGGAGGCGAGCGGCCGTATTATCGGGATTACGGCGAACAGAGCAGATAGAATCAAAGCACCAGGTGCAAATTACAAGGGGGATGGCCAGGTAGCACGGAAGTTTGACGCGCTACCAGCTGACTGGCCTGCGAGCGAAGCGTGTAATCACGCTAATGCGGCACGTCGTTGGTAAGAGTGATCCCGGTTTCGCCACAGGGATCACCCTGGATCGACTTTTCAGTGACTCATGCGCGTCATTGCGTAACTACTCCGACTCGATAACGATAATCTTCCTCCTCTTGCGAGCAGAGCGCGATCGTCGATCATCCGTGCGCGTACCAGCGGCGATCGTGATCACAGAGGACGAGCGAGACGACGAATCATCTCGGCCGCTCCACCTGGGAATTTAATAAGGTACGATAATGAAACGGTCGGCGCAAAAAGTACACTCGGTCGAAGCCGATGCCGCGCAATGCTCGTGAAAAAGTTAAACGATCGCTTGGCTCGTTCCCTAGCGCGTACCACTCGAATTTCAGGGCGGGAGGAACGCGTCGAAGCTAGGACGAGGAGGCCACGGGATACTTTGGACAATTTTTAACGGGAGGAAAGTCTATCGAATCGAACAAACGTCTTTAACACTTTCGCATGATATTGTTTTTAATGAAAAATTTCTTACAAATGTTCTAATATGATTATTAGACTGCGGAGCTTCAGGCAATTATGGGAAATTTACGGGAAATTAAACGAAAATTTAGCCAAGGTCCTCGTGGATACGGAAACGTGGACGATTGGCTGATAACAGCGAAAAAGCTCGGAGAACGGTTCGATTTAAGGGCAATTTGTCGTTGGGAGAAGATTTATGCATTCGCGAGAATGCGCCGCTCGAGTAATATACGACACGTGGTTCTTAATGAGGGGAGTGGATCCACGGGGATGCGCGGATCGCGTGAGACGACCGTCTAACAATGAGATCGATGATGAAGCGGCAGGCGAACCGAGCCGAACAGAGCAGCCCAACGGGGGCAAAAATAAACTCGACCGGTTGTCTGGTCGACCGGCGGACCGGTCGGAGGTCAGCCACGCGACTTCACGGTCGCCTCTCTCTTCTTTGGCTCGCGCTCTTTCCGTCCCGAGTCTCTGCTCAATTTGCGTCACATTTTTTAGTTTTACAAGTTCGGGACGGCGTTACAAAACACCGTATGTTGTCGTATATCACTCATTCGACGCGGTAATTCTTTTTCCTAGAACTAGAACTACGGTGCAGTGCCTCTCTTTTCCGAATTAAGATTATCGGTGATCCAAAATGTCGGCGTGGCTATCTGGAGCAAGATCTGAATCATGTTACATGGCAGTGTCCGCTATTTGACAATGAAAGGAATGACATGGTACAGAAACTTTGTCGGCTCGATTTACGCCCTCCTACATAGACCATGTATCCAATCCTTGTTAATAATTTTCAAATTTCTTAAAAAACACGATGCACATCCTTGAATATAAGACTTGAATGTAAATTTCTTTAGACAGTATGTAAGTGTATATTTTCATCTAATATTGCTAGTAACAACATCTAATATTGCTAGTAGGGGGTTCTATAGCTTAATAAAAAAAAAAAAAAAAAAAAAAAAAAACTACGGGTGCAAATACCCTTGCGATCTTATATCCTCGTTTTCCGTCCTAGCGACGGGTACAAGGTTAGACAAGCAAAAATAGAAGATCCTTGAAGGATCCTCGAAGGTTTCGCATTCTTCTACTGCCAATTATTCCGTTCGTTTTATTTTCTTCGCTGACCTTCCGACCACCCTTATCTAACGTATCCTAAGTAACGTTGTTTTATGAACTACGGTTATCCTTGGATAAGTCTGCCGCGTAAAAAGTGTCGATGAATTCGAACGGCACGCCGCGAACGCTTTTCGGAATTTCGTGATATCAATTGCTACTTACGTCTCGACTCGTTCGTGCGAGTGCAACTACTATCGATTTCAAAATAACGAAGCTACCGATTGCGACGCAGTTCGACTTTTCGTTCAGCTGAAATATCCGACAAAATTAAAGATGCACATACACGGGACCAACGTCTAACACTGGAGAGAACCACGTAAGAAACTGTCGTTAATAACCAACGGTTGATGCGACGTTAAATATGTAATAAAAAAAAAAAAAAAATTTTCGAACAATTATCGACCGTATCTCGTTGATCGATTCGACCTGGACGTTCGAGACCGAAAGGTATCCGAAGCGAAATTGCAAGCAACGCGTAACCGCGCGGAATTAAGTCAGCCGGACATTCGGTAATGTTATCGTCGAGAATGATCGAGGGTTTCCTTCTTTTTTATGGACGTCTATAGGCTGATAGGCCGTTGACAGGGAAGTCGAGTCGAAGAGAATTCAATTATGCCGGATCGCCAGGGATCGACAACCGTGGAAGGAGAACGGTGGCGAGCGTGGTTCCCCCTTTTCCGTGGGCAAACAGCGTGAAACGGTATCGCGGGGCCACGCGAGCAGCGACCCTTCAGGGGGGGTTAACGGAAAGGTTAAGGGAAGAGGGCCTCGTGGTTCGCCACTCGCTGACTAAGGTAACGCAAACTGTCGGCTGTCGACTGTCGGCTGTCAAACTGCCTGGTGGGAGGGCACGAAAGAACGAAGATGTGCCCACGCGCGCACGTGCCTTTTAATACGCCATAATGCGTTTGCATGTCCATATTCATTAAGTAATTTTCTGGGCTGAAAGTCACTGGCCCGCCGACTATTGTCATCGCTCGTACTTGACGAGGACGACGCGGTCCCGCTCCACCGCGTCCAGCCAGGATTTCGTTCCTTTCGAACCTTTGCGAAAATTTAGAGCGATACGTTTCCGAAACGCTTGTTTTATTCTGCTTGCGATATTCTATTCCGCTTGATTCGTTATTTTATTATTATTTAACGAGTGCAACGTCGAGCGAAATTGATATAGGTCCTCTCTTTGAGACGGTTCGGACGATCTGATTCAAAGGGAAAAGTAGGTTTATAGGTTCGGAAAAGATAGGAAATGGAAGCCAAGGAATCATCGTAAGTTTAGTGGTCGTCAGAGGAGAGGTAGCGAAGTCGAGGTCCGGGATGACTATCGAGGATGAAATCATCGGTTATCGAAGGAAGGAATTTGAAATTTATTTATTTCAATATTCACAGGCGTAAGCCATTATAAAATTGACACGATAAAGCAAATAGTAAACAACGATAGTTGACAGTTGACAAATAACAAATATACATAAATATTAACAAACAATCAAATCGAAGTTAATGCAGATGAGTCGCGGGATTACCTATAAAAAGCGTATGCAACCTATGTTTAGTAGTGGAGTTTAGTCGTATGTTTAGCGGAGCCAATAAACAAGTCGCTGTACGAACCGAGTCTATTAACTGTGAAATGTTTGCTTGCTGGAGTTTGACGGAGGATGAGAAGAAGACAGAGCTATCTTAACCAAAGGAAATAAAAAGATTATGTTGGCATACAACACCGAGTTCAAATTTCAAAAGTAGAAGATCGACGAGAAACCGAGGGTCGAGATTCCGACTCGTTTCGATATCGCAGGCTGCGACGCGTCGTTTCGTCCTGGGATCCTTTGGATTCCCGTGTTTCATATTTATGATCTGCTTAACGCCACGAGCGCGGTGGGTCCGCGCGCATAAATTTCCGTGCCCTGTGGTTATGGTGAAATCACGCGGCGGGCCGCGTCGCGCGTCATTTTCTCCGTCGCAGCGAGGACGATTGTCTCGCGGTGTTCAAAGGGTACGCGAAAGAATAATTCGGATGACAGCAATTTGTTCGCCTAACGGTAACGCGGCGTACGCGAGGTCAGCGTTCCGGGGCGCGGTAACGTGGTCTCGTTCCATCTGCGATTTATTTTCCAACTGTTTATTTTATTGCGATACGTATCCGTATTACGGGCGATATGCACTTGATATCAAAGACAGAATAAAAAAAAAAAAAAAAAAATTGAAATAGGAAAAGAATCAGAAAAATGGAGACAAGCACAGTGTGTCATCACTAGACTGCGGATCTTTATGCAAAATACAATTGAACCTAAATAGGAATTTATTTTATTCTGCAAACGTTGTAACATGAACTTCACTTGAACCTAAAAAATTGAACCTGAATAGGAATTTATTTTATTCCGCAAACGTTATAACGCGAACTTTACTTTCAATCTCCGTTATATTCTTGCATATTGTTTCCATTTTGTAAGTTCTCGCGCATTTAAATTTCCTATAAATCCATAAAGATCCGCAGTCTAATCGTTACGTACCACGTTCGGCTAGATTACGCACACGCAAAATTGCTACAACTGAATTCTTGAATACCAAAGTCGATTCATGTAGGAACGATCAAGAGGAGTTGCTGCGATGTTATGAACACGGATGCGTGAATAAAAGAAACAAGGTCTAATAAAAGATAAAAAAATGGTGTAGTACAACGAAATCCGTTTAACGATCGGTTATAGAAAAAATTCAAAGTTACGGTTAAAAGCTGAACAAATATATAGCAAAACTTTGGAAACTCTGTGTTTTTTCATTCCGCTATAAAAAATTCCGAAAAAACCTTAAAAAAAAAAAAAACGATCGTCACACGGGATGACTGTCTTAAGGTTGATTCTCGCAACGCATTATACGCTGTACATTAATTTCGATGTAACCGCGAAGTATCGTCCAATAATCGATGTTACAGTTCCGCAACGTTTCAGCTGCAAGTAAAGCGCGGTTTCGCGCGCGGCAATGAAATCGTGGAAGCAGCTCGCGGCTCGGGTTCGATAGCGTGACGACGATTTGTCGAGAAGCGATATCGCGGCGAGTGTCGGGGAAAGAAAGAATAATTCGGACGACGGCGATTTGTCGAGCAACGAGATAGGTCGCCGGTATCGGCAGGTATCGGAAATCGCGGCAGCTCCGACGGCTTCGGTCCTGCACGCCGTGCCTATGGACGTATAGACGCGCACGGTACACGTAGCTCGCAGCACGTCGTATCAACTGGGTGAACGAGGCAACCGAGAAGCCGAGTTCTGAGATCAAGTCACGCGTAGCCTAAAGAAAGTTGTTTAAAGGTCAGTGTAGCTCGACTTGCATCACAAATGCCAATCTAGTTACGAAATGTGTAGAGGGAACAATGATACTCTCGTGGAAAGTAATTCGTTCCCTCGCGCAACGTCTCCTCCTCGACGGATTCTACGCCGTCCTTCTCCGTTTCTCCGCGAAAAACTCGCTTTCCCACAGCTCCGAACGAGGCACGAGAACACTTCGTTCCGAGAAAGAATTATCGCCGTACTTTTATGCTGTGCGAATATTTTTTATTTATTTTGAAGCTCTTAAGACCCTGTAGGATCCATTTCGCTTTACAATTTTGACGATACAGTGTCGATACAAAATAACGTACAATTAAGAGACTATATTTTTAAGCGAATAGAACGCAGTCGTTTAGAAAGGAAAAGATTCGCAGGCAAGCTTCGATGTTCAGCTCGGCTATACATATATCGATGTTTAGGGGCAACTGAGGACCCATTTTATACAAGGACCTTAGCAGATCGACCCTTGGACCTTCGTACAATTCACATTGTCAAATGATGCGATTTAAATCCTCATCGCTTTGGCCACTCTACGACTACTGTTCGTTATCGTGTTTACACGTGCCAATGAAGCTGCTTTTATTCGATCAATTATTGATTACGGCTCCTTTGTTTTCTTTCCCAGAAGTAGTGCTCTTGCTGTACGAATAATTTGAAATTAGACTCTCTCGATAAAAAGTGAGCCGTTTCTTTTTCGTTTATGTCGACACTGACATTTTCGAGCTGGAAGTCTCGACGCCTCGACGTGCTTTGGTCCCGCGCCAGCGAGATCGAGCTTCCTCCCCTTTTCTCCGGGCCTTTCGAAGATTTCGCGAATTATGTATCTATCGGTGGGCCGTATCTCCCATCTTATTCATATCCGCGAAATAATGCTGAATAATTTCGCCATAAATACGCGGCGCGTCCACGTGGGCGTAAAGTAACGATAATGCAAGTAAATAATGGACGCAAGAGTTTTATTACCTAGGCGGCTGAATGGCGAGATAGAATCTACGTGTCCGCGGCAGTACAGCCCCCTCGAACGCTGGCCAACACAACGGAACGGAAGAGAAGAGGAAAGAAGAAAAGGAACGGAGACGAGCAGAGCTGAGACGAGACGAGACGGGACGCGTCGAGTCCTCCTCGGTCATTCGCGTTCGCCAGTTTCGGAGATTTTGTCGATCGAGAAGCTTCTTATTTAAAGAAGCGATAGGGGATGCACGTTACATTAACCTCTTTTCTCGAAATTAAATACTGTAGGACAAGCAAATAGGATAAGTGTATGAAGAATAAACGATAGGTGAAGGATAGGCTAAGAGTTACGATAAGGTCGCGACAAGGTCCTGCAGGCTGCAGACCTGAAGAAACGAGGGCTGCAACGCACTTCCTCTCTCAGGCGCATCGACGAAAGCGCGTTTTTGCGAAAAACTCCATAGACAAAGACGACTTAAAGCCAAGAGGGCGTTGGGTAGATTGACGTCATGGTAATCAGTCGATAGTCGTCGTCGAATGTAGAAAGTCGAGAGTCGTTAGTCGTCGCAGTCGTTGTACCATATATATTAAATATAAACTTTCATATTTCTAGTTCGATCGAACCTCGAACCGCTTCTTGTCACCGTCTAAACTTCCATCCCACAATACCAAAGACCCGGCGTGCTTCGAAAGAAGAACAGCCCGCAAAGTCTGCCGCTCGTTGCACTTTTGTCCGGGCCTTTGACTCGAAACGTTGATTTCTCTCTTTTCTTCTCCCGTTGTTTTCTTTCGCCGAGATACCGCTCTTCGTCGACTGGTTATTCCTCTCGCGCCCGTCGCTTAAATAAACTACCGACTCGCCTCGAACGGCATTACTGTCTCCCTTTACGACTTTATAGACGCGACTCCATTGTCTCTCGCTCCAAGCGAATTCTCGTTCCGTTCGTTCGAACTGTGCTCAAAGTTGCGAAATAGATAGTTATTCGATATATAGGTCATCGATCGGAGTAACAGCTTTTTATGCTCGCGCTATTCTACCTCGTCACCGCGATCACGAAACTTCGTGCTTCGATTCCCTTCTAGGGACTTCTCTGTGTGATTTATTTTTGTAGGTCTGTATCGTAGGTTCCGCGCAACATTGTCTCGGGTATTTTACTATCGCTCTTACTCGCTCGGTGGGATCATTTGGCGCTTAATCCTTAGCGATCACCTCGCGACATAGTTTAGACTCGGTTAAACGAAAAAAAAACAGAGTATACGGACGATAGCGTGCTCCATCGATGGGAACTCGAACGTTTGTTAACAATAAGGATAAAAAGAATCGATCAATTTCGAAGCGAGTCGACGGCACGGTGACGTTACGAGGAAACATACCGAGACATAAATCGCGAGCCGAATTTGCGTCTGAACTTAATCCTTGATTGTGCCACGCCTTCTCCGTTTCTTTCTTTACGCCTTCGTCTCGAAACTTTCGTCTCCCTTTCTTTCTTTCTGCCTCCTCTTCCTCGTGTAGTCGGTTCGGGCCACAGGCGTCGGCCATCTCGCGCCATCATTTAAGTAAATTACTGGCTTGCCGTGCACGGAACGACACTGTTGTATAGTCGCCATTATTTTCGTACAACGTTGCGCTCTTCCCTTTTCCAGTTCCGGTGACGCATGTCCTTCCCCAAACGTTCTCGAGGCTCGTCGAACCACGACGGAAACGAGCAACCGCGAGATCGTAGATACCAGGAACGATCCGTGGTTTTTCGATGTCTGGACGCGAATCGAGCGCGTCACGTCTTTTAACCTTTTCCCGAGTAAATATTCGACGAGGTTTTACTCTTCGACACGTTCGAGTTGCGGGAACGGAGCGAATCCTGCGAATCGAACGGAAAGACGACGGCGCGGGCTCGGAAGATCGGTCATCCTTGTCAGAAAAGCCTCGTAGCTTTCAAAAATGGCCGACATTGCGCGGCTGACATTTCCCTAAACGTCTATCGCGATAATACGGGTTTAGGTCAGAGGGTGTGGCCTCGCCAGATTGATTCGGCGAGCTCGCTTCTGCGCGCTACGCTTCGTTACCGCGAACACGTATGGCTGCTTTCCTTGTCACGGTTTTTCATCCATCTTTCTTGTCCCATTTGGCCCGAGACCCGATAAATAGACCGAACGATAAAGCTGTCGCTATATCGCCGTTGAATTCATCCGATGATTCGCTTTCGATAATTATGATATACGACGGGAGCCGCGGAGAAGGAGCGTTTCCGTTTCACGGTTGGCCACATCGGACTTGGACGAAATTTCATTCGAATAATAGACGTTGCATAAAAACAGAGGACGGTGATTTATTCCCGACGTTTATTCGATCGAATACTCGGATGGGTATTTTTCATTTGAAAAAGAAACTGCCGTGGACTGTCGCTCGGGGACGAAATTCCACGCTTTCTTTTACGGCCATCCGTGCTCGAGACTTCGTTTGTTCCGGCAGGTACCGCGTCACCACGCTTTCTTTCACACTTTTTCGCTTTATTCAGCGAACGCGCAACGTAGAAACATCGGTCCCGCGTTTAAGGAGAATATGGACGGCGACTAATGTCTGACCAGAACGTCTGACCAGTACGACTCGCGACTCCTGCAGGACCGGGTCAATTTTCTCAGGTCGATCGCACACGGGCACAACTTATCAGTTTCACACCGCTCCGAAACTAAATACTAAACTAAAACGAAATTAAAACGGTTTCCAACACTAATTTCCAATCGGTTGCGCCCGTGTGCGTTCGGCCCTACTTTGAATAATCTACGAAACAATAACGAAATCTCCGACTAGGTTTCCTCCATTTTTCTCATCTCTCTTTCGTCTATCATCCGTAGCTCGTTACGCTATGCAGAAGCCGTTGTTTCGTTTTCCCTGACTAGCGTACGTTCGAGTTCGGTATTTTTCGAGACAGGTAGGCGCGCGACTGCGATCGATTCCTCGTTCGTCTCGCGAGTCGGGGATCCCCCATCGAGGCAACTCGTCCTCTTTCCGCGATTCTCCTCTGTTCGCACGACACGCGGTCTGCAGGTCGATTTATAGCGCGTGTTTCTGCGAACGAGAGCGGGAATCGTTGGCAGCGTTCGCGCGTTTCTTTGATTGGCCGCGGAGGCCGCGATTGGTCGGAATAAAAAATGCTAGGCGGGTACGGTCGAGCGCGAGGCAACGCAGACAGAAACGTTTTTCATCTCGCACGGCAGTTACGATGACGACGCATTATCTATCGACGGCGTGGGTGTTCGTTCTCGCTCTGACAGACTCGAAAACGCATTATTAACACCGACGACCCTGGCTCTATGATTACGCGCATTAATAGCCGGATGGACGAACTTTGCTCGCGCTCCACGCTATTATTATTGCAGCGCGAATCGAGAGACACGATCGAGCGAAATCAAAGAGCGAAAAAAAGAGGCACGGGGGAGGGAGACCGAGGGTAGAAGAGAGTCGGATACCGTGGAATATCAAGCGGTCTCACCAGCTAATTTTTTTCGAAACGTTTGTTTACGAGGACTGTGGATCATGGTAAATGACAAGGAAAGCAGAGCTGCGCGCCTAACGCGGAAACGAATCCGCGTTAAAATATCGCTAAAGCGCGTAGCAACGTAACGATTTGTTCGTTAACGTCCAGAGGAATCCCTGGGAAAGCTTTGGCGAGCATTTCTCCATGTTTTCAACGGAACCCGACGATCCAAAGGCAGCATTTTGCGATCGTCGACGGTTATTTTCGATGCATCGCGTCCCGACCGAGGCGATATGCCATTTAAATATAATGTTTCGCGCGCAAGCGCGCATATCGTGCCTCGCTGCATACTCCTTTTCAAATTGCATATCAGGTACGATCGAGTGTTGCGAGTATACCAATCTTCCGACGATGAATAATTCATTGTGTAAATAATTCATAAATCACACTATAAGCTCGACGCACGGGGACCCCGAATCGTTCGAAAATTTCCGACCAGGTTCTTATTAATCGATCCCGTCGCTTTCCTTCGCGACCTTTTCGCTTCTGCGTGTCGATGGAAAATTTTACGCTCCGCCCCTGTAAACCTCGTTTTTCTTGCGATGTGACAGGTTCGCGACGTTTGTTCCGCGGCTCGCTGCAATGGAGATTCGCGAGGCACGCCGGCGATGGCAAATTATTCCATTGTTCGCGGCGAATTAGTTGCGTATGCCTTCGATAGCGCGTAATAAAACCAATAGTCGAGTCCAATTTGCTTCCTTTCGAGCATGCGTAGCTGAACGGATAACATAAATCGACCTTAACCCGAGCTGAAAATATTCCGACACAAATATTCCGTCAGCTGACCAATCTAAACATATTAAAAATAATATATAATAATATTTAATACGTTTAGATTGGTCAGCTGATGGAATATTTGTGTTGTCATCGGTAAATTTTCAGCTCGTGTTTTATTAAATAGAGGTACACGATCAACTAACTCGTATTTTAATCATACTCGGTGCCTCTCGACGTCACCTCGCTCCTCTTAATAAGTTTATCGCAATAAAAACGAAACGTTCGGCCAATGTTGATTCTCGCCGCGTTATTGGCAGTCCCTCGCGATAATACCACGAACACATCGCTCTGCAATGCGACAGGAATTCTTTACAGCTCGACAACTACATCGAGTCCCGGCGATCGCGCTTAAACATTCACGTTACGTATTCCATACCGTTCCGTTCGATCCGAGCCATAACGGAGACCTCCAGCCGCTCGAGGAAAATTCTCTGAACCGTGTTTTCGAGACAACCGTTTCTCCATCTCGCGAGTCGGTATTTTTCGACGGATGCAAAAATGTTTATTCCATATTCCGACCGCTGATGAAACGAGCTGTATTCCGCGATGTTTATATCGAAAATAGGTGAAATCGAAGCAAGGAAGGAAGGAAGGAAGGGTAGAAGATCGGAAAGAATGGTAATGGCATCGTGGTTGTTTGAGAAGGAGCGCGAAAGGGGCGTCGCGCCTGTTATATCCCGACGCATTAAAATATTTACGAATGTTGCACGGTCTGCGCGCGGAGTTGGAGCATTCGTCGTGAGCGTGGCACACGAGGGCGGTGTTGCGCGTGTACAAATCATGCAAAGAATGACGCGGCATCGGCTCCGCTCCCTCCCATCCTCGGGTCGAAACTCTTCTCCCTATCCTCTCCTTCTCTTTCCTTCGGGATGGTTCCGTATCACCTTCCCGTATGCATCGTAGGATTCGTGCGCGAGGCGTGGGGACGCGGGAGACCTCATGCTGCACAGCCCTCGATGCGTTCGTTGCATATTAACCGAGAACAACGCGCCGTATGCCCTTTCGTGAATCAGCATACCGCAAGTCACTCGCTCGTTTACCTGTCCGCCTGCTTGCTTAACCTACTCCGGCTCGTCTCCTCGAGTATCATCGACGTCTTCGATCGAACGGCGTCCTTTTTTCTGTTTCCCATCTCGGAGTTTAATTTTGCCGTTTTCGATCGACGTAAATCCGTACGGTTTCGTGACGTCGAACGTCCCGCGGAAATTCCTTCCGAGGGAGTTCATTTTCGCGAATTCCGAATCAAGCGTAGAAACGCGTGTTCTCGACCGTCTCCTTTTGCTTTCAGCAGACGTCGGACCTGGATACGCTGCTGTGTAGACAGGACCTCGACCGGCTGCAGAAACTCGACGAAGATGACCCGGAGAAAGACACGAGGGAGTCCTCGATGCAGATGGAGGATTTCTTCGAAGTCGGGGGGCCGGTGTGTCGGCCGCAGGCGAGTTTCGTTTCGGCGAGAAGTCAACCAGCTGGCAACGACGACGACGTGTTCCTCAGGCCTCCGCTCTGGGAGGACATCACCTCGAGTATTCAGAAGCTGGACCCCGAGAACGCGGACATGCTGGGCTCGCAGTCGCACGTCAAGATGGAAACCGACGACGTCGCGTCGCCGGTGCTCTCGCCAGTCGAGATCAAAACCGAGCCGCTGCCACCGCCTCCGACATTGCACCTTCTCGAGGCACCCGCCTCCAACCCCGTGCAGACGTTCTCGAACGGCCACCAGAACCCGCCGACCGTTCCTCAAGTCGTTCATCATCGAACCACCACGCCCGCCTTCAAAACCTTCCCTTCGAACAACAACAACAACAACAACAATATAAATAACAACAACAACAACAACAATAGTACCAATAATAACAATAACAACAGTAGTAATAATAACAACAACGACACGACGTCGAATCACCACGGTGGCGGGAACCAGGTCGGTGGCAGCGCGACGTCGCCCCTCTACGGCTCGATGACCAGGTTGATGTACATTTCCCCGCTGACGCCGCCGATTTCCGACCCTGGCTCGCCGATCGGGGCCCCACCGAGGCGGACGCCGCCTCCCCCTTATCCCCAGCCCTCCATCATGAATCCTGCTCACAGGATGCAGCATCCATCCATCAACACCAAATTCAACAGGCGAAACAACCCAGAGCTCGAGAAGCGACGCGTCCACCATTGTGATTTCATAGGTGAGTGTTCGCGTCTCTCATCCTCTACGAACCGCGTCCACCTCTAGTGTTCAACGCCCGTAAAATTTTCCTACGAGTAGAATTACATTAATATCAATTTATTTCAACAAATTCAAACGCTCGTATCTTTGGACTAATGCTTTGTTCGCGGGAAACGTTTGTTTTCGTAGACGTTCGTCGTGTACGTATCTCGTATCGGCAACCGATAGGCGAGATTGCATCGCGAATCGCGCGGCACGTAGACCGGGCATTCCCATTCGCGCCGGTAGCAAGCAACGCGTTTGCCTTAGCGACAAGCCGACCAAGATAGACAGGACCGACGCTCACGGTGCTCGTAACCGTTTCGTTTTGCAGGTTGTACAAAGGTCTACACAAAGAGTTCTCACCTGAAGGCGCACCAGCGGATACACACAGGTGAGTCGATTTCATTCGCCCCAAGCGTCCGCGAGATTGTCGGGTGGAAAAGCGGTTTTAGGGGTAAAACGGGAGGAGGCAGGAAAAGAAGGAACGGCCCGAGGTAATTAGGTATGTAGCTCATCTACGAAGCGAGACGAAGCGTTTGAAAGCGCGAGGTCGAGCACTCGGCGTGGGCAGGGCGCGGTTCCCGCAGCCTCTCCTTCTCTTCTCTCCGCTGTCTACCTCCGTTTAACCTTCGTTTCCGTCTCTCTTCTCTCAGCCTCTCCGTTTCTCTCTCCGTCTCTCCGCAACGTTTCCGTCTCGTGCTCGCGGTGTCGCGCAAAGGAGCCTCTATCATATGTAAACGTATAAGGAACGCACGAACCGTGGTATGCGACTCTCCGCGCCGTAGACTCGAGCTAGCGACCCACATCCTGTCCATATCCAAACACGCTGCACGCTAACACGCTCGTACCTACACCTACGTGGATTTATACACGGCGAGCCACCAAAGGGGTGTCTGACTCTCCGCGACGTCGACCTGCTCCAAAATAAAACTTTCGAGATACTAGGTGCGTGTGGAACCGAAAAGTCTGGACTTGCGATCGAGGAACTGCCCTTTCGGTTTAAGGCAGAGTTGGGCAAAACCCTAGGCTTCCAATAAATCTGAAGTTTCGAATCTTTTGAACATTTTCCAGAGAAAGAAACAAGACCAACACATCGGCAAACTTCAGATTTATTTAAAACCTAGGGTTTTGCCCGTCACTTTTAAAGGACGACCGCGATGAACGTCGTGGCGAAGCAGACGGCAACATATTTTCGTTCCAACTTTCAAACTTACGGTGCCCACTTTCGTCGCGCTGTATCACTCGGCATCTCCGTGCGAAAACGCGCCAATTACTCGAGACCCTTCCGCGAGATCTGGGGAAACTGGATTACCGCGTAAATTAGGATGCGATTTCGTAATTAGGTAGCTGGATAATTTCGAGAGTACAACGTTCCAGGCTAACAACCGTCGAGGTTACGAATGGATTAGCTAGTATTCGAAAATTTCATTAGACAAGATCCCACAGGTTTCATCCCGATTGGTCAACCCATCTCGACGTAATCGAGTAACATACATTTAAAAAAAGAAATATATACGTATGTCGAATTGAGTAACCTCCTCCTTTTCGAAGTCGGTTAAGGATTGTTGTAGTTAGGAATTTTAGCGGGATGGAACGACTGTACACACAGACACGATGTAATTTCCGATAATTAATTAGAATTTATTATAACTAGACTGCGGATCTTGATGCATTTATAGGAAATTTGAACGCGCAAGAAACTACAAAATCCAAATGATACGCAAAAATATAAAAACTATCGAAAGGAAAGTTCATGTTATAATATTTCCAGAATAAAATACATTCCTATTTAGGTTCAATTTTTATAGTCATGTTCGCGAAGATTTTATTTTGCATAAAGATCCGCGGTCAAATTATAACCTTTCGCTTGTACATATCAATCCGAATAACACTCGGGAGACGAATGACAAGTGAAATTAGCCGAATACAAAAATTCGTATACTCGTTTCGAATGTGTTCTCGACGGCGTATGCTTCATTCATGCTAAATCCAGTATTTAACTGTTGCATATACCAACGAAAATATCATTTACGTGGCAAACGTTTGATCTGTATCAAGAAAAATCGAAATTGCCCAATGTTCCTTTAACGAACGCGCGAATGGTTTCTTTGCCCCCAAGAATGCAGCCGCTCGTGAATGGGGAGAAAAAGAGCGACGAGGAGTATACGTGAGCATCAACACGCTGAATTGGTCCATTCAGGATGCGTTCCCGCTCTCCATCCATTGGCGTACTTCCTCCCTCCTCCCTTCCTCAACTCAACCCTTATACCAACCGCGAAACGTCCGCGCGTAAAACTACTCGTCGTTACTCGTCGTTACTCGTCGTTACTCGTCGTAACTCGCGAATTTCTATTGTTTCCGTTTCTATCGTCCGGACGTTTTCATCTCGGTTGTTCGCGTGAGCGTGCAGCATCTCGATTCCTCGAGATTCGAACGGGCACATTCACCGAGGAACGGGCACGAGAGAGCGACGGTTCGCGCGAAACGCGTACGCTCGGCGTCGAGAAGAACGCGATCCGCGATCCGTCCACGCGTGCCCACTCGGCAGCCTCTCGCGGAATGCCAGCCAGAGGCATCTTAAGTGCGATGTACCACTTTCGAATTGATACCCCGAGGTTTTGCGGTGACCCGCGATCGCGCATCGCCCCGCCCCGTCGAACGCGATGCACGCAACGCCCGATGGAAACTGGTTAACCACGGTAAATTTCGACGTATCCGCGCGAGCACGGCTCTCGATCGAATCGATGCCTATCCGGAGAGGAAAATACGGATCGGTTAGACTTTGGCATTGTTGAATATATCTTAGACTAATCTGTATCTTCTGTACTGTACCATCTGTACTGGAATATAAAGCGTTAATATAATATAAAATGGTATACGATATAAAGAACGAGGACGGCGAGTAGAGATATCCGTTTTCGTAGTCACGCAGGGTTATAGAGGGTTAATTATCGCCGCGTGTTTGGTCGATAATAAAAGTCTGGCGCGTAAATCTTAACGAGCTACATTAATTGCGAATCAAGCTTTACGGTTGGCCTATCCACCTCTCGCGTCCCTCTTCCGTCAGGTTTGACGACGGTCTGAGAGTTCGCGCGTGTCTCGGTCGGCTCTTTGACCGAGAAACGATTATCCATATTTTTTTTCTAAGCTCGTCTCGGATGCGAAGTAATCCGTGGCTACTTGCGAAAGTATTTGCTTTACTTTGTGAAAAGTGTTCGACGATTAAATTTGGCGCGTACCGATGCAACGAGTCCAAGCTTGTTCGAAGAGGAAACAGTCGTGGAGAACGGCGCAGATTTTTGAATCGGATCGGTGAATGGCGATGGGAAAGCCAGCGACGTAGTTAGCGGGCGAAGAGCCTTAGGCACGTGGCGCTCGTCTTGAATGAACCAAACCGAGCCGAACATAACCGCCCCACGGGATATACGTCTCGGCAGAACACCTCATTCACCGTCCGACCTCTCGCGCGATGCACCTCCGTATCTCGTCTCATCCCATTCCACCAATGGACCATCGGAGAAAGAATACCGCTCGATCGCTCGTAAATCGTGTAACGTCCACGATGGTGCGTCTATATCCAAGGATCGCTCGGACCCACGAGTGCGAACGAACGTCGATCGTTTCTCGATCAACGCGACGATATCGCTGTGCGCTTAGTATTCCGCTGATACACCCGAATGCGTTATACCACGCGCGTGGTGTACAACGTCGCGCGATTTTTAATAGGGAAATTTCGTGCGCGTTGACCGCGTCCAGGGTTTCGCTCGAGACAACCTTCAACGATATCATTCTCTTCTTCTTTACGCGGTCGGCTGCTGTTATCGAGATATCCCGCTAAAACTCGAGATGCTGCGCGTCTTTACGCTCGACCTTTTTGTTCCAAGCATTTTCCGTGCCTGAGGCCAACGGCGCCTTAACGATCCTTTCGAGGCTATTTCCCGACGCGGTACGGGTAAAACAGAAACATCCTCGAAGCCGAAAGCGAAACAGCGCGCGCAGAAGTTTCGAAAAGCGAAAAGGTTAACGAGCCGCATTGACGCGCGTCGTACATTACATCGACGTATTAAATTCTCCTTGCATCGCAGCTCGCGTTGAAACACTCGAGGGTCTGGGAAACCCTTGAAAGACGAGCCGTACGTGGGCTGAAACGCACGCGTACACCGTTCGAGACAATGCTCGCAGGCGCCCATTCAACTTTCGATGCTTTCGTACTTCTCGTCGACTATTTTAGACGATTAATTTTACGCTTCGACGAAATACTCGTTCGGGCATCGAAGTCACCGCGGAAAGACGCGCGAACCGAACGCGTAACGAGGAGATGGATCGCCTTTAAACGCGTCCAATAAATTTGGGTAGCGGTACAGATTGGTGCGGATAATTTTAATGACTAGGTCGTAAATAGACTGCGGATCTTTATGCGAAACAAAATCCTCGCGAACGTGGCTACAAAAATTGAAATTAAATAGGAATTTATTTTATTTTGCAAATATCGTAACTGTAAAGGAGAAATCCTTTCATCCTTGTCCCATTATCATACCGACTACACCGCTAGATCTCTGAAACTATTACTTTGTTTTACTTTGTTTTGTTTGTCATTTTGTTCATGATTTCACTGTTTAAAATAAAATCCACCTGTTTACAGGACATCTTCGTATACAATTTAAACTCTTACATAACACGAACTTTACTTTCAATCTTTTTTATATTCTTGCATATCGTTTGCATTTTGTAATCTCTTGGACGTTCAGATTTCCTACAAATGCATAAAAATTCGCAATTTAATCACGAATAATTACCTTCGAGCATCTTTTCCCATGCTTCTTAAAATTGTTCTCGAGCCCGCTAGCATCGCCAATCCCAATCGAATGTGTTACTTCTTCGGTTCGGCAATGACCCTCGACGATCGAGGAATTGCTCGCGGTAACGGGTTCCGGGTTCGCGGTGGATGGTCTGTTTGAAAAAAAAGCGTGCTAGAGTCGCGATTCGCGACGAGTGTCGATGCACGTACGAGTATAGACGCGTGGCGAGTGGTACATTCGCAGGAGGTCAGAATCTCTCTCGCATCATGGGAGGAACACGCAACGGAACGTATATACGCTGTGGTACACGCGAACACAGCCGAACGATTGGCACGTAAGTGAGGAGAGAAGTCTTCACGGTGTGCGGTTGTGCGCGGGCGCGGGCGCGAGGCGAGCAACATTCCTGTTTCATCCACACTTCCAACTTCGGCATCCTTCTACCGTGTCCTCTGCCTCGCTATCGCGTTGCCTGTTTTAAAATCCGGCCGATTAAAATCCACTTTTTGCAAGGATCCCGCTGTTCCCCTCGATCGCGACGAACAGCTTTGCGCGCGCTTTGCGACAGTATCGCGCCACCGAATGCCGCTCGGCGCCTCGACGCGTCGAAACCCGTGAAAAAGCGCCGAAGAGTCTTCCGCAGGACAGAAACTTCGTACAGAAACTTGCCGAATTAACGGTGCAAAAATTACGAACCGTTGCAGCAGGACAAATTTCGGCCGCGAGGAAGCAACGCAGGGCGAAACGATAATCTCGAGAGCAAAGTAGGGCTAGGGCAAACGTGAGTTTGGAAAGTAAATGGTTGGACTGGTCGGTGTGCCGCTATGTGTACCGTGTATGTATGTATGTACGTACGGTTCGTGGTTGGCGCACACCGCGACGCGGTGAAAGTGATCCGAAATTAACGGGGACGCGTTGTGGCTCGTAGGCGTCGTCGAGGCAAGGGGCACACACGATTCAGCGATACGACACCTGGAACGTTATCAACCTCGTAAAAACTCGTCTCGACCGGAGAGACACACGGCCGCGCCGATTCTGACAGTTTGATCGAGAGTCGGGCGCAAACCGGGACGAGACTCGAGAAGCGCGATTCGACTCCAACGATCGCGCGCCCGTTCCACCTTCGAAGAAATTTCGCGGTGTTTTCACCTTAGGCCGATCGCACACGGGTGCGACCGATCAGTCTCAAACCATTCTGAAACTAGTTGCATGCAACCGTGGATCTGGGTAATACAAAGACAGCGGAGTAGGTAAAACAAAGAGCGCAAACGGTTTGCAACACTAATTTGCGAATTCGGACGAAAACGTGTTCGGACGAGTACGTCCGAAATCTTCATCAGAACAGAAGGTGTTCTACATACGGTTACTATAGATTTCACATAGTTTTTACATAGTACGATTTTTTACATTTACAATTTTACATAGTTTGTTTTTTGGAAATTATACAAAAGAGATATATACAAAATAACACGAGCCTGTGTTAAGGCTCGGGAAGAGAATGCGCGAACAGTCGACGCGTAGGAATCGTTACAATTGAAAAGTGAACAGCGAACGTCTAATTCCCGGATTGGAAGGTGGCGGAAAGGTGACTCGTCGAACACCATCGGAAAAAACTCGAGCGCGAGAGAAAAAAGGAATCGGCGTTAAATTCAAGCTGTTCCGCGAATGGCGCGAAAAACTGGATCCGAGCAGTGCCACGATCCAAGAATCACCGATCGAATGACTTAATACTCGCCAATTAGATGACGGCACGAGCGAAACGACGTTGCCTTTCTATTTTTATCGCGATCGGTTCGCGTCTGCGCGACTACTCGCGGCGCTCTTCCGCTTCTTCCTTCTACCGTTTCGCGGAAAAATTGCTATAATTCGCGTTCTCTCCGAAAATCTCTTCTCCCCGAAAATATTACGCATCGCGTAAAGCAGGATTCAGGTTCGTAATACAACGAGAGGCTTTGATCGCGAGAGGCTCCCGACGAGTAAACGACCCTTCTCGAACTTCGGGAAGAGGCCCTCGTTTCGTATCGGTTGCGAGAGAATGTTCTTGAGACGCTAACGACCGGCCAACGTTAGTTTTCATAAATCTCGCGTTAAGAAAGAAGCGACGGACGAAGGAGGCACGCGACAAGGGTAGCCGTTCACGAAGAAGAAAGGCTATTACCGAAAGCTGCCTCGGGCCGTCCCTTTTCTCCGTGGTCTCGAAGAAATCTCCGCGGAATTCTCATGAACGAGTAATACCGTGAATGGATACCACTCGCGGTGGTAATACCGATTGTATGGGAGTCGTGCGTGTGGCTAAGACCGGTTAGGGTCGTCTCCATAGCGAGAGAGAGAGCCGTTTCGTAGAGGCGAACGAGTCACCGGCATGCGTGGGCGTATTTCTCAGCTATCGAGTCGTCTCTCACTGTTTCCCGATGCACGCACACCAGCACCGAGCCCCGACAGAATTCCCGTTGATTTATCCAAGTTCCGATATACGTCTCGAGCCTCTCTCATACTCGATTCATCGGAAAATACGTTTCCTTGTTCCGCCTGCCTTCTTTCTCCCATCTATCCGACAACTTCTCTACCTTTGCTCGTCTGGATGCGATATTATTATTTCTCATCGATCCTCTGTAAGCGTAACGAAGTCGCGTCAAAAAGTCTACGATCCTTTTCATTTACGGAACCGTACTTATGTATGTACTTCTCTTCGATCAGATCCTATTATTCAAAAAGTTTTTAACACTTTATTTACCGGGAGCCTATTTCTAGGCTTTTCAATTCCAGTGTTTAGCTTTCGTTGAAGTATCGTTGATTTTTTGTATTTTTTAATCCTAGAGGGGTTTAACCCCTTGAACAGCAACTTATTCTCTATCCATGTACGTAAACAGTTTTTCCATTTTTCGAAAGTCGATTATCGATCGTCGTTTTGTCCCACTGTGCGTCGTCTAGATCTCCAAATAGCTCGGATACCGAACTAAGAAATCGGAGAAGCGGCGCGGCACCGATAAATGAATCCGATATAACCTATCGAAACTATTTTCTTCCGTCTCCGAATCGAAATGCACTTAGATCCGTGAGCGAATGCGCGAAGAGCCGTGATTTATGGAATACAATCGAGGGAACTGGATGCGATCTTTGCCGGCGTGGCGAACGGAAATACCTCCGTTGACAACGCGCGTCAGGGGAACTCGCGCGAGTAGCGTTTCTCGCGTCAGCTGCGGAAAGACACAGTCGGCGAAGTTAATTGGTAAATGTAATTGGAATGCGAGTAGGTAGCGGTAGTACCAACCATCGTTACGCTCGTGATCTGATTGCGGATTTTTACGGGCGCGAGCCGTATAATTAAAGCGCTGAAAGAAACTGCCCAATCAGCGCGAGTAAGTAATTGAATTTATTCGCGCACTTTTACGCGCTCGAGTCGTGGAAATCTCTCCGAAATTCCGTCCGTTCTAAGAACCCGCGCATGGACGAGAGACGTTCTTTCTCGCGTTTTACCCTTACGCGAGTATCGCTTCGATCAAAAAATTGGATTGGAAAAAGATTAGAAAAATACTTTTCGATCCATTTCCAATTACGATTTTTTCGACTTTTGTGCACTGCGCGACGGTATCTCTTCTAAACGATCCGCAAACATCGTCGATTCCTTTCCAAGATTTTGACGTCGCGGCGTAAACATTTTCATTATCCTATCGATCCCGGATTCCTGAATGACATTAACTCACCCGCGGATAAACACAACTATAAACGCGAACGTACAAAAAAAAAAAACGTCATTCCTCGCGCGTGTTCGCGACGCGGTGAAACTTGATGCTTCCACCGTGCGACTCGTAAATTTCTTTGGATCGTGTCTAAAAATATGGAACGAAGTTATATTACTCGCGGTCGAAAACGTGTTTTTACGCGTCGTTTTTTATCCGATGTAATTAAAAGTGCCGGGGTTGCCGAGGAAGATTGCGAGCGTCGCGACGTGTCGCGGTTGGACAGGGTTGGCGCGTGCGTCG
Source organism: Hylaeus anthracinus (assembly GCF_026225885.1). Taxonomy (NCBI): domain Eukaryota; kingdom Metazoa; phylum Arthropoda; class Insecta; order Hymenoptera; family Colletidae; genus Hylaeus; species Hylaeus anthracinus. Next base: position 12,686,658 of record NW_026535289.1, read on the forward strand.
AAAAGCGTTTCGTTGGATTCGTAGCGGCTGGTATCGATCTTGGAAGAAGGGTCGCGATAAGAGGCCGGGTTGCGATAAATTCCATCGGTTTCGAGGGTGGAACCGGGAACCGTTGCGCCGCGGCGATTCGTCGGTAGTTGGGCCAAGGAAAGGGACCTATTAAAGAACAAAGCGTTGCTCTTTGCTCAGCCGGATAGGTGTACGTAGAACCTTAGGCTAGGAGAGATGCCGCGCTGACCTTTAACTGTACCCGCATGCCGCAACACGCTCACCTGTATTCTAGCGCAATCCGTTCGCGTTCTCGCAGCATCGATCCTGCTCCTGCCGTTGCCTGCTCCTGCTCTTGCTCTTGCTCCGCTTCGCCGCGACCGATACAACGGACTCCAGATGCATATGCCTCGAGTCCAGTTAACTTTTCCCCGCCACGAAAACTGCGCCTTCGTCGGCGATCGAGCAAAACGGCGCTTTAACCCGTTAAACGGGGATCAACGAGTCCTATCGTCGTTTCGAGACGCCTCTCGTAACCCTCCAGACGTTCTCAGATCTCGATTCGAGGGTTCGTAATTGATTCGTGAGGGATCTCGAAGTATTCGTCTCGGAGTAGGGAGTTGGTCACTTTTCCGATAACTTTTTAAGTATCTAGGGATTACGAACTCGCGAAGTACAAAAATTTAATCTGTATTTTATACACGCGAGTCTGCATCTTTGCACGTCCTTAAACCAAGATACTTTCTTTTTTCGATTCGGCGACATTTAAACGGGTTCGCCTGTGTAACGGTTATTTTCGAGCCGATTTTTAAGAATTTTTTGTAGGAAAAGTACCAGTGCAATTACGATAATTTTTTGTTATTTGGTAGATCGACGCTTTAACATTAATTTTTGATTTCATCACAATGTTTCGATATGTGGATATTCCTAGACCGCGTTTTAACGAGACCAATTAAAGGTAGAAGAGCCATTCGGCGAGCAGGATTTGATCGTACTTGATTATCTGAAACAAAAAAAAGTAAAATATCACCGTCTTTATATTAGAGGGACCAGAAGGTATTGTCGTTTCTGTGAATGTCAATACTTGTTTATCATATATCGGCTCGTTGTATACCAGTTGATTTTTATCGATCAGATATTGAACATTTGCACACTAGATAACAAAAGGTTGTTGGTAACGAGGGCGATTACATAATTGATGAAAAATAAAAACTTGTCATGAATTTATTTGTTTGAATTTAATGTAAATGGTACGACAGTACCTTTTGGTCCCCCTAATAATTACATTTTGAAGATATTGACGATGAGATATTCACAAAATTTTGAAAATTCTTAATAGGGTGGCGTATAAACTAAGAAATGATATTTTAAGGTATCTTTTCTCCTATTTAATGCCTAATAGACGTTGGAAAAAAATTTGTTTAACACGAATCTCGCCGCTAAGATTGTAGAAAAAAAAATTGTATCCTGATTCATGCAATGGATTTTGCGCAATCCCGCTCGCCAATTCTAAAAACGTGGTTTCGAGAAAAACGCGTTCAAGTTACACAGGTAGACCACCTTAAGAGTTTTCCCAAAAGCGACCAACTCCCGGCATCCTCACGAATCGAGATCTGGGAACGTCCTTCCCCTTAAATGCGTCCGGTTTTTCGCCTTTTTACGCGAGTCGGCTCCGAACGCGCGAGTAAAAAATTCCCACGGCTACGCCTAGTGAAAGTAACGAAGCGCCGATACATTGTTCCCGTTTTGATTCCAGGTGAAAAACCGTACCAGTGCCAGTGGCCAGAATGCGAATGGCGGTTCGCCAGAAGCGACGAGTTGACTCGTCACTATCGAAAGCACACCGGGGCGAAGCCTTTCAAGTGCGCCGTGTGCGAGCGTTCGTTCGCCAGAAGCGACCACCTCGCCCTGCACATGAAGCGGCATCTCCCGAAGCAGCACGCCAAGTGACCGCGTAACCACGCGTCCAAGTCTCCGGCGTCGAGCGTCTCCTCGACCGCGTCGAACTCACCGAGCGTTTTCGCGCGCGACACGGCCCGAGAGGAGATCCGACCGTTCAGCGTCGTTTTCTAAAACTCGGCCTCGAGTTTCCGGACGAGCACCGCGCTGATTTCGAACACGTCCCGCACGTTCGTTTCTCGGCCCTCGGATATCGTTCGACGACGTACGAATGTTGTTTCGCAGCTTGTTCTCGCAAAAAGGAGAATCGCCGAATAAAAAACCGGCGCCACTGCCAAACGATCCCGTCGTTAACCTTAACGAACCGAGAGATCGTCGATGAATCTTCGTAGTCTCGATTGCTACATTCGCACGGAGATGGGCGAAATTCCTATCCGGACACAAATCTCGAATAAAGCGATAAACAGCTTTCGACGCGTTGTTTGTCCGATCGAAATTAGAAAGTATACGATACGATCAAACGTGCGGCAGCTTACGTCGATAACCGTTGTGTTAGGTGGCTGTGTCGTTATTACGCGTTTCGACCGTGATGTTTCGCGATGCGATGGAGATGGAGATACTTTTAAAAACGTTCCAACGCTGTTACGATAGAATATAGCAAAAGTTTGACAGATTGTAACGTACAGGAATACGTCAAAGGAAAAAGTAATTGCTATATCAGATATTTAACGCTCTCGCTGCCGACGAAAATAAGTAGCCGTTCGCTGGGAGCTGCAATTATGATAATTTTTTTTAATGAAAAATTTCTCACAAATGTTCCAATATGATTATTAGACTGCGGATCTTTGTTCATTTATAGGAAATTTGAATGTACAAGAAACTACAAAATGGAAACGATATGCAAGAATATAAAAAAAATCGAAAGCAAAGTTCGTGTTATGATATTCGCAGAATACAATAATTTCCTCTTTAGGTTCAATTTTTGTAGGCACGTTCGCCAAGATTTTATTTTACGTAAAGATCCGCAGTCCAATGATTATTTTGAAAAACATATATTTGTGGTAACTTATTTTATATAGAATACGATTGCCGAACAAAAAGAATTAAATATGTTTTCGAAATTTATTATTTTTTATGATCATTTCTGAAGCACTAAAATTTAGACTCTCAATAACCGGCTAAAAAACCTAAGTTAAAAAAGCAAAGGACACATGCGCGTCATCCGCAGCGAAAGTGTTAAATAAACTGTAACGACGTCGCTGACCGATACTTCTGTACCACGTAAAAATTCGAATAATTTTATAATTATAATTATATAATGGGTTATGCCCGTATATTGAAATAAATGACTAAATGCATAAATAAATAAATAAATAATCGTATCGATCCCTCATCGTTTGATCGAATAAATCGCCACTAGTATACTTTATTTATCGTCTACGATTCGAACAAAATTCTGCCCATCTCTGCTTGTACCGAACACGACACGGACAAGCTAATAAATTATCATTCGTACATTGTAACGAAACGCGTGTGTAGGTACGATCATAGTGGCTGGACCACTAACGTCTTGGCGAGTACTCTGTCTCCGCCACGTTTCGCAAGTACCTCCTCGCGAAAAGCTAAAATACATTAAGGAAAGTAATTCTCGAATATAATCGTCGAGGAACTTTAAGACTTTCTCGCGCTGCGAATGTCTGTTCGCTGGTAGGAATAAAAGCGAAAGACGGAGAAAAGGTAAACGAGGGACTAAACAAAATACGTCTACCTTCGCATATTTAATGAACCGTAGTTACGACAAAGTACACGAATGTGTAAGTGCTATAAATCACCGTAGCGTTTTAAAGAGTTTTTTTTTTGCGATTTAACTTAAACAAAATATTTATCTAAGTTAGTTCGAGAATTCCAACCTGTAAATCTCCCACGTACGTTCGCGAACGAACACTGTATGTAAATCAAAAATTATTATCGATCCGCTTTCAATTTGCATTCGTTAAAGACGATAATAACGATCGGAACGATAGCTTGTTTGTATGAATACGTTCGACGTCATCGTTGTCGTCGTACGCGAGCTGTATCGAGTACTGTAACGTTCTCGGCTGCAATTTCGGAACGCGTAGGCTTTGCGTTCTAATTTCACTCGTTTAAAAATACCTGCGATCCATCGAACTTTATACTTAAAAATTACCAATTTTAGGATTGCGTTTAAGGTTATAACTCCTTTTTATTAATCGAATACTGATCGCAACCGAAAACGTTGCGATGATACAGCTCGCCGAGTCTGCGACGACGATTAAATAAAGTCAGTAATAATCGTCGAGTAGCGAAACGTCGCTGACTGAACGCCGTCCACTGAAACGAGCCACGTAACCGAGGCAAAATTTTTAGTTGGCGAAGCTAGAGTAAAAGCGTCGAGAATTTTTATTCGGTATGCGTACGCTGTTTGAAAGTTTTCGGCGATCTCGTCGCACCGCTCGACGACTCTTCCGGCTGTTGCTTAACCGTTGCACCGCACCGCGGCATTAATCGTCCTTTCGCGGATCAGTAAAGGTTTATTTAGACTGCTAAGTGCCTACGCTTCCATCGCGTTTTTCAAATCCGTCCGTACGGAACGAAACTTCGAATGCTCTTGAAATTCGTAATTTGCATTCGATACCGGTTTGCGTGCGCAGCGTATAAATTGCCAAGTAAAAAATTCCTCGGCTCGTGCGAGCTCAGCGACGGGGATACTGCGACGAAATTTTCGATCCTCTGAAACGGAAAGCGACGTAAGAATAAATATATATATATATATATTTTTTTTTTTTCGGGTGCTGTCACGGGTACAGTGGCCACTGTGTTATTACACACCGTCGGATACGAGAGCGTTAAACGAGGGAGTGTCGCGCAGACGTGGGCAAGTGTAGACGATAAATTATCCAGAGAGAGTTAGTCTAACGTTCTAAAGTTCTTCTGTTGATTTATGTATCGGGTAGGTGCATAAGTAATGGCCTTATTTCGAATTAAAATTTGCGTGCAACGGGAATGTTACTCGGTGAAATATTACGCGTCGTTCGACAAGAGACTTCTTCGTTTTTACGATAGATCCGATTCGAGTTGATTTTGCTTGCGCTCGTTTGCTTTCGACGCTCTCCGCGACGAGGATCGGTCGAGATCGATACTAGAAATGAATGAATATATCGTGATGCCTTATGTACAAATTCGTGTAGATACGTATACAGGGTGTCTACGTATAAGTTCGGACGTACGCAGGGTGTCAATTCCACAACTTTCCAACAAAAAATTAGTCATAGACATTTTCTCTGTGTCGCCTTCTTCTCGAGTATTTTCACTTTTAATTTTTTTTTCTGTGTTTTCGATGCGACACTCTTTAAACGACCAATAACTCTGCATTTAAACGTCATTTTCTCCCTGAAACACCACCGTACAATTTTTTTTTTTTGACAATACGATCCAAAAGCTGAGACCTCGAGGAAGTTTCTCCCGAAGAGTGCACGTCAAAAAACTATGTCTTTGAAACCGGAAAACAAGTACAGAAAATGTCGAATTTTTTAAAATTTTCACGATGTAAAGTTTGATCTAATTTTTCGCTCGTTAAATCTACGTAATAAATTTTGGTTTTCCATCAGGGAGATGGGAAATGTAACGCTCCATCTAATTGTATACTTGGTTTTAAGTTTACGCTATACTTTGGTGTAGTTTAGTTTAGTGGTGTAAAGATTGTCAAGTCGAAAACGCAGAAAAAAATATTAAAAGCGAAGATTCTCGAGAATAAGGCGACGCAAAGAAAATGTCTAAGAGTAACTTTGTGTCGGAAATTTGTTGTAGAATTGACACCCTGCGCATGGCCGAACTTATACGCAGACACCCTGTATAGATGTACGTGTATGTACGTGTGCGTTCGCAGAGCTGGGCAACGGGAACAACCGAGAAATAAATAATCTAACCGTATCTGTTCACGTATTATAAAATAAAATACGTCATTCGATTGTACTCGTTACCCGTTGGTTCGAATGAAACGTTGCCCGTCTCTGTGTACAAGCGTACGCGCGTGCACATGTCTATGTACATATAAACGTACATATTATTATTTAGAAACCGTCACGTCACGCGTTCGTCGCGACTGACAGGTTCGTGCACTTGTGTGTGTGTACACGTGTAAAATATGATACATATCCAATACATATGTAGTTAGTGTAATATTATCTGTATAATAATGTTCGATTTTAATATTCGGGTCGGCGGAGGGTTGCGTTCGTCGATCCACGATTTTACCGATCACTTTATTTACTTCTTCGAGAAAGTAGTGCTTGTAACGCATAGCGATATACGAGAAAACGGCGAGTCGACTTTTAGTCTTGACTTGGAAAACAAAATAGACTTTCGCGCGATGATTTAACGTCCGCCCTCTTTTGTTTCTGGTCACGTTGTTTTTCTTCTTTTCGTACTTCGAAGCGATTCGAACGACTGAAGATGCGCCGCGAGTATGGGACAAGTTGGATCGTCCCAGCGTTGGGTGTCTCGTTAACGTTTCATTTTCATTAAAAACATGGAAACGCTCGTTGCTAATTGTCCCTTGTTTAACTAGACGATTCGTCGACGCATTCGCTGCCCAACTCTGGCTCGATCGACGCGATCGACCATCCCGAGCGCGACAGGCCAAAAATTTCACGCGTGGATCACGCTTTGCAACGTAATCGACAAAGCGCCACGGTTATTTTTTAACGTTAGCGAAAAGTAGAAGACAGAAAGACGCGTTGATATGGATCTATTTATCACCTCTGTTCGTTCTAGTTGCGATACAGTTCACCTTTTCACGTCACGGAAGGTCTCGGAGACAGATTTCTCTTTCTGTGAGAATTTTTTTTATTTAACAATCCCTTTTCTTTCGGCAAGTTGACTCATTCGCGAATTAGATGGCAAACAGTAGGCTCGTATTAGCGCCTATGCGAAGACGATAATTTAATTAACTAATTAGTAATTCGTTTAGTTTCTCGTTTGTTTGTTTGTTTTTTTTTTCAGATAAATAGTTAAACATGCTTCGCGACTTTCCGTGCCGCTTTTCTTTATTTTCTCGGCACTCTTCTCCAACTTCCGACGAAACCTTTGGTTGGTTCGCCCGCTACGTCGATATTAATCTTAACGCAGATATACCTCATTTACGGAAATAGAAAATCGAGCGCACCCGCGACGAAATTTTCACGTACTCTTCCTACACGGTTTCCTACAATTTTGTTCATAATGTTTATAAAACACTGTAATTTGTGTGTTGTGTAATTTAAATATACGACGTATGTGTATGGATATACGCATATGTATTCACTAACAAGGCATTTGATTTCTTTCTATCTATATTTGCAGGCAATTGACGTTTGGCGCTCGACGCCACAGACGTTATTTCATCCTAACAGTACTCCTTATTGAATAACAAATGGAACCGATTAAATATATCGTTTTTTTCTGGCTTCAATTCTCAAATACTGTAACTAATCACGTAATTAAATTCGAATTTCGATCAGCGCACGATTTACCCGCGCTAACGGGGCAAAAATTGGTATCGCCATCTCGCGGTGAATAGGTGGAACTAAAATCCCGACCTCCGTACAGCGCACCACCGGGAAAACGCT